>NC_134499.1:16133340-16455509 GCF_040206685.1 Ascaphus truei
ACCATTGGCAATCTGAATTTGCTTAAGGCAATGAAACTCATAGGGAGCCCCTTTCCCTAAAAGTATTACAGATGTGTTATGTCTTCCTGTCATTTTAAATGTCATGGTTTTGTGACCGCAGATTGTGGAGTATATACCTCTACTACAACTGCCCCTATGATGGACTATTTAATAACCACGCAGAACGTTTGTCTAGATGCACAGCCCCCAAAATGTTTTAGTTTAGTAACCCTAACGTCGGTAACCTGTTACACGTGACACAGACCATTAGATAGAGGAGTTTAGAATTTGCACATTTTTTACACATTGTAAAGGGGGAAAAGTGACAGACTCAGCACATTATAACATTATAATAAAGTACGTGCATTCTGCATCCCCTCCCTAACTTCTCCTTTAGTTTATACCCAAATTGCAAGGCACAAAGAGATGACCGCAATATGATTCATTTCGCACACCGAGGGGCTTACACTTAGAGATGGGCGATTTTTTTTTTTTTTTTTGCAAATTCGGATCGGCCGGTTCCTTTGGGCCGCGGATTTCAGCAGATCAATGTCAAAAAGGGGCGATTCTCGTTTTAATGATTTTTTTTCTTATTATTACCAATACACTCCGCGGATTCCGCAGCCCAGAAATTCGTAAGAATTCGCCAACGGATTGCTGAAACTGCGGAATGGAGTCGACAAATCCGGCCACGGGTTGTATCCAATAGCAGATTTTGATGACTCTGCGCGAATTGAATTTGGCCAAATCTGTTTGCGGATTTTACACACAGCGAAACAGATTTTAGGGGCAACAATAGCGAAAATCTGTGAAAGGGATTTGGGCAGATTCGTCCCTCTCTACTTACAATGCATCAGTTAAAGCTGCAGTTCAGTCTTTTTCTTTTTTTTAATTCAATAGTTTCATGTGGGAAATCTCTAATTACCTAAAGAACTGCATAGCTGCCAGTCAATTCATTCTCCATGTATTGATCGGCGAAATTTGGCAAAATCTTTAGATATGGGATATGTTTTTCCTCTGCTTCTGTCACTCAGTGGAAGCTCATGAATAGTCATGAGCACTCCTGCACTGACATGTGCAAGAGGGAGGGCAGGGCTGACAAAGGGGTGTGCCAGGGCTTGTGACAGGACATGAAGGGGCAGTGCCTTAGCAAATGGCTGTTAAAATAGAATACAAGAAATTTCAAAGTTGTTTTTTTAAAAACAGAAAATGCTAAAAGTATTTTTTCTTACTACAGAACTGATTTATTAAAAAAAAAACACACATGCAGGATATTGACTGAACTGCAGCTTTAAGGACAGAATGAAAGTCTCACTAAGCTTTCATTTCATAGGAGAAAACGGCACTGTGACACACGAATCCCAGTCCCCTTATTGCTGTAGGCAATATTCATTAGTGTAAGAAAAAACGCTACTGTACATTGGGTTATGAGTAAACCCTTGCTAGCTACAGTAGATAAGTAGGTTTTGCCTTTTCAGTATAATTTGCTCGCTCTCTCCATCACAGCAGGATGTTCTGGTCACATAGGGTAATGCTCATCTAATCACATACATTGAAGATCCGCTAATAGGATCAGCATAAGCTTAATACCAGGTCCAAAAAGAAGCTCCTACATTCATGAGTCAAGGGTCAAAGATTGCTTAGCATCGAATGTCTCTCGCCCAGTGAAGATGTTTTCCCATGTGTGACAGCCTGTTGTGGTCTTTAGCTAAGCTCACCCAACTCCACTAGTGCCTTATTGTAACTGGTCGCTAACTTTGTCCAATCCCTGATTTCTCTTGCACATATTGATGGAGGGATGTATTGCAGGCACAATAATAAGCAATAATAGTCAACTAGAGACCCGGGGAAGGGGGGGAATGACCAAATACTGGTGACAGAGTTACAGTATGACAGACATACCCATACGGTACATATACGTGGCACAGGGACATAAGGGACACAGAGAATCCCCCCTCCCCCACACTCACCTTAGTGGAGGCCAGCACTGTCCTCTGATGCAGCCAAACACCCTCTGCTCGGCTGCTCTCTGCTCAGCTGCTCGCTGCTCGCTGCTTGCCAACCCTTCTCACATAAGCAACTACACAGCGTGTTAAAAAATAATTGAAACATTTTTGACGCGCTTCGCAGTTAATTATAAATGGTCCCAGTCCGTGGAGAAGTCTCCTCCAATCCAGGCTCACTGGAGGCGCGAGCACAAGTACCGTGACATCCTGATGAAGCGGGGAAAATGTGCCGCTCCCGTATTTTTCCACCCTAGGCCCGGGCCTAATGGCAAATCCCCCACTGGCTGCACCTAATCTAGAAACCTGGTCAACATAGATGGAACTCGATGGACATACAGTGCAGCATGTCTTTAACCCTCATTTACTACAGTATGTAACTATGTTACTATCACATTTCATATCAGAAAGGTATTAAAGATATTGTAATGTCTCTACAGATGGTTGTAGATTAGCTCACTTTAACCAGATCTATTCCATTTGTAAAGGCAAGTTTATTTTAAGATAACACACAGCGATATTCCATAACGTGTTCATTCTGCAGCAATAGAACATGTTAAATTGTTAGTGTACAGGACCAGCACTCGTCTAAAGACAGGGGTTCTCAACTCCAGTCCTCAAGACCCCCTAACAGGTCAGGTTTTCAGGATTTCCCTGCTTCAGCACAGGTGGCTCAATCGGTGCCTGCTTCAGCACCAGTAGCTCAATCAATGGCTCAGTCGAAGACGGCATCACCTGTGCTGAAGCAGGGATATCCTGAATACCTGATCTGTTGGGGGGTGGGGGCGTCTTGAGTACTGTAGTTGAGAACACCTGTCTTCAGACATTAAACCAACGTGCAATAATTTTCTATACTGTCGGTCCATATACCATGGTGCATACTGTACATACTGTAAGGACAAGAGATTGGGCTGGAGACACTGGTTTAAATAATGACCTCTGCTTTCAGATATACAACATTGTAAATCAGTTATATAGCTTCCTCTTTCCCTGCCTGCCCCTTTATTTATCGCTCGCTGTTATCAGCTTCCTCTTTTTATAATACCATCTTGTTTTTCTTTTTCTTTACTAATGTAACTATTGTGCCAGCTCTTCTAGGAACAGTTTTACTGAAACACAGGATCTGTTTTTTTAAATTAGTTACATAGTGAGTTACATAGTAGACGAGGTTGAAAAAAGACATACGTCCATCAAGTTCAACCTATGCTAAATTTAGACAACAGATACTTTATCCTATATTTGTACTCACAGTATATTGATCCAGAGGAAGGCAAACACTAAACCCCAGTGTCATATCATCCAATGATATCTCATAAGGGGAAAATAAATTCCTTCCTGACTCCAAGAATTGGCAATCGGATTAAAGCTGCAGTTCAGTCTTTTTTTTAATTTATTTTTTACATTTATTTTTTTACTTCAATAGTTTCATGTGGGCAATCTCTAATTAGCTAAAGAACAGTATAGCTGCAGCTCAATTCGTTTTCCATGTATTGATAGGTCGAAATTTGGTGACATATTAAAAGCTGGCATTTGTTTATAATCTGCTTGACTGGCAGTGGAAGCTCATGAATATTCATGAGCAATCCTGCACTGACAAGTGCTAGAGGGAGGGCAGGGCTGACAAAGGGGTGTGCCAGGGCTTGTGACAGGACATGAAGGGGCAGTGCCTTAGCAAATGGCTGTTAAAATAGAATACAAGAAAATTGGTCTTTCAAAGTTGTTTTTTTAAAAACAGAAAATGCTAAAAGTATTTTTTCTTACTACAGAACTGATTTATTAAAAAAAACAAACATGCAGGATATTGACTTTAATCCCTGGATCAACATCCTCCCCATGTTTACTTATTTGGTCATTTATTTAATCATAACTTACTGCTGCGGCACAGTTTATTCGAGCATTTGCCCGTTCTGTGCCGCAGCAGTAGCCTGGCGCGCGCCCGAGTGTGACGGGCGCGCGCCGAAGCAGCGGAAGAGCGCCCTCCGATCGGGGCGCTCTCCCTCCCGCTGCCGGGTCCGCCGGGTCCCCCGGAACCCCCTGCCGCTGTCCCGCGATCGCGGGACACCAGGGCTCCCTCGGGGAGCCCCTGGACGTGCGTGCAGGGGGCGCACGCTCCCGAAGACGCGTGACCGCGCGTCTATGACGCGCGGCACGCCGAGGGGCGGCCACTAGCAAGCCGGGAAATCTCCCGGCTTGCGGATCTGGCCGCAGTGCAATTAAATGTGTCGCCAGTGTACTTAGACTCAATGTCATTTTAACCTGAAATAAACACACTGCAGTTGGTGAGCAAGGTGTTTTTGTGTTTATAAACACACTGCACCAATGTTTATAAAATGAAAACATGTCACAGCTTTTATTAACAACAATCAACGGGCAATACAACATAACATACCCGAGGCCAACTTGCTGTGACTACTGACACATACAGTACCCCCGACTTGAACCACAAACAGCTACAGCCTGGTGAGACTACAAACAACACATTCCTTTGGGAGGTCACTCCCACACCTGCCACATTAGCCTAGCATGGCACACCTCCCCATGACCGCACCTCAAGAACTTCCAACAAGTCCCCACACCGACCCCTAAATCACCCCGCCAAGCAGCAATGGCAACTGTTGCACTCATTTCAAACCCAAACATAGGGAGGGAAGGAGGGCGGGCTTCTCATGCAGATTGAAGAGAAAAAGAAGTCTCCCACACAGTAACTATTTGCTTACATAACCTCCCACCCCCACCAAGACTGGCTACATCACTTCCTTCTAAACCCAACCGCACTTAACCCTATCCTAACCAACCCCAGTGGGGAGCTCTCTGCATGTAGTTATATATATCGGCCAGTTTATTCGTGTTATTATCCCGGCTTTACATCTTATTCTGCGATAACAAAGTTGCTTACAGATCTTCAAATCATAATATAAAAGAGAGAGCACAATACAGGCATACCCCGCATTAACGCACGCAATGGGACCGGAGCATGTATGTAAAGTGAAAATGTACTTAAAGTGAAGCACTACCTTTTTCCCCACTTATCGATGCATGTACTGTACTGCAATCATCATATACGTGCATAACTGATGTAAATAACGCATTTGTAACAGGCTCTATAGCCAGGGTGGGCAACCCTGTCGCCATTCGCCACTTGTGGCGAATTGGCAGTCAAACTGTGGCGAATTGTGTAACTTAGTTTTTTCCCAAGCGCGAGTCCCCCCTCCCCTCCGGCATGCGCGAGCACTCCCCCGGCATGCGCGAGCACTCCCCCGGCATGCGCGAGCACGCCGCAGTTTGTGAATGAAGCAGGGGCCGAGCAGCAGTCAGAGGACACCTGTGGTGGAGCATGTAGTGAGCGCGCGCGCCTGAGCACTCCATGTACCCCCAACCTGGAAGTGTTCCTGGTCTGCACTGATATACCTGATCCTCCACTGCGGCGCCACGCTCCTCTGATTCCTGACTCCTCTCTGGCTGTCCTCCTCCTGCTCACTAATAGCTGGTTGCCTGCTTCTCCTCCTGCTTCACTAATAGCTGGTTGCCTGCTTCTCCTCCTGCTTCACTAATAGCTGGTTGCCTGCTTCTCCTTCTGCTTCACTAATAGCTGGTTGCCTGCTTCTCCTCCTGCTTCACTAATAGCTGGTTGCCTGCTTCTCCTCCTGCTTCACTAATAGCTGGTTGCCTGCTTCTCCTCCTGCTTCACTAATAGCTGGTTGCCTGCTTCTCCTCCTGCTTCACTAATAGCTGGTTGCCCTGCTTCAAGTTTACAGCACAGGTGTGCATTTTAAACTGTTCTGTAACAGTGCACTGATTTGTATTTTTGCATTTAGGTGTATTAATTCTCTTTCTAATGAATGAACATATAACCTGCTTGACTCACCATGGCTGTGTGTGTGTGTGTGTGTGTGTGTGTGTGTGTGTGTGTGTGTGTGTGTGTGTGTGTGTGTGTGTGTGTGTGTGTGTGTGTGTGTGTGTGTGTGTGTGTGTGTGTGTGTGTGACTGGCTGTGTGTATGTGTGTGTGACTGGCTGTGTGTGTGTGTGTGTGTGTGTGTGTGTGTGTGTGACTGGGTGTGTGTGTGTGTGTGTGTGTGTGTGTGTGACTGGGTGTGTGTGTGTGTGTGTGTGTGTGTGTGTGTGTGTGTGTGTGTGTGTGTGTGTGTGTGTGTGTGTGTGTGTGTGTGTGTGTGTGTGTGTGTGTGTGTGTGTGTGTGTGTGTGTGTGTGTGTGTATGACTGGCTGTGTGTATGTGTGTCTGACTGGCTGTGTGTATGTGTGTGTGACTGGCTGTGTGTGTGTGTGTGTGTGTGTGTGACTGGGTGTGTGTGTGTGTGTGTGTGTGTGTGTGTGTGTGTGTGTGTGTGTGTGTGTGTGTGTGTGTGTGTGTGTGTGTGTGTGTGTGTGTGTGTGTGTGTGTGTGTGTGTGTGTGTGTGTGTGTGACTGTGTGACTGTGTGACTGTGTGTGTGTGTGTGTGTGTGTGTGTGTGTGTGTGTGTGTGTGTGTGTGTGTGTGTGTGTGTGTGTGTGTGTGTGTGTGTGTGTGTGTGTGTGTATAAGGCCGCGCTTATAGTCCCGGCGACAGCCACGCGACTTCGCATCAAAATTAATGTATTGAATCCGTTGCGTGTGCTTATAGTAGGAGCGACACGACGGCGCGACGCTTGGTCGCGATCGCTGGAAGTCAATTTGATTTGATTTTTATCAGCGACCGTAGCGCGATGTCAGCGTCGTCGTCGCCGGGACTATAAGCGCGGCCTAAGGCGCTTTATCCTGTTGATAATTTGAACCATTACATATGTGAGTGTAAGACCGTCTCATTCTAAGGTGCAGCACTTTTTAAATATGCCCCTATGTATATCAATAGGATGTGTGTGCTGTACGTGTCTCAGTGTGGTAATGTGTGTGTTATACGTGTGTTAGTGAATTAGTATAGTGGGTTTAAAGAGCTTCTGGTGCTGGCCTTGGGGGTCCATAGTTATAAGTGGCACAGGGCATCTTGGTAGGCAGAGGGGGCAGCAATGTAGTGATCTCCAATCCTGCGTGTGGGCCAGTTTCCAAAAGTTCCTATGTTCTTGTATTGCACAATAGTACTAACAAAGGCCAATACTACCAGACATCTTTGGTGACAGATGGAATGAGTTGGAGAATTATCGAGTACTGTATATAGCGCGTCACTGTCTGCTTCTTCTTACCCATACAGATAAAAATGACGGAGAATGAGCCAGTCGCCCATGATCTGGAGGATGATGATGAACTGGATGGAAAACTCCATTACAAACCTCCCCCCCAAATGTCCCTGCAGGAAATTCAAGAGCTTGACAAGGATGACGAGAGTTTAGCCAAGTACAAGAAATCGCTGCTGGGAGATGGACCAGTGGTCTCAGGTATATGCCTATGTTTCAGACAAGGATTGTGGTTTTGTTGGAGCAATATATACCCTTTTTTTTGGCCTAGATTAATTAATATTTATTAAATCAGGGCAAATTTCCCTGATGTAATGCCTTGTTTACTAAGGTAATCATAAGCAAAAATAATGGTTCATTAGCATAGAGTTAAAAAAACATTATTTCAGTAAAACCCTGTGTTATTTTCCAATAACAGCTTTATTCTAGTCTTAACTTTACCCCCTGCCACAGTTAAGTAATGTAGCATTATTTCTCTGCATTCAGAGCTTCGTACATTTTGTATGCATATAATTTAGGTTGCAATGCTTTAGTGAATACTGCAATATTAATCAGATGTGTTAACTTCGGTTAACGTCCCATTATACAGCCGGCGAAGCCTAGTAGATCTAGACCGCCTTAATATGTGTTAATGAAACTGATCTCTTCTCGGGGCCACAGGGATTAGGAAGTGTTGTAATGAAGTAAAAGCAGATGGGAAGTTTCACAATGTATCTGTAACTGGTGCTCTTCCTTAATGCAATGCTAATCAGTTGAGGTTACAGGTATCTACACCAGCAATAAGGCACGTTCTCCTCATCTCCAATTATATCTTCTGAAATAACTTCAAATGAACCTGCTCTTCACCCTTTCCTCTACTTCAAAACTCTTCCCTGTTAGAGGGTAATTCTATATATGCTAAGCGACCGTTGGGGCAAGTTTCAGATGAAAAATCCCCATACACTTCAATCCTGGAGGCAGCCTGTCTATTGGCATTGAAATAGTTTACAATGAAGTGATCCACAATATGGCCGGTACTAGGGGTTTTCCCAATTAATTACAGTATGCGCTCTGGACAAAAAAGGGAAAGTACAAGTTAGCTACTAACCAAGTGGGACTGGACAATAGAGATTGGGGCAAATGCAAAGCTTTGTGTCTTCTGTACAATAATTATCTGTTACTGAAGGACTTTTTCTGACTCCATTTTTCAGACCCAACAGCCCCAAATGTGACTGTAACCCGCCTCACACTGGAATGTCAAGCAGCGCCCGGACCAATAACCATGGACCTTACTGGTACGTGAAAAGATATTTTAAACATATATACCAAACCCTTACCTGTCTACTAGAGAATAGGCGTGTAATTATCTTAGGTGCTTCCAAAAGCGGCTTTTCAAAATATTAACTCATCAGTGTATTGGTCTTCTTAGAAAGATGCAATAACTCTTAAAGTAACTGTATTACTTATTTCTATCTGGTGAAGAAAAACAAATATGAATAAATCTTCTTACGGGGAACACTGGATTCAAGCATATCAGCTACTAATGTGTATTTGTTTTACTAAGGATGGCATCATAATTATTTTGTAAGCAAAGAAACAAATCTAAGCTAAAAAGTTTGTTGACTAAACAAAGTTTTGTAGTGATAAGATCATTTCTCAAACAGCATAAAAAAGCTGTGTGTGCTGTGCACGCACATAGTAAGTGAAACGTCTTTGACTTTTGTCACAGAAATTGACTTATAACGCGCGTTCTCGGCACACATGTGTCAGTCAGTGTATGTGTCAGTCAGTGAGTATATATGTGTGTCAGTCAAAGAGTATGTATGTGTGTCAGAGAGTATGTATGTGTGTTTGTTTGTGTGTGTGTCAGTCAGTGTGTGCATGTGTGTCAGTCAGTGTGTGCATGTGTGTCAGTCAGTGTGTGCATGTGTGTCAGTCAGTGTGTGCATGTGTGTCAGTCAGTGTGTGCATGTGTGTCAGTCAGTGTGTGCATGTGTGTCAGTCAGTGTGTGCATGTGCGTGTGCATGTGCGTGTGCGTGTGCGTGTGCGTCAGTCAGTGTGTGTGTGTGTGCGTGTCACTGTGTGTGTGTGTGTGTGTGTGTGTGCGTGTGTGTGTGTGTGTGTGTGTGTGTGTGTGTGTGTGTGTGTGTGTGTGTGTGTGTGTGTGTCAGTCAGTGTATGTCTCTCTCTCTCTGTGTTGTGTGAATGTCTCTGTGTCGGTCAGTGTGTGCATGTGTGTCAGTCAGTGTGTGCATGTGTGTCAGTCAGTGTGTGCATGTGTGTCAGTCAGTGTGTGCATGTGTGTCAGTCAGTGTGTGCGTGTGTGTGTGTGTGCGTGTGCGTGTGCGTGAGTCAGTGTGTGTCAGTCAATGTGTGTGTGTGTGTGTGTGTGTGTCACTGTGTGTGTGTGTGTGTGTGTGTGTGTGTGTGTGTGTGTGTGTGTGTGTGTGTGTGTGTGTGTGTGTGTGTGTGTGTGTGTGTGTGTGTGTGTGTGTCAGTCAGTGTATGTCTCTCTCTGTGTTGTGTGAATGTCTCTGTGTCGGTCAGTGTGTGTATGTGTGTCAGTCAGTGTGTGTATGTGTGTCAGTCAGTGTGTGTGCGTGTGTGTCAGTCAGTGTGTGTGCGTGTGTGTCAGTCAGTGTGTGTGCATTTGTGTCAGTCAGTGTGTGTGGGTGGGTGTCAGTCAGTGTGTGTGCGTGTGTGTCAGTGTGTGTGCGTGCGTGTGTGTCAGTCAGTGTGTGTGCATATGTGTGCATGTGTGTGTCAGTCAGTGTGTGTGCGTGTGTCAGTCAGTGTGTGAGTATGAGTCAGTCAGTGTGAGAGTGTGAGTCAGTCAGTCTGTGCATGTGTGTCAGTCAGTGTGTGCATGTGTGTCAGTCAGTGTGTGCATGTGTGTCAATCAGTGTGTGCATGTGTGTGCGTGTGCGTGTGCGTGTGCGTGTGTGTGTGTGTGTGTAAGTCAGTGTGTGTCAGTCAATGTGTGTGTGTGTGTGTGTGTGTCACTGTGTGTGTGTGTGTGTGTGTCAGTCAGTGTATGTCTCTCTCTCTCTCTGTGTTGTGTGAATGTCTCTGTGTCGGTCAGTGTGTGTATGTGTGTCAGTCAGTGTGTGTATGTGTGTCAGTCAGTGTGTGTGCGTGTGTGTCAGTCAGTCTGTGTGCGTGTGTGTCAGTCAGTGTGTGTGCATTTGTGTCAGTCAGTGTGTGTGCATATGTGTGCATGTGTGTGTCAGTCAGTGTGTGTGCGTGTGTCAGTCAGTGTGTGAGTATGAGTCAGTCAGTGTGAGAGTGTGAGTCAGTCAGTGTGAGAGTGTGAGTTAGTCAGTGTGAAAGTGTGAGTCAGTCAGTGTGTGAGTGTGAGTGTAAGTCAGTCAGTGTGTGAGTGTGAGTCAGTCAGTGTGAGTGTAAGTCAGTCAGTGTGTGAGTGTGTGTGTCAGTCAGTTTTTGTCTCTCTCTCTCTGTGTTGTTTGAATGTCTAGTTGTGTTGTGCCCCCCTCCCCCCTCGCACGCAAATTCTGCCCCCCCCTCACACGCAAAAATTCTGCCCTTCCCCCTCCCCTCGCACGCAAATTCTGCCCTCCCCCCCTCCCCTCGCACGCAAATTCTGCACCCCCCCACCTCGGGGTACATGCGCCCGGCACGGGCATGAGTGACTGAGCCCCTGTGCCGCGCGGGTTGCGCCCGGGTTTGTGCCGTGTGCCAGTGGAGGGCTGAAGGACTAGGAGCGTGTGGGGGGAACGATTCCGCTGCCAGCCGCTTCTGCGCATGTGTGGCGTCCGTCAGCGGCGCCATCACAACTGCGCATGCGCGACATGGCAGCGGGCGGGGAACAGCGTTACAGCGGTCGGGTGTGTGGGGGGCTGGGTATGTGTGTGTGGGGGATGCGGCGGCGATTAGGAGCGGCGCTGGCGGCTATCGCCGCCGCCGCATGTGACAGGGGACATGTGAGCGGAGCGGCGTCCATTACGTGATGTCACTTCCGTTTCACATTTCGCCCCCCATCTATCCAGTTTTATCCCATCAGAGGTGCCACTAAAGAAGTTTCACTTCAAAACCCTCCAAACCACTTGTTTTACCTTGGAAATGTTAAGCGTGGAAACAATTATTTGAAAATATATATACACTTGTCTGATTTTTTCAAAATAAATGTGTTAATCAGCTACATTTAACATGTTTAACTAGTCGCTATCCTTATTTTACTTTCCAACAAAAGCCAACATGCTGATTTCTTAAGATAGGGCCACATACTGTGACGCCTCAGTCAGAGAGGAGTTATTAGTAATGTTTAAAATAAATTTAGCAAGTATTACAGGTGTGTATTACATTGTGATACATTTTAGTGGGCAATCAAAAGCTAATTATATATATATATATCATCTTCAGTCCTTGTCTCCCCACTCCTTGATGAAGCCTCCCCAATGATCTGCTAGGTACTTTGGCATCAAGCTTCTCTTCTCCATGTTGCCCCAGCACATTTTCTGATTGCATCCTCCCATCTTACTTTCGGTCATCATATTTTATTAATAATAATAATAATAACATGTTCTTGTATAGCGCTGCTAGTTTTATGTAGCGCTTTACAGAGACATTTTGCAGAAACAGTCCCTGCCCTGTAGAGTTTATAATCTATGTTTTTGGTGCCTGAAACATGGAGATAAAGTGACTTGCCAAAGTTCCCCAGCTTCAAATTCAGTGCCAGTCAGTGTCTTTACTTACTGAGCCACTCCTTCTCTAATGTGTTGAGCTTGAACCAGCTCAGTGACTTTCCCAATGAGCCGCTCCTTCTCCTAATCTCTTTTGGAATCCAGTTGAGTACTATCTATCTTTCTCCAACGATGGTAATTTCTTCTTACTTTGTGTCCAGTGCATTGCAATCTTAATTTCGTCACCCATGTTATGATGTCACAGACTTTTGTTTGATTTCGAACCCATTCATTTTTTTCCTGTCTCCTCGACTGGTAGTTCTTTTCCATTTATTTCGATCTTCGCAGACTTGACAGATTTAGTGAACATCACATTGATCCTGCTGAGATTCATATGGAGGCCCACATTATTACTTGCTTTGGTCAGTTCTCCAATTTGTTGCTGGTGGTCTTCTGGACCTGTGACCAAAATAACAATCTAACCTGTAAATGATAGGCGACTCAAATATTCACCATTGATTTCTTTTTCATGCCAATCTTATGTCTTCAACAATTTTTATAGTATTGCAGTGAAAAACTTTGGTGACATGGTGTCTCCCTGTTGTACTCCTTTTCTGATCCTTATCTTATTTGTATCTTTGTGCAATCATTCATTACTTTGGGAAATCACTTCTTGTATGACTTAGATGTGGTCCATCTTCTTGTATCCACTGCAAAATCCCACTTGTTCTCTAGATTGGGCAAAGTCCAGAGTCTGTTGCAGTCGATTAGTGAGTATCTTTGTAAATCTCTTTGAAGTAGACTGATTGGTCTGTACTGTAGTTCTTGAGGTCTTCTTTGTCTCCTTCCTGGTCAATGAGGATAACTATGGTATTACTCCATTGTCCTGGAATTTACCTGTTCTTCATGCAGCATGCAAAGAGATTTTCAAGGATTTTTTCTACTTCTTCCCCAGCTTCTTTCAATATTTCAGTTGTAATTCCATCTTCACCGGGAGTCTTCCCTCTCTTTAAGGATTGTATTGCTTTTGCCACTTCTTCTGGAAGGACGCATGGTACATCATTGGTGGTTTCTTCTCGCTCTTCTTCTGCGGGATTATGCTGTGTTATGTGCATTCGCATACAAATTTCATGTAGAAGTCCTCAACTTTCTTTTTGATACTACAAGTGCACAGCCTTTTGTTGTTGATCCATTGTCTTGTTTGAGTGCAATGATTTGCTTCTTCCCAGCCATAAGTCGCTGCTTTGTCTTCTTTAAGCTTTTGTTATCTACAATATCACAGTTAATTTTTCTTTCATTTTCAGTTATACAGTAGCGGCAGCTTTTATTGCTACTTTTACCGGCGACACTCCGGGATCTACTCCAGCTGGCGCCCGGTCTAGAACGTGCACCGCCGTGTGTTCCTCCGCGCACCCCCCTCCACTTCGCGCGCATTTTAGCCCCCCTTCCTGACCTCGAACCCGGCTCCTGCTCTGCCCCTCTGCTTCCCGCACCCCCGCTTACCTCACTTTAAACTCCAGGGGTGTCGGGGAAGCCGGGGAAGCCGGGCACGCACGTGACAGGGACGTCACAGTGACGCCGCGACAAGCCGCGTCACCACGCTTCCCGCACGCATCCTGCCGTGCGGGAAGTGTTAGAATAAAAGCTGCCGGTGCTGTACGTTTGCGGATTGTCTCGCACCGCTCTGCATATTCAATTCTTATTCCTGCATCTTGGGATTGCTTCATTTCACGTTTTTTTCCTCATTAATGGTTTTGTGTCATCAGATATTTTCTTATCCTATTTTTTGTTAGAGATTCCTCCAGTTTATTTTGCACTTTCAGCTACAATCTTCAGAAGCTCTTCATAATTGTTTGTTGAAGTGTCCCCATGAATTTTGAGTAAGCTGAAGCGATATTTCTCTTGTAGTTTATATTCTCTGTTGTTATTTTTCAGGGAGTTTTTTTTTTGTCTTCTCTTTAATCCGTTTTCTTCTTTCCAGCTTTGAATTCAGATGTAATTTGCAATGAACCAATCCTGATCACTCCTCTTTGTGCCAAAACGGTTAAGCACTGTGCAGTCTTCTATCACGTATTTCTTGTTAGTTAGGATATAGTCCTTCTTTGGGTCCATTTAATGTCTATTTTCTATTTGGATTTTTCTTGAAGAATGAATTCATGATGTACTGCTGCGGCCGAGTTTATTTGAGCATTTGCCTGGTCTCGGCCGCAGCAGTAACCAGGCGCGCGCCGGGATGTGCCTGGCGCGCGCCGAAGCCGCGGAGGAGCGCCCTCCGATCGGGGCTTTCTCCCTCAGCTCGCCGGGTCCGCCGGGTCCCCCGGAACCCCCTGCCGCCGTCCCCCACATCGCGGGACACCAGGGCTCCCTCGGGGAGCCCTGGATGCGCGTGCAGGGGGCGCAGGCACCCGATGACGCGTGACCGCGTGTCGATGACGTGCGGCACGCCGAGGGAGTGCGGCTAGCATGCCGGGGCATCCCCAGGCTTGCGGAGCTAGCCGCACTCAAATAAAATGTGCCGCCTCTGTACTGTAGAAGTTTTCACATTCTGCAGATTCTGTCCCAACATTTATTCCTTTTACCGTAACTGTACTTCATCCGTCATCTTTCTGATGGGCCCCAATCTTTGCATTGAAATCCCCCATAACGATCTTGAGATGACAATTTCTCTTGATGTTAAGTTGGTTGAGTCCGTGGTAGAAGTCTTCCACTTTATTGCCTGTGTGTATAGTTGGATCCAAAGATTTTGTGATATTTCATCATCTCGTTTTCCACATATTCCCTGGATCGAAAATCTGCCCCCAAGAGGACCAACGTCAACTATTGACATTTTTGGGTCTAGAGAGGACTCGTGTTTTTTTTAGGCAGTAAGTCATTGTTTCCAACAAGAGACACTTTATGGTCAATTAACCCATTATTTATTATTTGTCACTGTTCATTCATTTTACTGCGCATTGACATGGCGATGCGTCGCCGAAGACAAGGTAGGTGAAGTTACAGCGGCCTCACGCGATCCCCTGGAATTTAATTGAAACGCCTTGGGGAAGAGTGCGGGGCCTCTGCAATCGGCGCACCCCCCAGTTTGCGCACCCATGCCTTATATAGCGCCTTGTATTTGTTGTTTCTGTATTGTATTGTGACTTTGTTCAGTCAGTATTACTCGGCTGCCTAACTCATCTGGTTGAGGTTCTTTGTTCTCTTGATTATACTTGAGCACATTTATTATACTGTAGTATTTAAGATTTATAAGCGCTTTCTCAGTACCTTCTCTTTTTTTCTATTTTGCAATACCTATTGCCCTAAATATTCAAAATACAGGATTTGGATAATGAATAATCAACAGTATACACATATCTGTTTCTTCCTCAGGAGACGTGACAAAGCTGAAAAAGGAGACATTCGTCTTAAAAGAAGGAGTCGAATATAGAGTCAAAATCAACTTTAAAGTGAGTTTGGGACAAATGAAGAGACTGAAGTTTAAGATCTGTGTCCCATGCTGTGATATTAGGGGACACTGTGAAACTACTGTATAAAATGCAACAAAAAAAAAAGCATTATTTTTAGCAGGCAAATTATCAACCTGTTTCCACTTAAAAGAATGCATATTTTAACATGTGTGTTAATTATATCTGTATCGAGTATCAAACTGAGTAAATAATGTAGTGCCTTCACACTACCTACCTAAGTGACCAAACCTCATGGTTTTTATAGTCAATATACATTGGTCAATTTCAACCCCTTCCGTATTGAAGAGCAGAGCACCGTATGGATTAATAGTTTACAGTGCCATAATGACGTGCCTGGTACAGCATGGGCTCTGGCATGCCAGAGACTCCCATGACGTACCAGAAAGTCATAGGCACTTGCTCACTTTCTATTGGATGATCGGAGCGGTTAATCCAATGGAAATGGAAGTGGAGCCCCCTTCACTTCTGTTTTCCGGCCTAGTCAGGGTCATGTGATCACTCCTCCAAGAATTGATGGCGCTCCAGTGGCACTCCAGTGCCACTGGATTCCTAACACTAAAAGGTAAAGAACATAGTGTAGTGGTCTTCAAAACAAGATTCATAGTATCAAATGCTAAAGTGTTTATAACTTCCCTCTGCTGCTTACAGGTCAATAAAGAGATAGTCTCCGGACTAAAGTATGTGCAGCACACGTACCGGACAGGAGTGAAAGGTGAGTATCCATGTGGAGGCAGATGGAAGGACATGGGTGGAGGATGAAGTGGAGTATAAAGGATGAAATTGGGCAAGGTCTTATAAACTGGGTGTGGCAGAGAAATGGAAGTTAAGAAGAAACATAAATAAGCCATAGAAAGCATTATGGTCATTATTTGCTAGGAAGTGTTACTCTATAGGACACTTTCTTTTCTTAAGTCCATTGGCCATTTACTTGAATGGTTCGTAAGAAGTCTCACGGCATGGGCGGTGTCATCTTATGAGTGGCCGCTTAGTAAATATGGCTCTCAATGTTTCTTTTATTTTTAAAGCGTGGTTTGGGGGTATTGCTACTTTTAAACGTATAAGGAAGGATAGAGGAAGGTATCACATGTGAGAAGTGAGAAAAAACTATGGGAAATCAAAAAAGAAATGGATAGTTGAAAACACCTGAGGGAGGGATGGCAGAAGGTATTGGAAACCATTCTTCGTGTAGTCTTATATTTAAATTCCAATGTTGATCAGTTAACTTGTTTGTCCCGTACAGTTGCTAAAGCTACATTTATGGTGGGTAGCTATGGGCCCCGGCCTGAAGAATATGAGTTTCTGACTCCGGTGGAGGAAGCACCCAAAGGCTTGCTGGCCCGAGGAACATACCACAACAAGTCATTCTTCACCGACGATGACACTCACAACCACCTGACCTGGGATTGGAACCTTTCCATTCGCAAAGAATGGAATGAGTAAACAACCCTGATTAACCCCCTTTCCTGGATCCTGAATATCTTCTGCAAATGTCTGCATTCTGCCCTTTCCCACACTTTACAGCTTCTGTATTCCTCAACAAAGTTGGAATAAAATGCTAGTTTATGCCACAACAACCCTCACTGTGCCTACTTGAACTCGTTCTTAAAGGCCCTCTTTGAGAAATCTCATTCCCACCCCTTTTCCTACATTCTATGGCCCGAGAGTCATCAAAGCGCTATACATGGTATCAGTCAGTGGCAGTTACCAGCAGATCAGGAGTAATACACTTCATTGCACTTTGATGACTCCAGGACTATGTTCCTTAGTCAACTACGAGATCAATAGATGAGAAGAGGAGCAGGACCTGTGGAGTTGCTGATAGTAGTGTCTTTATTCACACCATACATTAATGTTTCTTGTTCTTGAGAAAGGCTATTGGATAGCTGAAACGTTGATCTATGGTCTGAATTAGGACGCTACTTTCAGAAAATCCACAGATCCTGCTCCTCTTCTTCTCTATTGATCTCATACTAACAAGTAGCAGGACTTCCTTAGAGATTTGGTGCACCGTAGAAGAATTGCAAGTATACTTTGTAAATTAGGAGTCCTCTATCTGATAGCATTTGATCTATTTTGCTTAATCAACGGTAACATAAAATATACATGCACATATTTATGCAGCTACATCAATATACATGTGTATAAAATGTTGACCAAAGGATATTTTAAAGCACATTTCC
Source organism: Ascaphus truei (assembly GCF_040206685.1). Classification (NCBI taxonomy): domain Eukaryota; kingdom Metazoa; phylum Chordata; class Amphibia; order Anura; family Ascaphidae; genus Ascaphus; species Ascaphus truei. The sequence goes on from NC_134499.1 coordinate 16,150,775, forward strand.
TTATATGCTAATAAACAAAAATGACTTGTATTGTTTTAATTCATAATTATAAAATACTTCGCTTCTTCTGATCTTACATTTTTTTTAGTACCAGTTGTCATAATAATAATTTATAATTATAGCTAGTACTTATAATAAAGAGATCAGAGAATCATACATTATAAAACTTAAACCTATTCACGCTTCAGAGAAAATTAGATTGGTGCTCAGTTTTTCACAGATGATTACAGAGGTTAACAAAGCGAAGTATTATTTAGGGCAGTGCAGGGTGAAGGTTGGCCATTTTACATATACATTATACACAGACGCACACTGTAAGTGATCCAAAGCATACAAGACTTAATAAATCCCTGTACATACATCAGTTTGCAAGATACCGTGAGTGGCTGCAGTGTAGAACAGGTTAGAGGAACCCAGTGTAACCAAGAACCTGTGACCAACAACACTGGGACAATAATGATAAAACCAGTTGTGATGGAAATGGCTCCACGGAAGAGTATAACACAGGTTGTCTGGCCCCCGCCCCATCCTCCCCTGGGGCTCATCTGGCCACTATACCACAGAGTTTTTTTACCACCATTTTCTTATGTCTGGGAGCCCCTTGCTTACTCTGTAACTGGGATTCTTTATCCCTGAGTGTATAAACTGTGCGGAAGTGTAAAAATGTGTGTTGATCCCACAATAAAGCATAGGCAGAGGTGGAGAGTATAGACCGACCTGTACCTGTGATCTAGATCCTGAATCAGTGGATTAGTCGGTCACAGTTCCGGGTTCAGGGTTGGAGAGAGGCAGAGAAGTCTGGTAGCAAGCAGGGATCTGAGGCAGGAGAAACAGCAACAAGGCTTCCAACAGGAGACAAGGTAGTGAGTACCTTGCACAGGCAAGAATAGAGGGGAATGGAAGCCTTATAAAGTATGATCAATCCAGCTCAAGGAGAGGCTGACTTCCTGCCTCGGCAGCCATGTTGGTAGAGGTAGCGAAGTCATGTGGCATCCATGTTGGAGATCCTTATAGTATCCCCCCTTTTAGGGGCAGACTCCGAATGTCATGGGGCAGGCATGGCAGGAAAAGCCTAATGGAAGTTCTTGGCCAAGGCAGGATAGTGGATGTTGGAAGTTGCAGCCCTTTTCATGATTCTCTTCTAGCTTCTCTTCACATTGGTTATTGAGTAGTGCTATTGATGCAGGGCACTTCATATTGTACAATGATGTGAGATGCAACAAAAATCAACTCTTTCAGTGTACATTTAATAGCTCATCAACTATTTGTCATGCTTATAAAATAGTCGCCCAGCATTAAAACAAATATTTTTGACCAATTGCTACTATATGTTAGAAATTTTGAAAAAACATTAATTATTGCAACTGATGAAGGGATTCATTGCTTAGACAAAAATAAACATCTTGAGTTTCTTTTTTATTTAAAACATTTTTTAGATTGAATTATCTCTATTATTTGACACATGTCACTCTAATGTTTTGAGGTTCTCGCTAAATATTGTAATGCATAGAATCCCTATTTTATTTATTTATAAAAATGTTTTACCAGGAAGTAATACTGTACACTCTCATTTCCAAGTACACTCTTATTTCTCATGGGCACAGAGTTATAACAATACATGGTTACATTAAAAGAACAGAGGTTATACACTCAATTCACAGGCATTTCATGGGCAGATAGAGTTGGAAAATTAGGTACAGAGGATAAAAGGGCTGGTGAGTTTCAGATTGAAATAGAGAAGCTATTCCAATATCCCAGTTCTATTCAATACATTGTGAACTGTTTCCCATTACTGTAGAAGAGATCAACCCCACACAAATAAATGGGACTCAAATGCTCCCCAGCATTGAGAAGCGGCTCCACAGCATATTGAATAGGGACTTTTATCCTCTGTATATTTATAGTTATCTTGTAGGGCAAAGGTTTTAGAAACAGGTGGAGATCTCTCATGCCTTATCTGTCGCACGAGCTGGCACATCCCCCTTTTTGTGGTTGAGTCACTGCACAAGGACCAGCCACTGGAAGGAATGATGGTCAGAACAATGGCTTGGTCTTCTCCAAGCTTTATCCTGCTCGTACTTTTGGTGAGTCCTTCATCGGGTGAAGAAGTAGGAGACAGCACTACCAGTGAAGGTAAGAAATATCAGCGGTAAGGCTTCCTAACCCCTTGTTAACAATAGCTGGAGATGAAGAGGAACTCCAGTATTAACCTATTAGCAACTACGCAGAAAGATCAGCAGAAAGGGTTCACATATTTACCATAGAGATAGCTGATCCATGGCAGAATGCTAGATGTCTAAATGTCTTTGTCTGAAAGATATGATCAATGTTGGGAGGATGACAGCATGTGGAAAACTAATACAGTGCCGGCCACATCAGCTGGTAATGTTGTCATGACTGCTCAGTAATAGTGAAACCCTTTTGGACATATTTGCTAAATGGTGCTAAAGTATGTTATAATACACCTGGCAGTTCAGTTACTAGAATGGACCAGGAGTTGTCTTCTGGAGTAGCACAGTTGATTAAATATGACTGTTTATCAATTCTTAGGAAAAATTGATGGACGGTATAATATAGTTATTATAAAGTTATTTTTACACATGTTAATATAGAGACATCGAATGTGATGGCAGATAAGAACCACGTGTGTGTGTGTGTGTGTGTGTGTGTGTGTGTGTGTGTGTGTGTGTGTGTGTGTGTGTGTGTGTGTGTGTGTGTGTGTGTGTGTGTGTGTGTGTGTGTGTGTGTGTGTGTGTGTGTGTGTGTATTTGGGGGGATTGTGTGTGTGTGTGTCCTCCCAAATCTGACCATTTTCCTACCTGCTGTAAATCCTCAGACCCCATTATATCCTCGATTTCTTTTATATTTGCGATTTAAGGCCGGTTCTATACTGCGTGTGCGCGGCAGTTTTAGTTGGCTGAGGTTAGTAAGCCATTCTATAAGGGTGCCGCGTGCGGACGGCAGGGAGCGTGGAACCGGCCGACAGGGGGGAGGATGAGAAAAAGAATGAATTTGCGCCGCTACCGCTGCTGAAAATGTGTGTGTGTGTGTGTGTGTGTGTGTGTGTGTGTGCAATGTTATTAAAACAGTTATTAAAGTATTTATTTATTTAATTTTAAACTTATTTAAACACACACACACACATACACACACATACATTTCCTCACTATACACAAAAAGCGTGCGGCACGTGCACGCGCGTTCGCACAGGCACGCGCGCACGGCTGCACACAGTATAGAACAGCCTATATGTCTATCACAATCCTTTTTTAAGTCCCTTACTGTATTAGCTCCACCACACATTCCATGAAAAAGTATTCCCCACACTTCCCATTAGCCTTTCATCCTCCAGCTTCATAGCATGCCCTGCTGCTGTAATGCTTTCCTCCTCCTGCGTGATACATTATGAGCACTCATTGTGACACTCTAAGTCCCAAATCTATCAATGTGTTCATTACCATTACTGTACTTACAGGGTACATAAGAGCGGGAGACCTGTGGCCCCTATATCTTTGCAGATGTGCGAGTGTGCATGTGAAAAAGTGTATGTCATTCTATATACAGCAACTAGATAGTGTATCAGTGACTTTGCTTGTATATCAATTTCTGTGTGTATCAGTGTGTCCATGTACAGTGTGTTCCGTCTGTGTGCATCAGTTTGTCTGTGTGTATCGTGTTAATGTGTATGCAGTATGTGTGTCTGTGCAGTATGCATTTTAGTGCCTCTGTTTATATCTGTCAGTGTATGTGCATCAGTGTTTCTGTAATTTGCATCAGTGTGTTAATAGCGTATGTATCAGTGTGTAAATGTGTGTACTGTGTGTATTAGTGTGTCTACGTGTGTTTGTATCAGCATGTCTATTATGTCTATCAGTGTGTCAGTGTAATGTGTGTACATCAGTGTGTATGTATGATGTATATCAGTGTTAATGTGTGTAGTGTGCATTAGTGAATTTATGCAGTATAGTTAAATAGCATCAATTGCTGGCAATAAAATATAGTAAACATATGTATAACTGTCTGAGGAAACTGTTAAGCCCTTTGCTGTGCAATGTTCTTCTGGTTCCTTTAAACGGTTAATATTTGCCCTGCATGACCTCCCTGAATTAGTATGCAAGCCTTTTAAAGCCACGTTGCACAGTGGCAGATCCATTAGATGTGTGAGTACACAGGTGTGCAGCTTCACATTGTTTATCATGGAGCTGGGAGTGTCAGGTGGAGAGGGGCATGTCTTTCACATTATTTCCCAGGTGAAAAAAAAAGGAAAAACATAATCATTGTTCAATTTAATGGAACAAAGATGTGGATTCCAGAGGGGATACGCTTTAATGGCCTGGTGCCTTGTTAAGTACAATTTGTATCAACAGTGACAACATGTACTATTTATGGGAAGAGAACATCTCGTGGGTATAAACAGAACCCTTTGCCTAAGGGAGAAAAAAATATTATTGCAGGTGCTTAAAAATAATAATTGAATTGACACTATGTTTCCCAATTAAAGTTGCAATTATCTCAAAGGCATATATATATATATATCCAAAAACTAGATAGAGACCCTGCTCCTCTCAAACAAATGTACACTTCATTCTGGTAAAGGAGGGGAGCAATTAAGGGAGAAAACTTTATTAAATACATACTGTAGCTCATATAAAAAAACTGAGCACAGATTCACTAATTAGTTTTAATGACCGAATGGTAGCAGCTGAACAGGTTGGCCGAGCTTATATTGCTCTAAGTAATAGTACCATAATCAAATGTCCTGGGTATTGCGTATATAGTATTTATATATCCATACGTCAGAACATCCCCTCTGTTTCCTCCTCCCACACTACCCGGTTCCTAGCTCTCCTCCTGCCTTCCTTGACTCCTTTTCCACTGTCTCAGAGGAGGATGTGTCACTGCTGATCTCCTCTTCTCCCTATACCACTTGCCCTCTTGACCCCATTCCCTCCTATATCTTGCTCCTACTATAATTCCTACACTCACACACATTTTTAACTCCTCCCTCTACTCTGGTACCTTTCCCTCCTCCTTCAAACATGCAACAGTTATACCATTACTTAAAAACTTAAACATAAAAACAGCAAGCTTGACCCTACCTGTCTTTCTAACTTTCGAGATGTCTTCCTCCTGCCTTTTGCCATTAAACTCCTTGAATGTCTTTTATTCTCTCGCTTGCTTCATTTTCTCAACACCCATTCACTCCTAGACCATCTATAATCTGGCCTTCGCACTGTTCACTCTACTGAAACAGCCCTTACTAAAATAACTAATGACCTCCATGCTGCCAAAGACAGAGGTCATTACACTCTGCTCAGATTACTCGACCTCTCTGCAGCATTTGACACCGTGGACCACCCTCTTCTCCTTCACATTCTCCATACTCTTGGTATTCGTAACAAAGCTCTATCCTGGATCTCATCCTACCTCTCCCATCGTACTTTCAGTGTCTCATCTGCTAACACCTCCTCCTCCTCTATCGATCTCTCTGTGGGGGTATCCCAGGGCTCTGTCCTGGGACCTCATCTCTTTTCTCTGTACACACTTTCTCTAGGTGACCTAATCAAATCTCTTGGGTTTAAATATCACCTCTATGCTGAGGACACACAAATTTACTTTTCAACCCCTGACTTTACACCTGTTGTACAGACCACACTTTCTGAATGTGGCTAGATGTCCTGTAGCAGCGACCTGGAAAAAGATACTCCCGCCCTCCAGAAGAGAGATTATTAGAAGGTTTAATGACGTCCAGTTAATGGAGATACCTCATTTCTGAATCATACCACTAGGAAGTATGATAGGGTCTGGGATCTCTGGAATGCTAGATAGGGGTGCGCTCCCGGAGGGAGAGAGGATATGGGAGTGCTGGGATGCTAGATAGGGGTGCGCTCCCGGAGGGAGAGAGGATATGGGAGCGCTGGGATGCTGGATAGGGGTGCGCTCCCGGAGAGAGAGAGGATATGGGAGTGCTGGGATGCTGGATAGGGGAGCGCTCCCGGAGAGAGAGAGGATATGGGAGTGCTGGGATGCTGGATAGGGGTGCGCTCCCAGAGGGAGAGAGGATATGGGAGTGCTGGGATGCTGGATAGGGGAGCGCTCCCGGAGGGAGAGAGGATATGGGAGCGCTGGGATGCTGCATAGGGGAGCGCTCCCGGAGGGAGAGAGGATATGGGAGTGCTGGGATGCTGGATAGGGGTGCGCTCCCGGAGGGAGAGAGGATATGGGAGCGCTGGGATGCTGGATAGGGGTGCGCTCCCAGAGGGAGAGAGGATATGGGAGCGCTGGGATGCTGGATAGGGGAGCGCTCCCGGAGGGAGAGAGGATATGGGATCCCTGGGATGCTGGATAGGGGTGCGCTCCCGGAGAGAGAGAGGATATGGGAGTGCTGGGATGCTGGATAGGGGAGCGCTCCCGGAGAGAGAGAGGATATGGGAGTGCTGGGATGCTGGATAGGGGTGCGCTCCCAGAGGGAGAGAGGATATGGGAGTGCTGGGATGCTGGATAGGGGCGCGCTCCCAGAGGGAGAGAGGATATGGGAGTGCTGGGATGCTGGATAGGGGAGCGCTCCCGGAGCGAGGGAGGATATGGGAGCGCTGAACGTAAAATATGGTGTTTACCAAATTTTGTATGATATGTAATGTGACTGTTGTTGTTTGTAAGAAATTTGATACAAAATAGTTGTTTTCCCCCTCTCCCCCCCCCTTTTTATTTTTTGTATCCTTCTCCCCCCATTTATGTGTGAAAAAAATAATAAAAATATAAGTTTAAAAAAAATGAGGTTAACATCACGTTACCTGACTTTACAGAGCTTTGTAGATCTGGTCCAAGTACCAATAACAGAATACTCTGATTACATATTCCCTCCCTCTTTTTATCTTTAAGAGCTGGTGAAGAAAGCCAAGGTGCTTGCTGATGTATCTGCTGTCAAAGCCTTCATTGATTCCTCTGAGATTTCAGTGATTGGATTTTTTGAGGTATGTTATTATTTATCATCATTTCAGTAAAGTACCCACATGTTCTGCAGCAGAGTTTAATTATGTATAACATCATAATCTGAAGTGAATTATCTTTAGGTATCCACATCCGGTTCCAACTACCTGTTCACAGAGGTATTAATGTCACTTGCACTGTATGATATTATACACTGTGTCTCTTTTTATTCTTCTCTTATATACGGCATTGAGCACGGAGGGAATAACAGTGCCAAGGAGGACAATTTTTCTATATGTTTTTTTTTTTTGTTTCTTTACACCTATGCTCAATGAAGCTCTTTTTATATTCCATGTTTTTGTGGCTGAATAAACAAGCCTATTTAGAAAACCCACGTGTCATTGCGTTGTCCCTGAAACAAGTGGAAATACTCTTAATAAATGTAAAGTTTCAGGCAGAAAAAATGGCAAATATTCCTATGCATATACGTCAGCGCAGACCACCCTCTTGATACGTCGGCCCTTATTCTATATTGTCCGCAATGGACATTCCGGACATTTTCGGCAGCAATTCCCCATTGAAGTCAATGACGATATTTAGCTGAAAACAGCCCGGAATGGCCGGATTTGTACTATATAAAACTTATACAAAAGACAGCATATTTTTTAACCACAGGTGTGTCAAACGTAAACTGAGAAATAGTTTCTAACATTTAGTCCAGATTAAATTTGGCAGATTTTTGGACGCAGATTGAACGGAGAAAAAACGGACAGACAGACACCCAGAGTTTAGTACTTGTATTTATTATAATTTGTGCTTCTATAACGCCTCTCTAGTTCCTCTTATTGTCACTCTGCAAATCGCAAGCTGAAGCATACGAGGCAAAGAGTGGACCAGCCATTTTCATATATTAACACACAAAAGCACAAAATGGAAATTATGCTTTGCATCAACTTTGATCCGAAATTGCCTTTGATGAGGATGAACCCTGTTCTTTTCCCAGTGTCCGCTCTACAGATGTGCGACCCTTCATCGAAAGAAGCGAACCAGATAAAATGTGCTTCTTTTCAGCCACTATTCGGCAAGCATTACGTCGATGTGCATCCTGCTTAATATACTCATTTGTGACATTCTCTAACACCACGGTTCATTCACTATATTTCAATTATTCGCTGAAAGCTTACAAAACTGCAAAATCTAAGAATTCGTTTGTGACAGGACTAGCCCATTGAGGCTTGTCGAAATGTTTTCGTAAGGAATCAACATTGGAAAGAAAAATGCTAATCATTTTGCAACTACTTTGTAGATATTTTTAATGTTGTTTTTCAGACACTTCATTTTAATTGATGAGTTTTGTTAGGTATTGCAAGATTGGTCATCTGTAATCCTTTGATGAAATATCATTGCCTTGGCATTAAATCGCATGTGGCGTTGGAAAGTCTTCTAGAAACTCCATATCATTTACAGGATTTGGGGACAGCTGAAGCAAAGGATTTTAGTGCTCTGGTCACGGAGCATCCTGAGTGGGAGTATGGGGTGAGCACCAGTGCAGAGGTTCAAAAGCACTTCAACGTCACGGGTAACACAGTGTCAATCTTCCGCCAGGTAAGTTAGACAATTTACTCATTTGGTATTATTTTTGCTACTATTGTTATGTATTTGTAAAGCACCAACATATTCCAGGGTGAAGTACAATAAAGGATTGAAAGACAATACCAATAAATATCTGGGGCCAGGAAATCCCCTTATGCTATCAAATCCTAACGTTGCATACTCATACAGTATCTAAGTTTTATTATGGCTAAAAAAAAGAATGGTCTCCTTTATCAAAATCAAGTCTTACTTTGTAACTGATAGCTGGCACAAGTTGCAGGTGACCTGGAAAAGAACAACGTGGCCACCAGTGACATCTCTAATACGGTCTAGTCACCTCAGGCAATTCTCTCTATCTTCTCTTATTTACCATCTGTGTCCTTTGGAACCCTGGAGTTCAGCAAGATCGTGTCTGAACCCCCTTACTGTATTATCCTCTACCACCTTTAGGAGAGAACAGGAAACGGGGGGGGGGGGGGCGGTGCACAGCCGAAAGAAACTCCCCCAGGCAAGGTAAGTGCAGTAAAAATTTCTATTTATTGGCACATAAGGGTTAAAAAAACAATATTTTTTTAAAGATAGTCTGTTTGATAAAGCGCCCCCTGCGTGAAACGTGTTAGTGTGTTTTTTTTAACCCTTGTGTGCCAATAAATAGAAGTTTTTACTGCACTTACCTTGCCTGGGGGAGTTTCTTTCGGCTGTGCACCGGCCCCCGTTTCCTGTTCTCTCTGTGCTGCTGCTGCTGTCTGGATTAGAGCACGCTGTGCAGTTCAAGCCACTCTGCCTACAAGGAAGACAGTGATTAGAGTTGCTAAATTCATGTCTACTTACTTACTCAGATTGCATACTTCAATCAAGTTAATGTGACTCTCAACTCACTGCATATATATTCCTACAATTGTTGGGCAAGAGGAACTGCTGCCTAATATACCCAGTTACTGCTGTACATTTCTAATGGACATTTACTTGTGTTGTATTGTATTGTATTGTATGTCTTTGTGTTAAAGGTTTAGATGCACTGTTTGGGTTTTCTGCATAGTTTGCCCTGTTAATCACCTTTATGAGAGGCTATTCCGTACTCTAAGTCCAAAACAGAAAAAAGAAGTACTCAGAGAACAGAAGGTATCCTGTCACGGGTGCATGTCGCTCCAATCAAGGAGGAGATTCATGCCAAAGCTGAAAAAGATCAAACGCCTCTCCACTGGGCTTAGAAAAATAGCACATTTATTATATAACAAAAAATATACACTTTTCGGTCCCACTATCAGACAACTCAAGATTGAACTCATCTTGACTGTCTGCTAGTGGGACTGTAACGTTGATATTTTTTGCTATATAATAAATGTTCTATTTTTCTAAGCCATGGGGAGTTCCGTTTGATCTTTTCCATCTCTGGCATTATTCCATAAATCCACCGCCCGTTCCGTAAGCAGGCACAGTACTTCACATTTCCCTTGCGCTTGCTACCCTCCACTTTCAAAGCATGTCCTCCTTTTTCTAGCATCTCTGCAACAGAAAAAATTCTTTTTGACACAACTCATTTATGCAAATGGAAAGTGGAACATACGGCCTCGTCCAGGCTGAGAGCTTGCGAGCGATCGAAACAATTAAAGTAAATTGTTGTGTCCAAGCTGCGAGCGCGCGTGCAAGTGAGCGTGCAGAGGCGTGATGCTGGCGAGACAAATATTTTTGTATTTGTCGCGCTTGCCCTGGTCATGTGCGCGGTTCAGCCAATGAGGGCGAACCGCTCACGTGACATCACTGGCCCGCCCTCCTCCCCCCCCCCCCCCCCACCACACACACACACACACACACACACACACACGTGCAACTAGCTGGCCAGGAATCACCCAGCGCCTGACCGCGCTCGCGCGCGCTCCCACCCTGGACGAGGCCTAAGAATCGTTCTGAAAGCTACATTGCAAACTCCGAAATGACCCAGGAACTGACTACCAGTCAATATAACATTGGGTTTCTTGGTGAATCTATTTCAGGTGGACAGTGCGAGGGAAGATTTAGTAATTAATGAAACGAAAGATGTGAACGCTGCCAAGCTTTACCGTTTTCTGACTATAAATGAATTAAGATGGGTGACGGAGTACAACGCAATGGTAAGATGCATCCCCTTTCCTAATTTATCCTAAAATGAACAACTGGTTAAACTCAGATTAATATTGAATATCTTAACTGCAAAGTGACACACTAAAATCAAATGGATCTAATGATGCTATTCCACTACATGAATCAAAATGTCTTTTTTTTTTTTTTTTTACAAATTGCTTTGATTTTTATCCTAATTAATAACTTCATTAACTAGGTTTCTAATTTGGAGATTTTACGAAACACTGCTTTATAACCAAGTCATTATTAAAATTGCAATTGCTTAATTAAAGATGTAATTCCCGGTCCCCTCCCCCCAATACCCTAATACGACGTATAGTGAAAGTGAGCTCCATGTGGCACCTTAAGGCAGCGGTGCGCAAAGTGGGGGGCGCTGGATTTCTCCTGGGGGGGGGTACGGACAGTTGCAGAAGCCCCGCGCTCTTCCCCGAGGCATTTAAATTAAATGCCAGGGTATCGCGTGAGGCCTCTGCAACTCTAAAACTTACCTTGACTCCGCCGGCGTCACTAGTGTCCATGGCAACGTGGTGTCAAAAGATGCAGCGGGGTCATGTGACATGACGTCACACGTGTCAAATGACGCTGCGGGTCACGTGACATGGGGTCACGTGACCCCGCTGCGTAATTTAACACCACGCGAGGTAAGGAACGGCGCAGAACACAGGAGAGTAGGCAGGGGGGGCGCAGCAAAAAAAGTTTGCACACCCCTGTCTTAAGGCACATAACAGACTCTTATTTTTTACCTAGCTCTTTTTTATTTAATTTGTTTTATTTAGAACAAGCTCTGATCGTGCATGTGCGGGAGGCAAGTGCCGATCGCGCATGCGCAGTAGGATAAAGCCAATCGCGCATGCACAGCCACAAAAAATACATTGGAGAGTGAGCCCCCCCCCAAGGGCACGGGCCCCCATGGTTTCTCGGGCTGCCTGGGCCATAGCTACACCCCTGCCTGTCTTTAATAGAGTGCCAAGACAGATAGGGAAATTGGGAGAGAATGGATCTCCATATGTGCAAACTCTTCTTGGACACACAGTGCAATCAGACAAAAGGGAGCAGCCAGAGAAAATCAAACCCCTCCCAAGTCTCAGCTCACCCCAATTACAAACTATCTTAAATAATTAAAAAATACTTTGTACAGTAGGTGTTAAATTGAAAAAAAAAAAGGCAACAATCGCCCAGGTGTAACTCCTTAAGAATGTCACTGCCATTAGTATGCTTCATTCCCAGGGAGTACTGCTTCATTAAGAAAGTCAATTACTTTAAGTTGTTTCCAAAATGTTGCTTTCCATAAACTAAGAGGGATTGCACCTTTATAATCCGATTTATCATTTCCCCCTGATATCTATTTATTTGTTTTTGTTCAGACGGCAGTCGGGCTCTTGGCTAGCAAAGTTCAAGTCCACCTGCTGCTCTTAATGGAGAAAGGATTGGAGAAACAAGAGGAGGCACTTGAGGCATTTCGAGAAGCAGCGGGGGTCCTTCGAGGAAAGGTTTGTCACGGGCAAAGTTTACACTACGAATGCCAACGCTTAGTGATTTTTAGTCTATCTCTTCTCATCTCACCTTATATTTATCTTCTGTTTTCAGGCTTTGTTTGTGGCTGTAGACATCACAGTGAAAGGCAATGAGAGAGTAATGTCCTTCTTCCATGTCAGAAAAAGTGACCTCCCTGCAGTAGCAATTTATAATACAGAAGATGAGAGCAAACAAGTGATGGGCACTGGGGACATCACTGTCCAGCACCTGAAAGATTTCTATTTTAGCTTTCTGTCTGGGAAAAGCACTGTGAGTAACCAATTAAGATACCTTTTTTTGGTTAAGGAACCCTAAGTGAAATTCTGAGGAACCCCCAACCATCTATAATAGAGCGTCTGTGATCAGATGCATTGTAAGGAACCCCAAACCTCTCTAATAGCGCGTCTGTGATCAAAAGCATTGTAGGGAACCCCAACCCTCTTTAATAGCGCGTATGTGATCAGAAGTATTGTAAGGAACCCCAACCATCTCTAATAGCGCGTCTGAGATCAGATGCATTGTAAAGAACCCCGACCCTCTCTAATAACACGTCTGAGATCAGATGCATTGTAAGGAACCCAAACCCTATCTAATAGCGCGTCTGAGATCAGATACATTGTAAGGAACCCCAACCCTCTCTAATAGCGCGTCTGACATCAGATGCAATGTAAATTCTTCTGTATTTGATAGATTTTTCAAATGACCAGAAAATTGCAGGGAACCCTTTAGGGATACCCAGGAAACCCAAGGGTTCCCAGTAACCCTTGTTGAAAAACACTAAAGTATCTCAGGTGTCAGTGACTTTGTTTAAGCAGAATTATAAATGTTTATCAATGTCAAAACCTTAAATAAGGGTTTATGAGGTGTATTCATTAAACTGAACAAATTGCATAACGAGGCAGAAATGGCCCTTTCTTCATGAATTTGCATCTCACCGTTTTCATTGAAGTCTTTATTGCACGTCCAAATCTTGCACAAGCTGCTGGTTTTGACACAATTTGGTTCTCGCTGTGAAATGTTCTGCATAATGCACATTTTGAATGCAAATTAGGCAAATTCTCTTCTATTTGGAGAGAGGTTCAATTTAGGAGATGGTACATTTAGTTACAAACGTCCAAATATATTCATCCATCCAGTACCTCACATGGCTAGATGCAACACACCTGAGAACACACCTCAGGGAGATACCTGGGAAATATGCAAATTAGTCATTTGAATAAATATTACATACATTTTGTATTTGCATATTGCCAGGATTTTGGGATGTGTCCCCAGGTATAACCTCTCCATATTCTTTTCTCTGTCTCTGTTTGCCACCGCCCCCTCTCAAACCATGCAACATTTAGGAATCCATGATTTTTAATTGTGTCAGCTAATATAATAACAGTTACAATTGAGGCTGTTTGGCGTTGCAATTGAGCCACAAAATAGACCACGGGGATGATTAAAAGCTGAGGCACTTTGAAATATCGTTATTTATTTATAAAATGTGTTACCAGGAAGTAATACATTGACAGTTACCTCTCGTATTCAAGTATGTCCTGGGCACAGAGTTAAGATGACAAAATAATACATGGTTACAAATACAGTTCCATAAGTGAGCAGGGTATACATTATATACAAGACATAGCATGCATTGTAGGCAGACATTGCTCGGGATCTCTAGTCCCATTGAGCGCACTACAATACAGTATATTTATATCACAGAAACTCGGTATATATAATATCAATATCATGTTACAGTATGCAGTAATTATTATTATTATATATTATATATATTATTATTGTAGTTATTAGCTATGTACATTCAACCTTACTTAGAACATTTGTGTGACAACTTTGGGGTGGGATACTTGTAACCATTACAGCAGGGTACATGGGCGTCCGCGGGAGGGGGCAAGGGGGGGCGCTTGCCCCCCCCTGGATCCAGGGCCACCAACAGGGGGGGCACAGGGGGACAAAGGGTACTGCGTCCCGGGCCCCGTGGGTCAGGCCGGGCCCCCTGCGCGGCCGGGCACCAGTTAATTAAATAAATACATAAAAAAAAGTTTAAATAAATGGCGCCGATTCCCCGCGGTCGCGGCGCGCATGCGCAGGGCAAGCAGGGCCCGCTTCCCCCCGCTCCCAACGTGGGATGGAGGGGGAAGTACCAGCTCCTCTGCGGCCCGCTTCCCCCTGCTTGGCCAGCTTCCCGCGCACCCACCTCCCATGCGACCCCCGGCCCACCTCCCGTGGCATTGCCCCCCCCACGAGCCCACCTCCCGTGCCCCCCCGAGCCGTCCTCCCGCGCCCCCTCCCCAAGCCCACCTCCCTTCTCTGGCAGCTGCCGCGGGGATATCAAGGGCAGAAGAGGATATCAGGGGCAGGAGGGGGAAGCGTCCGGCAACAAGCTGCACCCACCTGGTCAAGGTAAGTCACCCCACCCAGTCACTGTCACCCATTGTCACTGTCACCCACTGTCACTGTCACCATCACCCACTGTCACCGTCACCCACTGTCACTGTCACCCACTGTCACCGTTACCCACTGTCACCGTCACCCACTGTCACCGTCACCCACCCAGTCACTGACTGTCACTCACCAAAACACGGTCACCCACCCAGTCACTGTCAAGTCACTGTCCCACCCAGTCACTGTCACTCACTCAGTCAGTCACCCAGTCACTGTCTCCCACCCACCCACTGTCTCCCACCCACCCAGTAACTGTCTCCCACCCACCCAGTCATTGTCTCCCACCCACCCAGTCACTGTCACCCACCCACCCAGTCACTGTCACCCAGTCACTCTCTCCTACCGTCATTCACCCACCCACCATCATTCACCCACCCACATTCAACATTCACCCACCCACCTACTGTCATTCACCCACTGTCATTCACCCATCCACCCACTCACTCACTGTCATTCAACCATCATTCATCCACCCACCTACCGTCATTATCCCACCAACCCACCGTCATTCAACCGTCATTCACCCACCGACCCACCGTCATTCACCCACCCACTGTTATTCACCCACTCACCCACTGTCATTCTACTGTCATTCACCCACTCACCCACCCAGGCAGGCAGACACATGTCTTTTGTTGAAAATATAAAAATAAACAGGTTGCATTGTAATGTTTTATTCTGTATCACAATAAGAAAACAGTTAAGTAAAAGTTGCGCGCTAAAAGATATTTTTTCGTGGTAGGTGCGCTATGGGTTCGGAGGGGGGGTACGCTATGGGTTCGGGGGGGGGCGCTATGTGTTCGGGGGGGGCCTGCTCCTTTCATTTGTCCTGGGCCCCATGATTTCTGTTGGCGGCTCTGCCTGGATCACTCGCAGTCCTGGGCTGTTTTTGGCATTTATGGCGCCGTACAGTACGTTAACGGCGCTATAAACCCCAAAAACAGACTCTGGGTGGACCGGGACAGAGGTGGGTGGACCGGGACGGAAGTGGGTGGACCGGGACGGAGGTGGGTGGGTGCGCCTGGCGCCACGGCAGGCAGCTAGTGGTAGGCTAGCCTATGCTGCTACGCAGGAGGAAACGCAGCGCACTGTCATTGGTAGCACTCGGGAGTGATGCGGCTCCCATTGGTAACACTACCTACCAATGAAAGCCGTCTCACTCCCAAATCGGGACCAATCTGTGCCGCAGCCGGGACCGCCATTGCGCTGCGGCGGCACCGGTGCCAACAAGTCCACTCATCATTGGTAGCTGAGCGCTACCAATGAGAGAGGCGCCGCCATCCCTTGATGACCCAGTCCCTGAGTCGGACCAATCATGGTCCGACTCTGACCTCCATTCTCATCACGCGGCCTCCCACCCATCATGCTCCCGCCTCCTCTGACTCATCGTCAATTTGCGCAGGCTCACAGTTCAGAGAGTCTGCTGAAGAGTGAAGACGCAGGCAGCAGCACTCTCTCTGCGCAATAGGCTCCGGCGGCCCCGGCACATTAGTTCTGAAATCTGAATCCAATAATCCACAGACCACAGTAGTTTTGCTGCCTCAGGGGGCAGGAGGTAGCATTTGGAATTGGCAACAATTTGAAAATTAGGGTACAACATGACGTTTCGCTGGGTGCCAGTGCCACCACATGCATCATGGTGGCTATTTATAAAGCTGAGCTGAATAGAGTGTGAGAAAGATTCTGAGAGAATGGAGGAATATTATGGAAAAAGCAAGACAGGGTCAGGGTGAGAGAGAGAGAGAAGCGAGAGAGAGTAAAAGTAAAATAGATACAGCAAAAGAGAGACAAAGGAGCATGATGCTACTATGGATGGAAAAAGAAAGATCGGGAGAGAGAGGGAGCACATGGTAGAAAAAACCCTGCGCTGTGTCTTGTTGAAAAAACAAGGAGAAGCAGACAGTGAAAAACGAGGGAAAGCAAGCAAGCACTCAGAAAAACGGGGGAGCGGAAGATGTGGGATTATATCTGGTGAATGATGTGGATGCCATCCAATGCTAAGGCAAGTGCTGTGGGGTTATAACTGGTGCTGTGTGGCAAGTGTTTTGGGTGCAATCTGCTGCTGTGGGTGCAATCTAGGGCTGTGGCAAGTGAAATCTGGCACTACAGTATATATATATATATATATATATATATATATATATATATATATATATATATATATATATATATGTAACGGGTTTTCCCCCACCCACTCGCAGATAATACTGTGGAGGTGTAGGAACATGCAAGGTTACTCAGGTGTGGTGCATTACCTGTTGGCTCACAGGAGGGCTGAGCTTCCGCCACGGGGAACCTGGGGTACATACATCTTATACATCTCTAGGTGCAACGCCTCCACCTGGGAGGGATCCCAACGGAGTGGGAGGAGGCCCTCACAGGAAACAACCACACAAAACGAACGAATGTAAAACAGGACTGGCTTTACTGCATAACCAACTATATCTACATCATCAACACAACTTTCATGCGCCGCGGTGGACGCTAACCACTCTGGGCGTCACGGCGGACGCTACCACCTCTGGCGTCACGGCGAACGCTAATCACACTAGGCGTCACGGCGGACGCTACCACCTCTGGCGTCACGGCGGACGCTAATCACACTAGGCGTCACGGCGGACGCTACCACCTCTGGCGTCACGGCGGACGCTAACCTCCCACAGAGTGATCCCACCCCGTGTCCAGTAACCCCCACCCAAATGTCTCGCACCCCCAAAGTCAAATACCACTGTGCATGTGTATGTGTGACTGCGCAGCCACTATGTCTGGTGATAGGCCTGGTTGGTGCACGTGAGTTGCAGGTTACCTGCCCGGGCTCCAGCCACGGGTACCGCGATATCACTGGAGATCCGCCCGATCCGACGTTGTCCTCCACACCGCGTTGGGTGAATTCCAGCGCGGATAATATCACCTTAGTCCCAGGGTCTTTGATGGTGTTCTGAGCCCAGAACCCACCTCACAGGGCCGCACGGCTTTAGCACTGTGTCCCTGACTAAGCTACCAATAAATGGGGCAGTATCCCTATCTAGGGCCTGTCCCTATACTCCACAAGCTATTAAGTGACTCAGGACCTAACTGGGGGCCTGGGGGCTGCTGGCCTAATGCAGAGGGTCACTGACCCCTGCATCCACATCTTACCCCTAGCTGGTCCGGATCCTGACTGACTCCTGCTGCCAAAACCCCGCGAAATGTATCTAACTGGGAGCAGGGGAATCCGGCCTTCCGATTGGCTCCCTGGCGTCACGTGTCCCTGCCCCTGTGCACCCTGGGGGCTGTCCTTCCCGCCTTGCGTGTGCGCGAGCTGTTTGGGGGCCTCTCGCGCTAGCTGGCCTCCTGCGCATGCGCGAGCTGACTTTCAATGGCGGCGCCCTGCTCCGCTAGCCGCCGGGACCCTAACGACGCGATCGCGGGCTCGGCAACCGGCCCGCTCGCGTCCCCGGCAACCGGCCCGCTCGCGTCCCCGGCAACCGGCCCGACCGCTTCCCTAGCAACCGGCCGCAATTACAACCACGCGCGGCAACGGGGAAGGAGGGGGTGAGTGCGCGAGGGGGACCTGGCTACATCTATATATATATATATATATATATATATATATATATATATATATATATATATATATATATTGTGTGTGTGTACAGTCAAACTAATTATTGCCCCCACATAGCTTGTTGGTCGCAATGATGAAGCATGCCACCAAGGGGAAACCCTATTGGGTGAGGTTTATATAACATTCTGTTTTCCTTGCTTTATGAAAAAGAGTTGGTTTTGGGTCTTTTTTTGATTAGAAGTATATATACCCACCCACCTACACTGTGTGCCACACACATACACATTTCCTTTTTCAAGTTTCTATTACTGCATACAGGGCTGTATTCAATAAATAGTGCATTGTAGGTGAGTTATTTGAAGTTCACAAATCTCATCTTACCAATATAACTATGCATTATGCAAGGAAAGCTTGGATCTCCTAGCAGGAGAACTTTAAAGAAAATTTTCAACTCCCTGCAGCTCATCTACAACCCACAGTTTATTCAATACCACCAGCCCGGTGATGAGCAGAGTATTTAATGATCCCCATTTCTTTTTCTTGTCCCCACCTGGCACACATCATGTCTGAGGATCCTGCGCAGAGAAGCAGCCATAAAAAGTAGTAGTGCGGCTGGAATTTTCTGCACTTAAGCGCCAGAGTGACATGGCAAGTTCTCCAGGCACCCATCAGATCCTGCAACCCTGAGTAGCTGCTCTTTTTTGATGTCATAACTACACTTTCACAATTGCTTTTTTAACCTTCAAGCTTTCTCAAATTTGCTTGAAAATGCACCATTTGGCCACTCTTTTTTTTCTAAATTTTTTTCGGGGGGAGAACCCCCCTTATGCTGGTTGGGCTTGCTCGCCACAGTGCACTCACCACCACTTTTACGCTGGGCACTGGCCGTTAAAATTATGCCCCCCCCCTGAAAAAATTTCTGCGGACACCCATGGCAGGGTATACTCAGCTTACAAACCTGAGGATATAGATACTATGTTATTTACAACTATCTATTACCAGTGGTTGACAAATCACCAAAAAATCTACTCGCCACACAAAAAAATCTACTCGCCACCTAGTACCAAACGTGTGTTGCTTGGGCCAATATTTACTCGCCCGGGGGTTAAATCCACTCGCCCGGGGCGAGCAAATGTATAGGTTTGTCGAACACTGTCTATTACTACTGTATGCTAGGTGTTGCCATTGAGAACATCAACATAAAGGCTATTATTATAGTACAAACAAACAGCCCAAACCACATAGACAAAAAAACTCTTTCAAACAATGAATTAGGTGCGGGTAACACCAAGAGTCCCTGTATACTCTAAATATAGTCACAGTATTAAATAAATGTGACCCACACATATACAAGAAAACTAAGTACTGTCTATAATTCAATTTTTATATTATATATATTTTATATATAACCACGGTTTTCTACTGATATATAAAGATTGAATTATAGATTTCTTGTTTGTGTGCGGGTCAAATTTATTTTATACTGAGGCTATTATTAGTGATGTACCGAGTACCCGGAATTACCCCGTACCCGGCGTTACCCGGCAGGTTTTCAGCTACCCGGAAATTAAACGGACCCGGCAACTGAGAAGTGGGCCCGGCACCGGGTAATGTCAGGGTACCTGAAAAATACATCATCACTTACCTGCTGTCAGCGACGGAAGGCGAGGAAGACCCATGAGGAACATGGTGGAGACATCTAGGAAGGTCTGCAGAGGACCTGTGGTGGTGGCAGCATCAGAAGTGTGTGTCCAGCCGGCGTGGGAGCTGCAGAACTCCATAGCAATGTGAGCTGGGGAACCACGTGACCGGAGGAGGAGCAGAAGCGTTCCTATTGGACAGCCGGCTGTCCAAAAGGAACGCTCCTGCTCCGGTCACGTGGTTCCCCAGCTCATTGGGAGAAAATCGCCGTTCTAAAGCCTCGATAACCTAATCAAGGCAACTAGAATTGCACAAATTAAAAAAAAACTGTGATAAGGGGCTTATCGCGGCACACCTGGCGATGTGTTTTGGACGATTAAATGTATTAAATGAAGATTAATATTTTCGCCGCCCACTTATCGAGTCTTTCTGAATCGCTGTAGCTATTGTTTGCCAATAACTGCTAAAAAGCCTCCATAAGTGGGTTATGACGGCTACTAGCGTAGGCCCCTAATTGTTTTATTATCTTAATTGCACTTAGAAAAATGGTAATTTTAACATAACTCTTTCTAACTGCTTGCCTTAGAGTGGAATCGGTACTGTACTGTTGGTGCTAAAGATAGCCACTAATAAATAAATAGTATAAAATCCGCCTTTATACCTTCCTTCCGGACTCACACATCGCTAGTAGAGTAACAGAGGTCAGACAGAGGCCCGGGAGCCAAGTTACCAGAGTTAGCAATCTGTCCAGAGGCACGCAGATGGGAACCGGAGGAAATGCTGGATTACAGGAGGGGGAAAAAACATTCTTGGGCAAAGATGTAAGCAAATAAAACAGGATAGCAAAAACGGTGGGTGGGGCTTATCCAGCAAGCTGCAGTAGCTTTAATCCTGTACTACAATGACGTCAAAGGGGGTTTCCATGCGATAGGGCCGCATTGTCACTATCACAGCACAGTGAATAGGCCCCATTGACTTGAAGTGGCTATAAAGCACTTGGGACTTTAATAGAGGAAACACCACTTCTGCATAGTATTAGTGCTAACAGAGGTAGTTAGTGCCAGCCTCCTCACAGCTGAAAACAGCACTTTGCGGAAATCTTACTGTAGGTTACGGGGTGGCCAACTACAGTCCTCACGGGCCACCAACAGGCCAGGGATATCCCTGCTTCAGCACAGGTGGCTCGGTCATTTTGATTGAGCCACCTGCGCTGAAGCAGGAATATTCTTAAAACCTGGCCCTTGAGGACTGGAGTTCCCCCCCCCCCCACCCCTGGCTTAGGTTAACACCTTGCTAAGTTATTAAAGTACCTCTGCGGACACCGACATTAATACCTGCAAACTTTTATCTTCTTCAGGAGGAAGACTCAAAGAGGCGCGAAGAAAAAACTGAATTATAACCTTATTCAAACTTTACAATTCTTGACCTCCCTCCACACCGCGTTGAATTCCCAAACTCCTATATTGTATTTACTGTAATAAAACCCAGTTTCTGTTGGTTTACCAGTTTCTATAAACTGAATCTTCATTGTTGTTGTTGAGTTTTTCCACTGTTTAATATGTAGCGGTTACCATAACAACCTTTATTGTCCCAATACATGTGAATAGCAGAGGTCATTTTAACTTCCCGGGGACGTACTTTTTCAGAAACTGATAACTTTTTAAAACAGGGGTGCACAATCTTTTTTCAGCTGCACCCCCCTGCCCCCTCTTTTTTCAGCTGCGCCCCCCCCCCTCCTTGCGCCCCCCTCCTTACCTTGGCTCTGGTGTTGCCATGGCAACGGGTCCCCAGAAGCCGTCTGAGCCAAGGTAAGTGAAGTTTACAGAGGCCTCCGCCGGTCCCCCCGGCATTTCATTTAAATGCCTTCGGGAAGCGCGTGGGACCTCTCTAAACCCCGCTCCCCCCCGCAGAGAATCTCACGCCCCCCAGTTTGCGCACCCCTGCTTTAAAATGTAACTAAAGAACTTAAGAAATGTAGGATTTCTAAAAAAAATTTTTTAAAAAACGCAGAAAAAAGGACTGCACAACGGTGAATATAAAGAGCACATTTTGTATGGTGCATTGTGCTGCCCTTTTAATCATCACTTCTTAAATTAATCTCTCTCTCTTCTCCTATACCAGGGGAAGGTAACCTGCGACTCCCGAGCTGCACGCGGCTCTTTCCGCTCCTACTTGCGGCTCTCTGCAGGTTGCCGACCCCCAGCTGCTGCCTCCCTCACTATCCTGGCGGTGGCTGCGGGGGGGGGGGGGAGGGCCCGGCCGGTGCTGGTTGGGCTTCTTGTTGCCGTCGAACCCGGTTTGTCCCCAGCCGTTGGCCTGATTCTCTCCTGTACTGTCCCACGCCGGGCTCTCATGCGCGCCGGAAGTGCATATCGCAACATCCGGCGCGAGCCGATGTCATAGATCCCGGCGTGGGACAGTACAGGAGAGAGGCAGGCCAGCAGCTGGGGAGACGCCGGGTCCGGCGTGCAACAAGAAGCCCAACCAGCGCCGGCAGGACAGTGAGAGAGAGAGAGGCCCAATGTAAGTGTGTGTGTGTATGTGTATGTACATACATACATATATATTATATGTATATTATGTATGTATTTGGGGGGGTAGAGTGTGTGTGTACTTGGGGGGAGGGGGTAGAATGTGTGTGTGTGTGTGTGTGTGTGTGTGTGTGTGTGTGTGTGTGTGTGTGTGTGTGTGTGTGTGTGTGTGTGTGTGTGTGTGTGTGTGTGTGTGTGTGTGTGTGTGTGTGTGTGTGTGTGTGTGTGTGTGTATTTGGGGGGATTGTGTATGTGTGTGTATTTGGGGGGATTGTGTGTGTGTGTGTGTGTATCTGGGGGGGTCGTGTAGGTGGGGTTTTTTGGGGGGGGTAATGAGTGTGTATGTATGATTGTGTATTTTTAAATTACACTGTTTTGCACAGAAAAACACTAAATAAAGGGACTTATTGTGACATGCATTTTATTCCCCCACATATTTTGTCGTATGTTAATTCTTATACAGCATATACCTATTAAAGTGTGTTCAGTATATGTATGTGTTTGTGGGAGTGTAATATTCATGAATGTGTTGCGGCTCACAGAATATTTTGGAGAAAGACATTTTTTATAAAATGTCTCTTCTTTCTTGAGAGTTTGCAGACTCCCTATATACTCTCTCTCTCTCTCTCTCTCTCTCTCTCTCTCTCCTTCTATTTCTTTAGTCCTGTCCATCAAGTCTCTAACTTCCCTCGATATAATACTCATGCTATCAAACTGAGTAATCGGACAAATGACAGCCACAGCAGGGTATTATACCCTCATTAAGGAGCAATAGTTTGCTATATTTATTCACATGTATAACTGCACAGCATACTGTATACAGTAGGGAGGAGAAACATGTTTGTGTTCAAGTGACTGATTCTGTACCCCCGTATTACACAGAGCAAAAATAAAATAAATCAAAAACAAAAGTGAAACTTCTTTGCTGGCACTTACTGAGTTTTAATGGCAAAATTCTCTTGTGTTGTCACGGAAAACATGACGGAAGTGACATCACGCTGCTGATGGTCGCATCGCACGGTGGTTGTAGGCAGCGCATGCGCAGAAGAGGAGGTTGTAAATCGTGCCACACATGCGCAGAAGCCTATATTGATCTTCCCATCCATAGTGGGTGCCGTGCACAGGCGCGACCTGCACATGCCCGCCCAGTACCGCGCGCAGGTGCAGGGCCACAGAAGTCGACTGCAAGTTCATTAATCACACTGAGTGGGTCATCCTAGAAATGAATACAGTAAACTGCAGATTGTCTCCCTTGTTTTTTACCTTTTGGTTTTATTTACTAGTCCTGTAGTAATGGTGTGGGGAGAGGATGGCAATACTGGTACAGCCACATGACCAATGGCAACCTGTTGAATATGTGTGAGACCAGAGGTATCCCTCAACTAGATAGCAGTTGGGCAGAGAACAGGGTGCAACAGAGGAATGTGGTGGGGTTGGCACCAGGCACGCAGCCTCCTGCTACCCCTAGGTATGAGACACGGGGTGTGGTAGGATCTTGAGACTCTATTATTAACTAGCAAGACCCACAAAACTGGCAACCGAGACCATCCCAGATTATAATAATAATAGCATGTTCTTGTATAGCGCTGCTAGTTTTATGTAGACATTTTTGCAGTCACAGATCCCTGCCCTGTGGAGCTTACAATCTATGTTTTTGGTGCCTGAGGCACAGGGATCTAAGGTGACTCGCCCAAGGTCACCAGAAGCTGACACCGGGAAATTAACCAGGTTCCCCTGCTTCAAACTCAGTGCCAGCCGGTGTCTTCACTCACTGAGCCACTCCTTCTCTAATGCATTAGAGAAGGAGTGGCCTTCTATAATGCGTTGAGCTTGAACCAGCTCCCCTCATGATGACTGACCCTGCTGGGAGTGAACCTCTTCCCAGGACTGAAATGTGCAGTGATTTAATCTGTGCAGCAAGAGTTTGCACAAAATCAGGAGGACAGACGGTAGCAAAGGGAGGTGGACTTGGCACTTCACCGTAAGTGCTATACGCCCCCCGTCCAGCCGACTCCAACCCCCCATCAAGTTCTGTGCCTGGGCTTCAATCCCCTACCCAAGTTTGATGGGGCCATAGGAGACCTGGATGGATACCTCAACATCTTTTAAGGAAACTGCCACCTGCATGGTATAGCCCAAGGACTGGGTCAAGTATCTGATTCTCTTGTTGACGGGTCAGGCCATTTGCAAACGTCCCAGACTAATTCTGCACTGACTATACAAGGTAAATCAGCCCCTGCCCAAGTGGTATAGCACCACTCCAGAGACATACCGTTTAAAGTTCCAAGCTCTCCATCGGCCACCCCAACAACCCTATACAGAACTCCCAATTCAGCTGATCCGGTATCGGAGAAAATGGGTCACCGGCAGCAAGGCCACAATGGTGGAGGAGAGAGGACTTCTTCACCTTAGAGCAGTTCCTCCAGCGCTGCATGGCTGAAGTGAAGAAATGGGTAATTGGCCAAAAGCCCTCCACCATTCAGAGTATAGTCCCCATTTGCTAACAGAAGGAGGTCCAGCTCCACCCAACCCGGGGAAACAAAATGCCCGGGCAGCTGAAACCTCAGAAGTCCACACAGTGGCATCTACCTCTGACAAGACTCCAGCACCTTACAGCCAAGTTTTGACATGAAAAGCGGTGCTATTAGTGTGGCCAGGTGGGCCACATGAGAATAGACTCTCTGCAACCACCCTGGCCGGCTGCTCCAGCGAAAGAGAATTATAAGGCCTTGGGTGATTAGTGGTCTCCTTGAATGTGGGAGTCATTCTGCGGGTGGTCATAGACAGAGCGGGTCCTTACCAGTACCCAGTTGGACTGGGAAGCAATACAGTATATCCTGCAGTAGTGGATTATGCCACCTGTTACCTGGAAGCAGTAGCTCTCTCCTCTAAGGAGGCCAAGAAGGTAGCAGGAGCCAATTTAGGTATATTTTCTGGGGTTGGGTTCCCAAGTAAGATCCTCACAATCAGGGGACTGTGAATTACCGGGACTGTGGGACCAAGGTGCCTGCCCATATTCAATGCCCATTGACTTTTTAGCGTTGAACAAACTTGTTGCAAACTTTTGGATCGAAGCAAACTCTTTTGCGAGCTAATTCTAAAAGCTTGCATAGGCCTGCAAAGCCCCATTTCTACCTCGGATAGAACAAAATACAGTAGCATGCACTTTGATGAAGCATTCATTCTAGCTTTTTGGTGAGGATGAAACAAGCAGTGGATTCTGGGAGAAGAAAAAGCAAACTCACGACGAGATTCATCGTGCTCGGAGAGCGACACCTCACATCCTTTCCCATAGAGCCTGACTGATGCACTGACAATCCTTCAAATGTAGGAGTGGATGGTATTTCATAGAATGTGTTTAAGTAAACGTCGATTTGGGGAGAGAGTTTTAAAGGGTGTTTTCTCATTCTGAAAGTGTTGAAAAAAAACTTTTCACAAACATGTGCCTTTAATTTGCCAGTGTTAAATAGGAATTAAACTCATCACAGAGCATTATACTACAGGCTCATCCAGCCCTAAAAGAGTTATATTCCCATCCCACTTTCTTTCTGAATATAGATCTGCTCTCTTTGGACCTTTTTAATTCTGCTCTTGAGCTGTATTCTCCTTGCTAAGTAAAATTAAAATCCCATTCATTGGATGGGAGTTTAAATCTGCCCTAATAAGGATAAGAGGGTCTTCACACGATATTTAATAGGGGTTTGTACCCCTTTAAAATAATCTTTCCCTTCTCTCATCTGCGGTTCACTGGGACATTTTTAAAATACGTTTAATTCCTGTTATTTTCCTACCAGCTGTAAACATTTTCCCAATTATTAGCTTGGCTGGATGGATGTCTGGTGAAGGGAGGAAAAGCTAAAAATACCATTTGTTTCCTTTCCTGTTGTTTTATAAGTCTTGAGGTCTCCCCACCTCTGCATGTTATCAGTTTATAACCCATTCCTCAGCCAAGTCTCAGAGTACCCATTAGAAACGCCTATTATTCAATGGAGAATATTGTGCAATTCTCAGCGCAGCTTTTGTCATGGAAGCTAGTGTATTTCTTTATATCAGAGATCTTAACATAACCCTGTGATTGCCTCCCTGCAATGCATTCTGGGGCATAAACCGAGGCAATTACATTTTTAGTCATAACCTTGTTACTCCGTCTCTTTTTTGAATATGAAGCGGTCTTCGCCTTGCTTGTGAAGATTAAAACCCTATTTAAATAAATGGAGCTTAACTCTACACAGGCTAGGTCAGCTGGCTTCACAGAACATAGAATTAGGGCAACCCTAAATTCATTATTCAATATGCTGTAAAGCCAGCTGCCCTACCTGTAGCTTATGTAAGATGTTACAACTGATCTCTTCTCAAGTACAGGTAACAGGGTCCTAAAAAGAGACATTTTTAACATATTGCTAACCCTCAGTTGCTCTTATTAAATGTTGTGATGCAACTTCCCAATGTTGGAGAAGAGTTCATCTCCATTCAATCAAAAAATAATGTGTTAACATGGGAAAGTGGCTTGACAGAACCTTCCATATGTGCTTATATATGGAGATCATTTTCCCCATTTTTACAGTATATGTGACAGCATGTGATATGGGTGAGTGGTTATAGGAGGAGGGAGAAGGTGCATATTATAAAGGGATGTCTACACAAATGGCTCAAGGTCATCCCTTGAGATTAGAGGAAAGACAGAAGCAGAAAAGGGTTATTTACAGCAAGGACAGTCAAATCTGGAATTTACTACCCATGAAATATTCCCAGTACTTCTGCATTAACCCCTTCATTGCCTTAGTGGTTAGTCGCTAAGGTAATGAAGCTGCTTTTATTTTATTTAGATAACATAGTATTGAAGCAGGGGGTCTCGCATTGATTTCAGGTCCGGAGACCCCCTGCTTCCTGAGATACATGCCCCGTTATGGGGTGCCGGTATCCGCTTGCTTTGGTTAAATCTCCCGATCACGTGGGAGAATTGAAGCATGGCCGCTGGGATACCGGCACCCCATAACGGGGCCCGTAACTCGGGAAGCAGGGGGTCTCCGGACCTGAAATCAATACGGTTCAGCTCCGGAGACCCCCTGCTATAATACTATGTTATTAAAATGAAAGCCCTGGGATCGCCTGTTGGAGGCACGCAGGTAGAGTGACTGATTCAGTCTACCTCTTACTGCGCGTCTCTTACAGACAGGTGGAACCCTGTTGGCTTCACACCGCGCGAGTCCCATTAAAACGGAGGGACTCCCGCTTTGTTAATCCGATTGTCCATTACAGCCTGCTGTGAACTCTCTAGCGAAGTGTCCATGAGATGCCCGCGGATTGTCCTCGGACAGCGGTTCACAACAGGCAGTTGCACCTGTAACAGATGTAGAAAGGCTTAGGGGACTTCGATGAGATCACTGCCTTACGAATCGGTTTGGCATGTTGTTACCTCAATGTATGACATTTGGTAAAAATGGTATTCAGTAAGATATATTGCTTGGTACATACTGTTTGGTCCCAAAATTCTGGGAAATGACATGCAAATGAGCACACAGTGTCACCTTTTGTGACACTGTGTGCTCGTTTGTATGTCATTTCCCAGAATCCCTTGCTGCAGTGGAACCACTGTATGCTAGGTGATAATGGCAAATAGCAGGGTTGGAAAACTGTCTACAGCTGCGGCCATGCTAGCGCTGAGCGTACTGAGTGCACGGCGCTTGACGCGTTTAGTTTAAATTGTCCCATCCACACTCTCCCAAGCTTGGCATTTGGGGAGACAAAAAAAGAGAGTTTGAAGTGCGCTCCACAAGTCCCCAATGCCACCCCCCCCCCCCCCCCACATGCACTTGCAAAATACACAGGACACCCGGCACTCATACTTGGAGAGCTGGTGACATCACCGCTCTCAAGCATGAGCGCGGTCAGTGCCAGCGGGGCCGCAGCATAAGACATAGGAATGTGCTCACAAGTTACATAGTTACATAGTTACATAGTAGATGAGGTTGAAAAAAGACATACGTCCATCAAGTTCAACCTATGCTAAATTTAGATGACAGACACTTTATCCTATATCCGCACTTACAGTATATTGATCCAGAGGAAGGCAAACACAAACCCCAGTGACATATCATCCAATTATATCTCATAAGGGGGAAAAATAAATTCCATCCTGACTCCAAGAATTGGCAAACAGATTACTCCCTGAATCAACTTCCTCCCCATGATTACTTATTTGGTATATCCCTGTATACTTTTACTTTCAAGAAAGATGTCCAACCTTTTTTTGAACATACGGTATCTAATGTATCTGCCATCACAGTCTCCATGGGTAATGAATTCCACATTGTAACTGCCCATGCTGTAAAGAACCCTTTCCTTTGTTGCTGGTGAAATCTCCTTTCCTCCAAACTTAAGGGATGACCCTGTGTCCTTTGTACTGCCCCTGGGATAAATAGTTCTTTTGAAAGCTCCTTGTACTGTCCCCGAATATATTTGTATATAGTTATCATATCCCCTCTTAGACGCCTCTTTTCTAATGTAATTTTTTTTTTATTAAGCTAGCCTCTCCTCATATTTTAGATTGTCCATCCCCTTTATTAATTTAGTGGCTCTTCACTGCACTCTCTCTAGTTCCATAATGTATTTTCTACGGATTGGTGCCCAAAATTGTACTCCATATTCAGCGACTGTTGTGGCTGGCGGTTTTACTACCCACCACCAGTACACACTCAAGTGTACCGTTCCTGCTTATTTCCGATCGTTTCTATGCTATCAAAAACGGACAGGCATCCTAAGGACACCTATTGAAGGCCCCGGTTCCTGCACATGCGCGCTACACTCCGCACCACGCTACCACACGTGGAGGACAGGAGAGTGAACAGAGACAGCCCCAGCGCGCGGGTCTGATCTCTCAGAACTGAGATTACCCTTCATACTTCCTATGTGATGCCCTACTCCTGTGATAGACACCAGAATCGGGGATTATTAAAGAAATTTTATATGTAAGTTACTAATTTTATTATTTGTTGCTAATACAATATCTATCTCTCATCTTGGTGCGCTTTTGTGTTTTTTCTTGTTTTACTCCATATTCAAGGCGATATTTTTATTTGCAATATGCTTTACGGTGGAGGGTTTTTCATTACCCTTTACACCCACCATAAATGATCTAATTGTGAGATATATATATATATATATATACCACAATTAGATAATTTTTAACAATTAGATAACACTGATAGGCATCCGTGACTGTCTGGGAGTTTAGCTGCCGGTAATCCACACAGATTCTAGTGGTACCATGCTCTTTTGGAACCAGGACTACCAGCGATGCTGAGAGACTGTGTATGGTAGATAGCCCCCAAGACTAGCATCTCGTCAATATCACCCACAATGTGCTTCTCTTACTCTACTTCTGCCGATACCCGGTAGGCATTTTTGCGGAGGGGACGCGGATCACCGGTATTGATCGGAACATCATCTCACGGAATTTCAGCTCTTCATCTCTCTATGTCTCAGCGAAATCCTACTAATTTTGATGATGCTTCATTAGGGGTGATAGAGGCTTCCTTCCCTTATATACCCTATGTGCTTTAACCTTTGGATGGACATATTTACTTGTGCAAACTATACATAAATTAGCCTGACATAAATATAACCAATAATACTAATGAGAAAATGTGATTTTATATATACATATATACATATATACATATATACATACATACACATATACATATAGGCAATACGATACCATGTAAGCGAATATCAGAGGCAGCACTCCACGAGGTTGTCAAAAAAAATTATATTTAGCGAGACATCATATCCAGGATATGATGTCTCACTAAATACAATTTTTTTGACAACCTCGTGGAGTGCTGCCTCTGATATTCGCTTACACGGTATCGTATTGCCTATTTTGTTCATACAGGATTTGCACCAACCTTGATCTACCTGATGGAGAGCCTTGTTCATATACATATATACATATACATATATACATATACATATACATACAAACATATACATATATATATATACACACACATACATACATATACATATATACACACATACACACATACACACATACACATACTGTACATACACATACATACACATATATATAGATACATACATACATACACATACATACACACAGTATAGAAAATCACATTTTCTCATTAGTATTACCAGAGCAGAACAGGCACATGTTGTACTAATTAAAAAAATTATCTTCCAACATAGGGGGTAGAGGCCAATACACTAAATCATTTTAAAAAAATCATGGGATATACATAAGGCTATCCAAAATATAAATAACATGCCAAGGATCAATTGGGCTCCTGGGTTTTACAGCTGATAGGAAAATGGACAGAGTAGGTGGGCTAAGTGGTGTTATCTGCTGTCAAATACTGTTCCTTGTTACACATTGTGCCGATTTGCAGTGTGAAATATATTGTACATGGACAATGTTTATACATATTGAAATCATTTTAGAGAGTTGACCCTGGGATCCGTACCCAACAACGAAGCCTTTGTTACTGAATATTATGGAACAGGTTTGCAGCCCCGAATTAAACATTTTTCCGTTTCTGGCTCGTGTATCTTCTGCATCTGTCCTTTATATTCTATTAGGAGATTTCCAGGTGCACCGGAAGTTCAACTGACCATACTACACTAGAGGATTTATAACTGCTTGTTTTCAGTTAACTTCACAGAGAAATATATTTGTTCTGGGCCAGGCTCGCTGTAGCTAATGAGTAGGATCAGGCAGCTAAACTCGTCCCCCTTTAATGCACACAGAATCCTTCTATTTTCTGTAACTTTATTGGAGGGAGTATACAGAAAGCATAAAATAACTTGGAGAAAGGGGTGACCAACGGGACGTGAGGAGCCTTCCAAATTCACTTACTAAAATATAACCTGTGCAGGAGAAAATCCTCTGCAGCTTGGTGCTGGAGTCTCAAGTCAAAGAGGGGTTTCGACTTAAAGAGGAATCCATGTGCACTGACCCCGTGGAAGACTTTGTTGCGGAAAGCAAACTGCTACACTGCTGAAAACAAATACAATTAAAATACAGCCTAAAACAAAGTTAAAAAACTGCTTCAGCAAAAATGGTCCCCCGAGATACGGTGAAGGTACGGCGTCGCAATCCCCTCTTCAGGGAAAAGAAAATGGCGGTTGCACTCTCCCGCAATCCGCGTGCCAAAGGGACTATGTCTATGCCACAGTCTTCAGTGTTACATCCAGCAGTCAGGATGCTGTAGGTAAAACCCGTCAGTCTAAAGATATGGTATACGCAACATACATGCCTAGTAAATACTGTTCGTATGCAACTGCGTGCATTTACTTTGTATGTTGGTTCCGGTGAGGGAACACTCCCACCACACTGGGATCCCTTATCGGTGGAGGCGCTGCACCGTGCATAAGTGTATCCCAGGCTCCCAGTGGTGGAGGCTCAGGCCTCCTATTAGCCACACAGGTAAAAAGCAGCACGGGTACTCCAGTACCCCGGGGGTACAAGGGCTGCAGTATATATATGTATCATGCTTTGCGTATAGTAGTGTGGATATTTACCCATGAGCTTGGTTGTATGTATTGATCAAATGAGGCTTTGTTCTGGAGGTTTTTGTACTGATGACGCCACATTTGCCTTAGTGGGAAATTACCAGCATTCCTCTCCACTACCTCTCCGTCTCATCACTGGGGACTTTTAAACTACACTGTATATATATTTTGGTCACATTTTTTGACGTTTTTTTACAGTTAATAAAAGTTTTTTGTTTTCAGTTTTGTGTATAGTAGTCCAGTGGGATCTTTCTGTGGTCTGTTCCTATTGGGGTTTGGTGGTAGCAGGCACTTCACTGCTACTTTCAGTTAATAGTAAATTATCTGTATCAAGAGTCCATTTAATAGGGGCTTCAGTGACCCCCTGTGGTCACATATATGTGTTCTCTACAACCTTCATACAAAGCATGACATTGATGTCCTGATGCCAATGGGTGACATTGAGGGAAGATGTATAATGTTGTCACGCTTGTGCGAGCCCACAGACAAGACCTGACCCCGGCACTGAGGTGGGAAGGACAATGCCACACATCAACAGTAGCGAAGGCGGGCCCAGTAGGTGGTTTGTAGCGTTGCTGGGTCTGGGTATGAAGAAAAGGGTTAATCCAATACTCGCCAGGTTCCAAGGGTAGGAGAGATACACGTAGTCGTTATCCGTAAGCCAGGGGTAAAGAGCCAGAGAGAATCCAAATGCAAAGCCAGGTCGGTACACGAGAGGTTAATCCATAAACCAGGGGTCAAGAGCCAGAGAGAATCCAAATGCAAAGCCAGGTCGGTACACGAGAGGTTAATCCATAAACCAGGGGTCAAGAGCCAGAGAGAATCCAAATGCAAAGCCAGGTCGGTACACGAGAGGTTAATCCATAAACCAGGGGTCAAGAGCCAGAGAGAATCCAAATGCAAAGCCAGGTCGGTACACGAGAGGTAACTGTAGAAATTAAAGCAAGATAGGGCTGGACAAGCAAGGCACACACAAGGCCACACAAAGTCTATGTTGAGCAAGGTGTGCCAGGAAGAGGCAGTGTTATATAAGAGACAGGAACCAGTAGGGGAGGGAGCGGAGGCGGGGCCTCCGCTGATGCCAAGGATAGGCTGCAGGAGACAAGGGCTCATAGCTAAACTTGACACGTAGCTGGGGCTTGTTGCGCGCCATCATGCGCGTGCACCGCACACAGCGGAGGTGCGGCGCGTCCCGAGGGGGCGGAGCTATGCTCGGTGACCTGCATAGAAGGAGCGGGTGCACGCGCGCTCTGTAACAGGAACGGTGATGCGCACATCAGCGGGGGGTGAGTCTTCGGCAGCTGCCGCTGCAGGACTATAGGTAAGCGAGGAGGGAAAGCGCCGCAAGGGACGCGCTCCCCGATTCCTCGCAAATGTAAAGAAAGTGCAAATAGAAGTTTGTTTTGACATATTGCTCCATTATCAGCTTGTATTTGTGTCAATGTGCTCACAAGTGGTATTTTTACTTGCAGTACACTGTACCTTGCAGGGTTTTTGTTGAGTAAGTTAACTGGCCATACACTTCTTTAACCCATGCTCTGCTGAAAAAGCTGAGTGACACAACAGGCTTACGCTTATAGGGATCCATGTTGAAATGGATAAGAAGCAAAAAGTGCCTCAGTGTGAGTGCTCATTTGCATGTCATTACCCAGAACCCCGGGCTGCAGTGGAAGAATTGTATTCTAAGAGATAATGGGGAACGGCAGGTTTATGAATGTGAATCTGCTCAGTGGTATTTTTATTTGCTGTAAAATGTACATTTGACCCAAGGTGTTTGACTCAAGTTGATATCCAGAAATGTTTACAGCACTTCAGACTTGGTGGAATTTCTTGATGCAAATACAAAAATACTGCACCAGATGTACAGTATGAGGAAGAAAACAGGGGGCCGCTTTTCAATCACAAAGTTTCTATTAATATTTTCACATTTTATTTATTATAAATAAAAGTTCATGGTTGCAGCTAGAAATTGATTGTTACTTGTTACTGTACTAAGGAATTTTCTAATATAATTTAGAAGGTGTCGTCAATGGACAATGATTAATGCACACGTTTATAAACTGACTGGATCCGCAAAATAAGGCCAGCACAAATTTTCCAGCTAAAGTGGAGCTCAGACAGCATGTCTGTGTACTGGCAGGGATCCAGGCTCTCGCGTTCATGGAAACTTTGTACAGTAAATTCCTTCTCCCATCCAGGAGCATAAAATGTCACAATAAATTGGCAAAAGAGCTTTTGTTTTTATGTGGTTTAGCTCTGCGCTTGTTTTGATCTACCAGAGAGATAAGAAAACATATTTCTTTCTTTCATTTGAGCATCAGAAAATATTCTGATGTAGAATCATGCTGTAAAATCACTGCACAATATTGTTTGTAAGGGGGCCAAGGATTTAGCAAGAACCATGTCTTATGACTTAGCAAATGTTGCCCTATATGATTATATAAATTGTGATGCCGACACCACATTGCAGTCTCTTTTATCCCAAATGAGGCAGGAAACGCTGTATGTTTTTGTACTTGAGGTTTATTTACAGGGATAAATAATATGAATAGGCCCACCGTCCTTTTAAGAAAAAACAAATAATAAAATCAAATCCTATTTCCATTAGGAAAGCTAACTGACTTCTCAGGCCCTTACTATCAGGGCTGCCAGCTAAGCCAGTTGTCAGCCCAAAACATGCCCTTGCATAAGCAATAAGGTAACAGCAGTCTTTGTAAACAATAGAAAGGGTTGTGCTTATCTTAGTCCATCTGGCGATGTCCCTGCTTCAGCACAGTCTATCGTCCTTCCTTCTCTTTGGGATTCCACCCCATGGGAGCTCAGGGAAACTCCTGTGTTCCTCTGTAACTAGCCGTCACTGCTTCAGCACAGCTCTCTCAGCAGTGTCTCTCAGACTTCTTTAGCCAGCTTCTGGTAGCTGGGGAGCTTCTCTATCTCCCCCCTTCTCTGGGGAAAACTGTCTCTCTGTGCCTTGCAGCTTCCAGCCTTTTAAAGAACTTCCTGGCTAATCAGAACAGGTTGATTAGCTTCATTAGTTATCACCTGAATAGCCTTTCCAAGGAGGATTAAATTAACTCTTTGTGATGAAAAAGTCCAATAACTGCCCCATTCAGCCCCTAGAGGACAGCGATGGCACCACAATATATATATAGACCTGTCTAAGACATGTGAATGTGCTCACAAGTGATATTCTTTATTGGCTATATGCTAACGGTGGAGGTTTTTTTGTCGCCTTTTTCACCCACCATACCTTAAAATGTGTATGGTAAAACTTCCCAGCTTGAAAATTGCAAAGTCAGTACACCCAATCTCACACTGATGAGGCCCATTAAGGTTGAAACATGTCTGCGAAAAGTTTGACTGGCTTTGCATCTAATCCCATGCTGTGCTTATAGGCTGTGTGAACAGCAGAGCATTTGCTTATACAGTATGGGTTCCATGTATCTGGATTTCAGGCAAAAGGTGACACATTGTGTGCTCATTTTCATGCCATTTTCCAGAATCACTTGCTGCAGTGGAAGCACCGTATGCTAGGTCAGCGGTGCGCAAAGTGGGGGGCGCTGGATTTGTCTGGGGGGCACAAGTGGTTGCAGAGGCCCCGTGCTCTTCCCCGAGGCATTTAAATTCAATGCTGGGGGATCGCGTGAAGCCTCTGTAACCCTAACACTTACCTTGACTCTGCTGGTGTCACTCGTGTCCATGGCCCCGCTGTGTCAAATGACGCTGCGGGTCACGTGACGTCGTGTGATGATGCAGTGTGAGGTAAGGAGGGGGTGCGCAGAACCGAGAGGAGCAAGCAGGGGGGGGGTACCATTTACATATCACAACGTTTTTACTCATATATATATATACAGTATATTTTAATTATATTTCATATAATATTTTTGCATGATTGCAGCTAGAAATGAATTTTACGCTGATACTGTACTATGTAGGATTTTCTAAATCAGTTAAAAAGGTGTTATCAATGGGAAATGATTACTGTACGAGTTACAAAATGACAACATCCGCAAAATAAGGCCAGCCCAAATTCTCCAGCTAAAGTGGAGCTCAGATAGCATGTCTGTGTACTGGCAGGGATCCAGGCTCTCGCGTTCATGGAAACTTTGTACAGTAAATTCCTTCTCCCATCCAGGAGCATAAAATGTCACAATAAATTGGCAAAAGAGCTTTTGTTTTTATGAGAGAGAGAGGGGGGGAGAGGGAGAGAGAGGGGGAGAGGGAGGGAGAGAGAGGGAGGGAGGGAGAGAGAGAGAGGGAGGGAGGGAGAGAGAGAGGGAGGGAGGGAGAGAGGGAGGGAGGGAGAGAGGGAGAGAGGGAGGGAGGGAGGGAGGGAGGGAGGGAGAGAGGGAGGGAGAAACCTTTCAAATGTAATACATGTCGCCAGTGGTTGTGGGTGCTAGTCCTGTTGGGTCTGACAATATTCCAGTAATTTTGCCTATCTCTAGTGTTAAACCATAAAGCACCTCACGGCTCATTTAAGTTAATTTGACATAATATGTCTTATGGCTTAGAAAATATGGCCCTTTGGCCCGGATACCTAAAATTCTATTAAAGTTGAGTTAATAATCGCACACAGTACAAAAAAGAAAAAACAGGTCTTATTTCTACCGTTTTAAGATCATAAACATCAACATTGCGGTAATGTATGTAAGTATATATTTATTTATATTGCGCCATCCATGTACATAGCACATCACAGCAGTTATGCACGTGACATAATATTATAACACATGATAGGAATAAGCACTTCCGACATAAAGGTAAGAATAGGAAAAGGAGTCCCTGGTGGTACAGTAAGTAGGGAGAACTTACAGGGACAGTAGGAAGGTGTTCTTGTACTGTAACTGCGTCTGCAAGTGACCACGGTCAATGTATGAAGTGTATAGTATCAGCCACGGAGATATCCATATGATGGGTTACAGAGGTGTGTTTTAAGAAACAGGGAAAAGGGAGACCAAAAAGCGCACCAGCACAAACAGAGCAGGAAGAAACCAGAACAAAAAAATAATTAAAAGGGCACTTTAATGTGGCAAAAGACCCATCCAATGCATTTCGAACGTCGCAGCGTTCTTTTCCTTGAAAAAGAACGCTGCGACGTTCGAAATGCATTGGATGGGTCTTTTGCCACATTAAAGTGCCCTTTTAATTATTTTTTTGTTCTGGTTTCTTCCTGCTCTGTTTGTGCTGGTGCGCTTTTTGGTCTCCCTTTTCCCTGTATTGCATTGAGTAGCTGCACAGCCTGCCTGCCTGCCCTACCAGGATGTGAGTATTTGCATATTTTTCAGGGGAACCTGCCAATGAGACATATGGTGAGTGGGTTGCACCACACACCACCTGTCTTCAGGAGGATAGTACCCATTATATGACACAATAGGTACTATATCAATTGTTAGTACCCTGGTACAGTGGTCTGGCTTATTATCATTTTGAGATATACCTGCATTTGAGCGCTTCAGCTATTTTCCATAGTGTTTTAAGAAACGTCTTAAAGGTGGAGAGAGGGTGCCAGTCGGATATTGAGGGGAAGGGCATTCCAGAGCTGTGGGGCAGTGAGTGAGAGAGGATTTTGCGGGAGAGGGCTTTAGATACAAAAGGCATAGACAGAAGACATCCTTGGGTTGAACACAAGAGTCGGGCAGGTGTATAGCGAGAAATTTGGACTCAGATTGGGCTAAGAAGCGGCAGATGAGTGCCTTTTGTAACGCTCGGCCTGCCCACAAGCCAGACGAGACCCCGGGACTGAGGTGGAAAGGAGTAATACCACACACCTAGCAGTAAACGGGGGCACGGCCGGAGTGTGGAAGTAGCGTAGATGGTCCTGGTAACAAGAGTGTAAATGGTACCGTACTTAACAGCTCCGGCGGAGAAGTGTAGAGTTTGTAAGCCAAGGGTCCTGGGTTTGGAGAGAGCAGCGTATACGATTGTCCGTTTGCCGTGTCCGAGGGTAGTAGGAGTCAGCAGCATAGAAAGTCCAAAGCGAAGTTCAAGGGGTTCCAGAGAGCAGCGTAGTAGAGTCCAAAGCTAAAAGGTCAAATCCAGGGAGGTCAGCAGATTATCCAGGGACAGGGTAGGACACTGAAAAACAAGAGAGGCCAGGCAAGAGCAGACAGCACCAAGGTACAGAAGCTATGCAGAGCAAAGAGGAAATGGTGAAGAGGGATTAAATAGGGAGCTGGGACCAATCAGAGGAAGGGGAGTGACAGAGGAGTGGCCCAAAGGAGGACCTGATAGGAGAGCAAAGAGTGAAGGTTTGGAGCCAATGGGAGTGAGGGGAGGAACGAGGGAGTGACCCAAGGAAGACCCGGGTAGGGGAGAATTACCAGAGGCTTTGGGAGTAATCTGAGTGAGGGGAGGAGCAGAGGGACGAACAAGGGAAGGTACAGAAAGGGAAACAGACCCTGGGAGGCGTAGGAAGGGGTGTGGAAGGTACATGCGCCGCGTCAGAGGAGGCGGAGGCTAGGGGAGACGTACCGGAGGGTCTGGGAGTGGTAAGAAGGGAAGGAGCAGAGGGACGGACAGGGGAAGGACCAGGCGGGCAGAGGAACCTGGGAGGCGGAGCTGACGGGGCAGAGGAAGAGGCACGCCAGATGCGTGCGCACAGAGGAAGAGGCACGCCAGATGCGTGCGCACCGGGGGCGGAGTCAGGCGTCCTGCGCCAATCAATAGTGGCCTGAGTCCGCACGTGCCCGTAGGAGTAACGCGCGTGGCCAGGGGCGCAGGGACCGCAGGCAGCAGAGGGAAACGCCGCTGAGGAGCCTGGACGGCCTAAAAAAGAGACAAGGAAGCGCTAGACGCGGGTATACCCGCACCGCGGATCCTTACAGTACCCCCCCCCCTCGAGGGTCGGACTCCGGACGAACCAACCAGGGTTTGAGGGGAAATTTCTGATGAAAGCGCTTAAGTAAAAAAGGGCCATGAACATCTGTATGAGAAACCCAAGAGCGATCCTGAGGTCTGTATCCCTTCCTGTGGACCAAAAATTTGAGTTTGCCCCTGGAGATACGAGAGTCGATGATAGATAGGATTTCAAACTCTTGTTGTCCAGGTACAATTGGGGAATAGACAGAAGAGAGGGATGAGCGAACCGTTTGCCTTGGATACAAGGTTTCAGAAGGGACACATGGAAGACGGATGAAATCTTCATAGAGGGAGGCAGTTGGAGCTGATAGGCCACAGGATTAATCTGTCTCAGAATGGAGAAGGGGCCCAGGAACCTGGGAGACAATTTAGGGGTTGGGGCCTTCAATTTGATATTTTTTGAAGAAAGCCAGACCTTCTCTCCAGGGGTGAACTTGTGGCCCTCCTGACGGAGCCTATCTGCTTGTTTCTTCTGCTTTAGTATGGATTTTTGAAGAACTGCTTGAATCCTCTTCCATGACTCCATGAAATTTGGTCACTAGTTCTTGACCCTGTTCAATTTAGTCTTTTTGTGATGTACAGTTCCTCTTCATCCTATAAAATTGCCTCCTAGGGATGTTCTCTTACCATTTGATATGGTGATTACTGGAAGCATGCAGATAGCTGTTTACAGTGACCTCTTTAAAATGTGTTTTTGTATAAATTTTAATCACCCAAACATGTAAATAATTAAAGATCCAGAAACGTAATCTGTATGGGATGTATCTCATAGGTAAACTTCAATCCCATATCGTTCTTGTTGAATGTTTTTAGAACGGC
Organism: Ascaphus truei; assembly: GCF_040206685.1. NCBI lineage: Eukaryota > Metazoa > Chordata > Amphibia > Anura > Ascaphidae > Ascaphus > Ascaphus truei. Next base: position 16,190,321 of record NC_134499.1, read on the forward strand.
AGACAATTCCTGTTCCTCGCTGGACAGGTAAATCATATCAAATCAAAAGTCGAATTGCCTGTACTACGGTGAATGTTATTTATATGATCAAGTGCTCATGCGGCTTGTGCTACATAGGCAAAACAAGTCGCATGCTTAAGACACGATTCATAGAACACCGTAATAAAATCAATCATAAGGCTGAAGAAACATCTTTAATTAAACATTGCGTTGACAATAAGCATACTATGGCATTACTCAGAATAATGGGAATTGAGCATATACAAAGAGCGAATGCAAGAACTGATAAAGACACCTCTTTACTACAGAGGAAAGCATTCTGGACATACACATTAGACACTGTGTACCGAAAAGGATTAAATGATTATACTGTATGTCACTAAATTCCTTCCTTATAAGCAGATGATTCACTGGTTTATTGCTGCTGTTGTTGCAGGCGTTTCAGAATCATGGCTGAAAAGGTTAATACAAAAGACTCTGGGTTTATCAATGAACAAAGAAGAAAAATACTCAGAAACAAAAACAAAATGCTGTAAATATAGCAAAGTGTACACAAAAGGCTATTAACTTTTTCAAACTTTTTAATGACTTTTATAGATGTTTCCACTTTTATTCGCCATAAGGGACTGGCACTGTTTTTATAAGATCAAACTCTTAATCATATATATCTTTCCATACTCTGGCAGGAGACAGTATGATGCTGAATACCATTAATGGGAAAAGAGAAGCTGCATGTACACAGCAAGAATATGCTGGGAGATGTCTGCAGCGATAGAACTGCTGCACAAAGAGACGGGAGGAGGGACACGCCCACAGGATGACGTTGCGCATCATTGGACGAAGCGATTGGACAGAAATAAAGATCGACACAGCCATAAAATGAAGTCACGCACCCGAAAATGGAGCATTTTCATTGGATCCAGAGGGGACCAATCGGCGCTGACAATGTGGGAGCAATGCGATGACGTCACGCGTCACCCATGCGTGCAGAAGTCAGGGGTCAATGATGATGCCGGATGCGAACCTGAATATGGCGGAAACCATAGAGGAAAACGGAGGACCCCTGGAGTTTGATTGGGAAGGAGGAACACCTGGGGACATTGGGGAATATAAAGCAGAGACACTGGTGAGGTGTTAGTTTGCCAGCCAAACTTGAGAAAGGCAACTTGGTCTTCTGAAACGTTGTTACTTGGCTTAATAAATAATTATTTTGCAGAAATCCATGGTTCCCTGATTCTCATCTGAAAGCTGAAACTTGAAGTGCAGAGAGGGATTTCCTGAACCAGGAGCACCGGTGAATATAAGTATTTTATCTTACTGGTGTCCAGCAATACTGCTGCGGCCGAGTTTATTCGAGCATTTGCCCGTTCTCGGCCGCAGCAGTAACCTGGCGCGCGCCGGAGGGTGCCGGGCGCGCGCCGAAGCCTCGGAGGAGAGGCCCGCCGATCGGGGCTTCCCCCTCTCCTCACCGGGTCCGCCGGGTCCCCCGGAACGTCCCGCCGCCGTCCTCACATCCGCGCGACACCAGGGCTCCCTCGGGGAGCCCTGGGCACGCGTACAGGCGGCACAGGTACCCGATGACGCGTGACCGCGCATCGGTGATGCGCGGCACGCTGAGGGAGTGCGGCTCGCAAGCCGGGACATATCCCGGCTTGCGGAATGAGCCGTACTCGAATAAAGTGTGCCGCCTGTGTACACCTTGTTTATGTTATAGGTCCTCCCACAACCCCATGTATATGTTAGCATAGCTAGAGTCGAACCTTGTGCCCATGGCCGTTCCACACGTCTGAAAATAAAAAATGTTCTGAAACAAAAAATAGTTATGCTGTAAAATAAATTCAATGCTAGATAGCAAAAACGTCTTCTGATCTGAATGTAATGATTCATCCCTCTCCAAAAAATAATTAACTGCATTGACACCTGATGCTCAATACATGTGTATAAAGAAGATATATCACAGGTGGCCTATAGGTAAGTAGCCTTCCACTGGATGTCCTTGGTGGTGTCGATGACATGTAGCGTGTCCCTCAGATAAGATCTGAGTAGGATGACATATGGCTGTAGATAATGATCAAACGTGATATTGTGCAGCGCTCTCACACAAAATACAAGTCAATAAGTAAATAAGAGTGGATCAGTGAAAAAATATATACATTGTGGGTGAGAGTTGCTCAAACCCTCTCATGCTTGTTTCCGATAGTCCTTGTGACAGGGTAAATAAAAGCCACCAGCTATATGCCTGGCAGACCTATGTCTAGTCTGCAGTGCAGCAGTGACTAGGTTAACTTCAACTGGGAACCTCAGGACAATTAGTTGGATCCCAGCTGCCTAATCAAGGTGTGTTAAAACCCCAGGCTGTAGACACATGGGGCTGGCTGTTGAAGAGAGACGAGTAAGCTACTGATGAGATTACTGATACAAGGTCTATTAGCAAAGTACATGAATTATGAACTGTCTGTCTCCTGCTTAGAAAAGGGTAGCTGCCTTATTTTTACACTGTCTGCTAAAGAGAAACTGTTTTGTTTTGTCTGCTGAAGAAAAAGCCATTTTTCTTTTGTTTGCTGATGAAAAGCTATTTTTGTTTTTGTGTGCTGTATATCTTTTAAGGCTAAATAAATAAGCCTTGTCAAGAAACCCACGTGTGTAGTTGCATGTACCCTGCAACAGTCCTCTTCTTCAATTACCGCTCCACAAAAGTCCAGAGGGAGCAGGGTCACCAAAAAAAAAGAGAAAATATAATATAGTGTACACAGTTGCATAAGTGAGTGATGTATAGCTAGAATCTTGGCTCATACGTCAGCCCACTTACAGAAGAGACATAGTGCAATCCAATAAAAATACTTTAGTGATTAGAACATAAGCTTTAGCTTACTCACACTTTGTACAAGTAATTCAAGGAGGACACTGTGCTTGGGTCACAGATGCAGGGTTCCTGAGCTCCTGACTCTCGTCTCGCCCCAGTACTTAGGTGGTCTAGATAGTATATAGGTATCCCTTCAGAAGCCGCTCTCATGGGCTCCCTCGGCATCTGTTGTCACCGCCGGTCTCCGCTCGCTTCGCGTTACTTCAGCTCACTTCACGTCACTTCCAGTCGTTGATGTCACTTCCGGTTGGCACTTGTGGAATGGCTTCAGCCCTCTGTAATCCAAATCTCAACCTCTGACCTCTCTTCTGACAGTCTCAACGCTTTTCACAGCACAAAGCTACTTCCTCGGGAGAATATGCCCTTCCCGAAGTTCTCTTTCTATATATACCTCCCATTGGTAAATTGAATAATTGAGGCATTTATATTAAGGTGCATTTCTATAGGGTGCCAGTCAAATATACATAATAACACAATCTATTTAATATAATAAAAAATATACATATCACAATCACAGAATTTAAAATCCATCATGTTAAGTATAATATGAAAACAAAAAGCACAGAACATATGAAATATGCAATTTTAACTGGAACAAAAACCATTCCCTACACTTATAGTATGTAGTTACTCATAACATAATGGTATATAGTAAACATAGTACAGTATATAGAAAGGCAGTGATCAAGAAACAAGGGAATAGACTTGATATGCATTTGTATATATCAGAGGGGCTTAGCAGTATCTGGAATGTGGCTTATTACTTAGATCAAAACAAATGAATAATGTAATAAATATATGTAAATATTTTGCAAATACTTTAAAAACATTTTATAAATAAAACATTTTAATTATTTTAAAAAAAAAAGGATTTATTCAAAAAGGTATTAATTCAAAGTCCACATTTAATCCAAAAGGTGTTAATGTTTTAAGATTGTGGATCCAGAACATCTCTATTCTGCTTAGATCCAATCCTCTCTCTCGTCCTCTCCAATGTTGTGGCACCAATTCTATTCCCATAAATACACTGGGCAAAGTGTTTAGATACATTATGATTTGAAGGGTAATGCTGCACTCCCCAAAGAAGAAAAATAAAATAAATACCGGTGCTCCTGGATCAGGAATCTCTGCTAGGAAAAATAAATTCCTTCCTGACTCCAAGAATTGGCAATCGGATTAATCCCTGGATCAATATCCTTCCCATGTTTACTTATTTGGTATATCCCTGTATACCTTTCCTTTCTAAAAAGATGTCCAACCTTTTTTTGAACAAATCTATTGTATCTGCCATCACAGTCTCCATAGGTAATGAATGCCACATGTTAACTGCCCTCACTGTAAAGAACCCTTTCCTTTGTTGCTGGTGAAATCTCCTTTCCTCCAACCTTAAGTGATGACCCTGTGTCCTTTGTACTGTCCGTAGGATGAATAGTTATTTTGAAAGCTCCTTTTATTGTCTCCGAATATATTTGTATATAGTTATCATATCCCCTCTTAGACGTCTCTTTTCTAATGTAAATAAATGTAATTTATCTAGCCTCTCCTCATAAGTTAGATTGTCCATCCCCTTTATTAATGTGGTGGCTCCTCTCTGCATTACCATAATGTAGATAGATAGATAGATAGATAGATAGATAGATAGATAGATAGATAGATAGATAGATAGATAGATAGATAGATAGATAGATAGGTCAGTATGGTCACGTTAGTGATCCAAAATACCATAACCGCACAGAAGTAGAAAAAATAGAGTATTAGCGGGCTAAATGTTTGCTTGTTGGACTAAATAAATACTCTATTATTTCAACTTCTGTGCCGTATTTTGGATCACTAACGTGACTCTTACTGACTTACAGTTTCCGCCTCCCTACCTGGCACCACATCTGCCTGTACAGGCGCTCTGCCCAGTGTGTGTGGCCATCCTTTACCCTGATATATATATATATATATATATATACACACACACCTGATATATGATATATCATATATCAGGTGTGTGTATATATATATATATATATATATATATATATATATATATCAGGGTATATATATATATATATATATATATATATATATATATATATATATATATATATATATATATATATATATATATATATATACACACACATACATATACATATATATCGAGAGATATTGAGAAAAATATTTCTTTAAATACTCATATAATATAAATTATATATACAATATTATGAACTTGTATGATACATGTTATATATTTAACACTATATAAAAATAATTAGTTTACAGTGTGCTAAATAATAAATATAGAAACATAGTGCCTTTGAAAATTAAACACATTTTAAAACCCACTGCACTACTGTATACAATAACAAGAGATGCACACATCTATCTATCTATCTATCTATCTATCTATCTATCTATCTATCTATCTATCTATCTATCTATCTATCGTTACAGTATAAGGCTGCATCACTTGCCCATGGAAAGAGTTAAAACTTTCTAGTTTCAATGTGGCTGAAAAATTCTGCTAATCAATAGGAAAACGGCTTTGGCAGTGAAGCCAACGCTTTAAATAAAGGATCATTGTGTAGAAGCCGACTGCACTCAAATAAAAACAAGCAGGCAAAGTGTTTGCATTGCAGATGTTCTTTTTAAATGAAGTAAACAGACATTTTAATCTTACTTCTAATTCATTCCGTCTGAAACTCCCAGCGCAATATCCTGAGACAAGAACTGGCTGAGGTGGGAGAAGGGCTAGTATTTGTTGAGGTAACTTAATGGTTATAAATGACTCTTTCAGCTTGAGAGCCATCTGTTACCTTCAGGAACCAGAGTTTGTGCCAGAGCTGGATTCAAAACAGTCAAAATATTTCCAAATCAGAGAGACAAAGATTCGGATGTCTGAGTCACAGCTATACACCCGTGGGCACGTCTGTTTTTCCTCAAAATGTAGGCACATGGAAAGTGGGTGGCAAAGGAATGATGCTATTTTAGTTACTGTAAATAGAGCCTACTTATATTATGATTGACTTAAGGATATGAGAAATATCTGGTACATATTAATAAGGTTAACTTCAGCACCATGAACTAGAGAATCCATAATGAACATATGGATGTTTAATGTCTTCCTTTCTGTGAAATGCATTGCAGACCCTTTCAAATGCAAATGAGTTACGGGAACCACTAAACATATTTCAAAGCTGGTATCATTAGAAGCATGTGCTGCTCCCACCGAAAGGCCGATTGTTAAACAGATAACCCAATTCAACAAGTGTTTCATTCTGAGAATAATAGACAAGGTGGATAAGTAGAAATCATGGACTTAGTGTACCTGCTGTATGCAAGCACAGACCTACAATATTATCTGTATATATTGTGACAGAGTCATTGGCTCTGTATACATTAGCAGGAGATGGCAGTATGCCTGCTTTCCAGTAGACGAGGAGTTAACCCAGCTGATTAATCAATCCACAGGTGCTCCTGGTTAAGCCAGCTCACCTTCTTTAAAAACAGGAAAAGGAAATGCCTCTTTGGCGGCAGTCTCTCTCAGGCACTGAGAGAGGACAGACAGACAGACAGACAGATCATATTGATCCTGTCCCAAGGGGAAATAAAGCTCCCAGGTAAGGAGCCATCTGGGATTATTGAACATTGTTGGTCTAGGTTAGCTAGCCAGCCAGGTAGATATGCTGCACTTTTGTTTAGTTAGTTCCTCGACCGGGGATAGGTTTTTGTTTATGTTTATTTCACTTAAAGGGACAGAGCACCCATTTTGTTATACTTTTGGACAAATAAATCCACCAGCATATTATTTCACCAGAAGAATCGTGTTGTCTTCTCACTAACCACGGTAATCCTGCCACAATATCTTTTATACATGTGTGTGCATATGCAAATCGTACACCGCTTTATATATTGGTGTCTGTTGTTTGGACTATAGTGAAAGAAGGGTTATTCTAACCAGAAGATGTTCTTCAAGTAATGTCACTGTAATAGGCTCAGTAAAAAATACAGGTGTAGTATGGCCTTGTTTGTTGTGTGAACTGGAGAAGATCTTCCAAGTGCATTTCCCCTGAGGAACCTAACACACACAGATTTATTTCTTACATACAGGTACGTGTATTAGTCCGCATTCTTGTCTGTATATGTTAGTGTGTTAATATGTGTGTACTAGGGTTGCCAGGTGGCTTCTTCAAAAATACGGGACACAATAGTGAAAAGTGCGACGTGCTCGAGACACACAAACACACATGCAGTTTCCTCCTCTCGTTGGCCCCATCCCCATGCTCCTGATACCTCCTCCTGATTGATTGAATTACCCCAGCCCCCTAGCAACAGCCCTGCTATCTCCCTGCTCGGGGGAATCCCGTGGTCCCCAAGCCAGTCAGGTCACTTCTGTATGTCCAGAGAGGTAATACCGGACACACACATGTCCAGTATTACCTCTCATTTTTTACTGGAAAGACTCCTAATACAGGACAATCTGCTTCAATACTGGGCACCAGGAAACCCTAGCCCTGTGAACTCTAAGCCTGCATACTGTTTGTATCAGTATGTAAATTAATTTGTGTAGTGGAGTTGAAAAGCATCAAGAGTCAGCATCAGAGGTCAATATCGGGGGTCAGCATCGGGGTCAGCAGCTATAGATGGTCGAGGGCTCCATTAATCCCTTTGCTGCCCAATCTGACTCCCATAACTACAGTTTGACGTTGCTATACAAAAAGTGTTAAAGGGGCATTGTGTGTTTACAATGGAAATGTGTACATCGTGTTCCAAAGAAGGAACATGCATATATATATACAGTATATATCCCTTAACTGCTGTCAGGATACTTTGGTCCATGGCCTTTAAAACGTATGTCTATTATCATTCTATGCATACTCTTTAAATAAAGGCTGACAGGCAGAAATAAAAAAAGTATTTATGTAACTACACATTGCTCTGAGGCACTGAACTTTCTGAATGTAGTTCCACCTAAAGTACTTTTGACACAGATCCTTAGCTACTCAGATTTATTCTACCTGACAAAGTTATTGCCCCATAAAAAAAGAAGAACATGACAAACAGATGCAAAATTCCCTACATTAACATATGTGCGTTATATAACTTGTCCCTAACTTTTTCTATTGGACGAGGCCTTGGCATTCAGCCAATGGAAAGCTTGTCCGCTCAACGCTTCCCCTTGGTGGAGTCAGGGGGATACATGTGGCCACTGGTGATTGCCCAAGAGCGACATGTGTCACCTCCTAATAAAGACATGTGTAAATACATACATACATACATACCTCCTGATGGGTAGCTGCAATGGGTTGGCAGGCACAAATTAGTGGGGTTTCAGAATGTAGGCACGAGGTCAGTTAGTACAGGGTATGAAAAGGTGAAAGTGGCACTTGGAGTATCATTTAAAAAAAATACCATTTGACTGCAGTGCAGGGAATCTGTAGCTGTCTGAATCTCTGATAGCTGTCTGAATCTCTGATAGCTGTCTGAATCTCTGATAGCTGTCTGAATCCTGGAAAAACAAATGACAGGCAGGCGCACTGAGGGATATTAACACTTTATTACTTATATAGGGGAACAACGCAACAATAGACAACCACGGTCTATTGATAGGGAAGAATTTAAAACAAAACAAGGTATTAAAATAACTGGTTAGCCACCAGTACAAACGGGGGATGGGAACAAGTGAATACTAAATCACTATGTACTGCAGAGGGGGTCCGGACCGATCTGGGTACATACCCTATGTAAGGAAGGGGAGTGAAGTGTAGAGACCTGCTCCCTCCGACTGCAAACTCCAAAAGGGAAAGCCACCCTTCACTCCCCTTCCTTACATAGGGTATGTACCCAGATCGGTCCGGACCCCCTGTGCAGTACATAGTGATTTAGTATTCACTTGTTCCCATCCCCCGTTTGAACTGGTGGCTAACCAGTTATTTTAATACCTTGTTTTGTTTTAAATTCTTCCCTATCAATAGACCGTGGTTGTCTATTGTTGCGTTGTTCCCCTATATAAGTAATAAAGTGTTAATATCCCTCAGTGCGCCTGCCTGTCATTTGTTTTTCCTGTTTGTGAGCTCCCCTTGTGGGGGCTCATTTTTCTAGGGGATGTGTGGAGCCCCCCATTGACTAACGGCTGCAAGAGGGACCAATTACAGTGACATCCCTAGCGCGGAACGACACCCCTGCTGTCTGAATCCTGTTTATAATGGCAGCGGCCACTGACGAGTTGGAAGCTACTCTGAATTCAATCAGAATTAAAGCTGCAGATGTTGGTGTGGGGCTCTGACTCTTTTCATGTTTGGGTCTAGCCGCTGTTGAAGAGACCTCCATTGCTGGGCTGCGTTTGGGTAGGAGTGAGGGTCTGCATCGCAGGGGTCCGCCTACTAGCGGGAAGAAAATCAGAAGTTACTAACACAGTTGAAAGAGAACGCCAGAGATATGTCTTTAGCTAGATAGTAGGAGAGGAGGACAATCCTTAGAGCTAGGATTTTTAGACCTGCATAGTTACAGGTTGATCATGGATTTATATCAAGTAATAAGGAGCTATATAGATCCCCTGACAGACAGGAGTTATTCTGTTCCTTGGCTTGTCAAGCTTCTGTGCTCATTACCTTTCTACTTTTGTTTTGTTTTTTTCCAATCAGAACTGGCTGTTGCAAGGGGGATATCGCAACGTAGATTTCCACAGTGTTTCCCCAATGTTAATTTATATTTTGGTAGGGGTCCTATGTTTAGATGTTTAAGAATATATGCTCCATTTTTGTCAGCTCAGGTGCAATGTGTATAGCTATAGGGAAAAAGTATGGGAACTCTGTTTTAACACAGAGACCAGAAGTCACTTCTAATACAGTTGCTCCCTGCTGAGATCAAGCCCCAGATATCCTTTTTGACCGGAATCCTAAAATATTCAAACTGTCCTGTCACCACACATTGGAATAGAGGTCCTTCCCGCAAAGACCACTGTGCTTTATTGCCCGGTTTTGATCTACATCTTGTGAGTAGGCTACACATACGAGCCAAGACACATCACTGAATTGACCCATAGGTTATCAAACTGTCTATACTTAGATTGTATTTTGTTTTATCTCCCTTATATGCTCCCCCTGGATTGCAAACGGAGCAACGTACGATAGCCACGGCAACTGGGGGTTAGCTGAGAGAATATGGCATTGTTAAGGATAACTATAGCAATGACAGCTGGGCTGGGGGGTAACTGAAAAGAATATGGCATTGTTAAGGACAACTGGCTTCTGTTAAGTGTACATGGCAACTTGGCAACCTGAATGAATTACATATATATGTGACAACGCCCCGAAAGGGCTATAAGAACTGATGCATATGCCCATTAAAGCAGACAGTGAATGAGAACGATACTGTGTGTGTCCGAATTATTCGTTTGTCTCCAGACGTCTGTCCAGCTATCCTGTCCAGCACATTGAACCTGAACGGGTCCTCCCGGAAGGCAGCCTTGAGTCCACAGGGGTAGACCTGCTACCGTACGGCGGATAGCAGACCATATTTTCACCCAAGTACTTCATTCTTTGAATAGGCACATTAGGAATACTATTTTGTTTCCTTATCAGAGGACAGCATTGCAGGACCTCAAATGGGGATTCTACAATGTTACTTGGATATCCAATGTGATGGGTTAAATAAATTACATGCATGTAGTGCTAGCATCAGCTTGTGGAATCGTAGTTCCAAAATCTACCAGTTCTACCATTTACCATTGCCTTAATGTACAAGTACTGTAGTGTGTGAAGCCAACATGAGGATTCTGAATGTTGTAGCACGAATCACTGAGTCCTGCCATGACTCCCATATCCTGCATCAGCCATGACTCTATGAATACTTGGAGGTTGGAGGTGGAATGTGTTGTTGTGGGGGGGTAAAAGGAAGTGTTTTGTGAGGTGGAGTTTGTTTTGGGGGTATTCTTGGAGGTGTGGATGTTTTTTATATTATTCATATTTTGATAATCTGCAAATGTTTTTTAATAAAATGTAAAAACCAGTGCATTGCACTTGAGCCATAATGTGCATGAGCATTCTATATATTACCATATTACTGGCACTACAGTAGTAGTAGGCACCATAAACACCTTAATAAGACAAAAAAAAACAGCAATGTCTCTCCGTGAGCTCCCCTTCCAACCAATGCTGTCTAACCCTACCCTTCCCCGTACCCAGTGTATTGTGCTTCCGAGTACCAAGCCACAGCTGTAGCTTAATTCAACAGAAACCAAAGATGCGGTTTGGGGATTAAACATGAAACAGCTGGCCTTCCTAAATGATTGCTTTGTCAGTCAAATTGCACACATCTTGCATTATAGAACTTAGAGCCGCATGATGCATGGGAACGCACTCAGTCCTCCCCTTGAGCTGCATGTGAGTTGTCCTCTACCTGTGTAACAAAAAGTTTTAATACAGTCTTGCAATACACTAAATACATGTATTGTACTGAGCCATTATCACTGCATAATTCCTCTGCATATGGATTGGGTGACTAGTAGCACTCTATTCCCTCAGCCCGTCTTTTCTTACCAAAAGTACAAATCTGAATAAGCAATTCACACCCCATAAGTAGCTAGGTGCTCCGAAAGGCGAGTTTATTGTTTTTTTAGAGTAGTGGAGTACTACACGTTCGCCACAGTTTAGGATTAAAGAAAACAAAGCCGCCCGCAATAAGATCCTTAAGCAAAGAAAGTTGATAATGGGTGTCACGGTAGACCAGACCTAATTCACGCCGAATTTACTGGGCACTGATTGAACAGGACAAAATAATAAAATAAACTGAAAATGTATTCCCTTTCGGGCAAACACAACACTGTAACACAAATAACACTTGAAAATAACACGGTAAAATAACAGGATGAAGTATCCAAGAATAACACTGGCTAGCAATTCTCCCTTGCTGGATTAGAGTCACGAACCACCAACTACGAACAGCGAACACTCTACAAGTGGGGTTGGGGCAACCTGCCTCTTTATATGGTTTGAATTCCCATCACAAATAGGCAAGGAACTCTGGGAGGAAGCAGGAGTGCCCCCCCCCCTCCCTCCCCCCTGGCAACACCAAGTCTAGGGCTGAATGGCTGGGCATTGTCTAACTCATAGGAAGGGTTGATGGCAGATACTTAATGTTATCTGGCCCATCCCCACTCCTTATTGCTCTGCAGCTTGATAGCCCTGAATATCTCCAGACACCTTGGCAACAAAGCCACTGGATGTCCTTTGAAGTCAGGGACTCCCAAAGCTCCCAGCTCATCCTCAAGGCACCTTTTTTCTGCAGAAACCTCACCTGATTGTATCAGAGGCCCCTCCATACAAATGTAATTTACATGCAAATCCCATTACAAGTCTGCAATCTGAGAAATTAGTACATACAGTCACATAATCCCCTGAACACTTTGCAGGGCTGACTCCCAAATTACATCACAGTGCTTATCCATAGATCACAAAACACTTTACCTCATTTGCCTGCTTAACTAGACTTGGGAATTTAATTTACAGGGAATAAAAGTGCTTTGGAATACACATACAGTACATTATACATTAACTCTTTCTCTTCCCACACGAATTAGGGGTAATTAGCCGGGTATAGCCCCTTTATTTCAGGCCAGATTACCCCTGATCATCACACCTCCCCTACCTCAGAGTGCAGATTGTGCCCCGGCCACCTTGTCCAGTGGTTGGGCTAACCTGTCAGCTCGAGGTAAAAAGTTCACATGGACTGTCCTGCCGGGATAGGTCATCAGCATTGCCGTGTTCACTGCCCTTTTTATGCTGTATAGTGAAATAAAACTATTGCCACAGAAACAGTCAGTCTTGCTACTGGTGTATATGGATATCATTGCTAGATTGCATTCATATCTGGGTTCGGACAATTAGGAAAGAGTTTCCAAAAAATAGTGGAAAGGAATCGGTTGGATTGTATGTGTATTATTTTTGCTACATCTTTTTACAGAATAGATTCCGCCTGAAGAAGGGACCTTTGTGGTCCTGAAAGCTTGCACTCTTTTTAACCATGAGTTATCGATTAAAAGTATCACTTCTACCCTACTTTTGTTTGTCTATTTTACAGAGTTGTTAAATATGTCGAATATGCATGTTATATCAAAACATACCAGCTTCTTCTTCCGGTTCTATTCTTTGAGTTAATCATATGTGTAACCCTCCTTTCCCAGTTATTAACGAGTTTACATCAGTTGACTACAGTTTATTTACAGCTTTGCTCAGTCTCTTATACCTTCTCAGGGTGCTCGATCTGTCCAGGCTGGGCGTAGATATGCAGATGTAACAATGAAGGGCACCAGGAACTTCTATAGGCCAAACAGGAGCTGTATTAACAGCCGTTGATAATGCTCTTCGCATCAATACATTTTCTCTTCCACCCGCATTAACAGACGAACAATCACGTTTGTACTCAATGCTTCTTCCCTAGGTAACTCTCACTCCTCTTACGCTAGGAAGGTATGTAGGCTTCGTTCTTTTGGAATGAGTTAACTTGTCCCGTTTCCCAAGAGCGGCCGTAATGCTCCATATTATATGGGCCCCTTGGGGTCTGGCCTACCCCTCTTCCGTCGGGAACAGTATCCCGGTGCTGTATACTGAATATCTCTTATAAGCATACTGGGTATGACTTACAAGTGGACTTGCCCATGGGACCGATCCGACTATGCCCCAGTGCTCCTATGTGGAGAACCCATCTTGGACATAGGCTTCCTCTTCCTGAACTATCTAAGGCCATTACTACGGACGCTAACAGGATAGGGCACTTTCCCTAACTATAAAACAACAAACAGGGGCAGGAAAATCTTAGTACACTTATCTATACAAAGAAACATATTTACATAACTAACGGTGAGACCCTCCAACTGACACTATGAGGAATAGAATTTTTGGTGCTGACTGTGTATACCCTGAGGGTGATGTCAAGGGTCACCAGACTTAAAGTGGACGTGGCTTCTTTTCTGCCAAGTCACTCTAAACCACGTGATGGGAGAGGGGCGTTACCATGCATGAGCCCACACAGTTAACCCGTTGGGGCTATTAACCCCTTCTTCACCTATGAACTCCTTTCCACCCCTACTATCTCCAGAACAATGTAGCCTCATCTGAGCACTTCTATTTCTCCTACTCTCCACCCCACCAGATATTATACATTTCATACTGGGCTCCTCCACTCAATCAACTCCACCCCTGAAAAGCCTTCGCTGAAACAAAGCACTCTTAACACCATGTCCACTCACTGCAAAGAATACATAAACGTACCTAAATGCACACTACACTTACACACAGACAAGTACAACTACAGTAGACAATCGGTCCAGAGCTGCTGGGAAGAGAGGAGATAGTTTGTTACATGTGGTGACAATGTTTTTCTGTCATGTACTATCTTCTTGTGTGTAACACACTAAAAAATAGCACACAACAGAAAAATATTAAGTCACCGCATGTAACAAACTATCTCCTCTCTTCCCAGCAGCTCTGCCCAAGTGAAAGTGGGGAATGTCTCTTTATCTAGTACCTCTCACTTGTGATATTCCCACAGTTTATTCTATGTCTCGTACATGCACAAATCTGTCCACAAGCCTCATTTAATGCAAATTTGTATTGGGAGCTGTGTGTAATGCATATCTCCATTAATTTACACATACAGGTGTAGCAAGACTTAGGGGCCTATTCGGGTAGCTTCGATGTTATTACTGCCAAATCGAATGTTTTGTCATTATCCTACCTCACGGTCTGACATTTGTGTTATCACGGTATTCAGAAAGAGTTATTGCAAGTCAGATACAGTATGGTAGTGTAGCGGACATGTAAAATGGCTACAGTCATCTCTCCTGCTGACAGTAAGGCCTGGTAAGTTGTGGGCATGCCAGCAGTAATTATGGAGGTTTGCCCTCACACCCTGGTGGGGTGCCCTGTGTATGGATGGGACTGGTCACATGCTCTGATTCCATGGTTAGTGATGTCAGAGGTGTGTCAGCCTCAGAAGTTACATAAGGCACAGCACTGTTTTCTAAAGTTAGTTGAGGAAGGAGTTCCAAGTCTAGCAGGAGTGCTAGAGGAGTAGTCTGAGAGGAGACTGTGTCCAGGGACCTGGCACAGGGCAGTGATCCCTGCGGGAATAGGGAATCCCTATTAAGGAGAGAATCACCTTTGAAGGGAAGCAGAGTGAATAATCATGAGAGGCTAGAATCTCAACTGCAAGGGACAGCTAGCCCACATCACTCAATAAAGATGTGTTCATTCAGAAACCCTCTCGTGTACATGTGTGGAGTGAATGTACAGAGAGGAGCACCACGGAGGAGTTCCTCAACAGGATCATCCCCTTGCGGACGCAGGGACCCTGATGAGGTGGAGGCGCTGCACTGGAACTAGGTGAGACTCAGCACACTACCTCAGCTGCCTGTCTGGACGGGTCCTCCCCACACACCATCATGCGGGAGACTCAGGAGTCCTGTTGCCAACAGGTGCACCACCAGACACTACCACACTGTAATGGGGGCCGGTTAGACCAAAGGGGCCAATGTGAGATTGGGTGGGTCAGGCCGGGCCAGAAACACCGTTACATTTGGAGGCGAGCTGCTGAGATCAGATCTGTCATCAGGACAGGCTCTAGCTAGGCACACTGGGAAACAGGGATAGAGTCTGCTGCCACTCTGTGCTGCGTAGGGACGGACCTAGGGGTGGTCAGGGGCTGACGGGATATTGTCAGTTCGCAGGGACAACCTAGGGGCCTGAAAGGAGTGAGGGGTTTGGAGCCGGGCTATAGCTGACCGAGTCACCTTGAGGCAGTGCTAGTTGGTAGGATGCCAGAAGGGATAGCCTGTTAACTTGGTCAGGAATCCTGGAGAGGGTCTGCGCTAGGCTGACCAAGAGAGGTAGACTCCCCAAGTACTGCATGGCAGAGCCAGAGTACCTAGCCCATTCCAGACACTCACCGTAGGGAGCACAGACTGGGACGAAGGAGTCACAGCAGACACTGAGAGAGTGAGCCTAGCCTGAGGTAGTGCAACATGAGTCCAGCCTAGTTCAGGTACACATGTGGTGGTGCATCTGAGCAACTCTTTATTGTACTGATGTGGAGGCTGCCCCGCAGAGCGGAGCCCCATGTACGATAATTGGTACGAGAGTGAGACAACCCAAAGAATGGAGGATCCGCGTGGTGCGGAGAACACAAAATGGCGACCAGAGGCTGATGGGGAGGGCACCCGTGGCGTGCACCCCACAGTCGCCGAGTTATCATTAACCAGTCTGCTCTGGAGCGGAGCGAAGGCCGTGGCTGCCCCGTTTTTATCCTGTCTGGGACACCGAGGGGCCACCCTTGAAGAGTGTGAGGAAATTGTCATAATTGGGGGAGAACCCCGCGAGGAGAGCAAACAAAATGACTTTTTGGGCTTAAAAGCCAACCACAATGGCGGTTCCCGCTTGCTAGGGAAACCGCATGGGCCAGTCACAGAAAATGTGGCTGATACAGGACTTGCTAAGAGCTGGCCGGGAATGGCGCGAACAGCAGAGCCCCGCCCTGATGGGGGGCATGGCGCGAAAGCTATGGCTGCGCATTCATGGACAGTGACTCACTCGGCCCCTGTGCTGAGTCAACCGCTTAGTCTATGGGACCCTCCCCTGATTTCCACCAGGGGGAGTGACTTTCAACTATGGCCTGTGGGAATGCACCCACTGGGCCCAGGGACTGATATCCAGACGGCGCCACTACAAAAAGTAGTTCCGGCCGCGGAAATGATTTGCAAGAAAGAGGGATATTTTGCACGCAAAGCTGCTGCAAGGAGAAGGCGGGAACTAGCCGCGGGAAAAGAATCCAGCTCTGAGGAGGAAACTGGCGCGAAAACGCAGACCGCGCCCACCAGGACTGAGAGAGGCGCGGCCTTAATTAAGGGGCATGATATTCCCTTGTGGGACCCGCCCATAATTGCAACCCCTGGGGGCAGGTTCCAGCTATGTCAGTGGAAGGAGGAGCCGAAGCAGGAAGTGACTGGCCCAGAAGCTTCTACTGGTCAGTTGCGAGGAACCACTGACCTGGAGAGACCCACACTGAAAGTGGTCCCTACCAAAAGAATGGCCTGCCCCTCCGCTGTGGGAACTATGGTCTCCACTCAGCCCTACTCAGTACCCGGCGGGCTACTGGTAGTAAGGGTGGCTAACACCGAGACGGTGGTCGGGCTCTGGCTACAATGCGGGCTGCCCGGAGGCACGGTCAACACGGCGGCACGTTGCCCCATTTGCGGGACACTGTACTTATGGCCTATGCCAACGTTTATTCCAATACAATCGGCTGACCCCCAGGGGGACCAGGCTAAGCGAACTGCCGAGTCCCCTGGCGCACTGTGGATAGGACGTGCGAGTCCCGGAGAAAGGGGACTGGAGCCGGTCAAGTCGGCTGGGTCGGCCGCAACCGCAGCAGTCGGGTCACCTCCAGACCGCACCGAGAAGGGAGAATACTCGGACGAGGATCTCCGGGAACTTGCGGAGGTAGCAGCGAGGCCCAGAATGGAACCGGGGAGGACGACACCCCGTGGTACTAGCAGCTGTCAGAAAGACAGGATGTCCCCCGCAGATCGGCGAGCCGAGAGACGGAGTCCCTCCGCCTCGGAACGTGGCGGCGACGGACGAGAGACGCCGGCACCCCTGCAGACGGGTAAGAGGAGTCCCTTCACTTACCTTGCCCCAGCAGACGGTCTAGGAGCGGAGAGGCCATGCCAGGCCGCAGGCGCACGTGGAGAGACGGCATCACTTCCGGTGAGGACGACGGCGGAGCTTCCGGATGTCGTCATTGAGGAAGAGATCCCGAATGGGGGTCCAACCCGCGATGACGGTGTTTCCGGTTCCGGGGAGGACATCACTTCCGGTGGCGACAGCGGAACCCCAAGGAAGAGTGCAGCGACGCTTCGGCGATCGGGGGAAGGTCCCCGGTCACCTACAAGGCCCAGGAGTTGGAGGGGCGATCCAAGGACTGAGGAGGGTGAGGTGTCCTCATTGGACCAGTCTACGGACAGCCAGGAACGGGTCGTAACCCCGTGGGGTCCCATTCCTTGCCCATCCGCCCAATACCCCGCCCTAGCTAAAACCCCTGCCCCAATTACACGGTCCCCGGGTTCCCCGCCTAGTTTGGAATCTGTGGACTTATCACCAAGGGGGGAAGAAAGACGGACTGGGGAAAGACAGCGCAGTGGCGCTACGGAGGGCGATTCTCGGGGAGGGGGAGAGTTGAGAGTGGCCACGACAGCACCCGTACAAGCGGTACAGGCCCCGGGGTCATCCAGATGGTTCCTGCCACGATCCGCACGGTCATCGGGGATATTTTCCATAGACGATGATAGGGAGTCAGGGAGGTCAGATAGATTTAAGGAGAGCCGTTGGTGGGCCCCATTATTTGAAGGGTACTCCGCCTGGATGGACCGCACTCGGTTCCTCATCCGGCGAGAGGATGTAGTGGACTACTGGTGGGCTGTGGGAGAGTTTACCCCAGAACAGAGGGACAGAGAGCTGCAGGAGCGATGGCTGCAGATTGAGAATAGGGAAATAGAGCCTATGGGTCCTAGCATACTATCAGACCCCGTGGATCCTGATGAGCCCCTATCATGGGTGTTGCCTGGGAGGGCAGGTAAGGCTGACCTGACTAGAATTAGTAGGGCCGAGAGAACCATAATGGCTCGGTATAAATCTTCCCACGGGTTGGAGTACCCGTATGTCCCTGAGCCTCTCATGGATGAGATAGAGGACAACCGGGATAGGTGGCTTAGGGAGGCCATAGAAATGCACCTAGTGGGGAGAGGGAGTTCCGTGATAGGAAAGAAGGCTGAGGAGCGCATAGAGCACTTAGTGCGGGTATGGGGCATTGGCTGAAATATCTATAAGCACAGGGTGACATATAGGCCTGAGAGGGGACTGCCTAGGCATTATCACGTCACGGTCATAGATATGGGCGGGAGAGAGGTCAAGAAGCCTGACCCGAATCACTATTTTTAGGAGGTACTGATACATTACGCGGGTTTGTGGCTGCTGGTCGGGGCGGGCTTGGCGGAATGTACTGTAGTCATTTTGTTATGGTATTATGAAAAAATTTGTATGTGAACGTTAACATGATTATGTCATATGTTACACTGCTTCCTGGAAGAAGGCGTACAAATTTAGGTCCCAGCGAGGACGATGGGATTCACCAGGGGGAGAATGTAGCGGACATGTAAAATGGCTACAGTCATCTCTCCTGCTGACAGTAAGGCCTGGTAAGTTGTGGGCATGCCAGCAGTAATTATGGAGGTTTGCCCTCACACCCTGGTGGGGTGCCCTGTGTATGGATGGGACTGGTCACATGCTCTGATTCCATGGTTAGTGATGTCAGAGGTGTGTCAGCCTCAGAAGTTACATAAGGCACAGCACTGTTTTCTAAAGTTAGTTGAGGAAGGAGTTCCAAGTCTAGCAGGAGTGCTAGAGGAGTAGTCTGAGAGGAGACTGTGTCCAGGGACCTGGCACAGGGCAGTGATCCCTGCGGGAATAGGGAATCCCTATTAAGGAGAGAATCACCTTTGAAGGGAAGCAGAGTGAATAATCATGAGAGGCTAGAATCTCAACTGCAAGGGGCAGCTAGCCCACATCACTCAATAAAGATGTGTTCATTCAGAAACCCTCTCGTGTACATGTGTGGAGTGAATGTACAGAGAGGAGCACCACGGAGGAGTTCCTCAACAGGATCATCCCCTTGCGGACGCAGGGACCCTGATGAGGTGGAGGCGCTGCACTGGAACTAGGTGAGACTCAGCACACTACCTCAGCTGCCTGTCTGGACGGGTCCTCCCCACACACCATCATGCGGGAGACTCAGGAGTCCTGTTGCCAACAGGTGCACCACCAGACACTACCACACTGTAATGGGGGCCGGTTAGACCACAGGGGCCAATGTGAGATTGGGTGGGTCAGGCCGGGCCAGAAACACAGTTACAGTAGGAAAATGCCAAACCACTCTGGATAGCAGTGTTTTTATCGAAGTTCTGCCCCTGCGATCTGCCTGCAGTCTGTAAGAGCTGCACAGAGAGAGCTACATCTCCCTGCACAGAGAGAGCTACAGTACATCTCCCTGCACAGAGAGAGCTACATCTCCCTGCACAGAGAGAGCTACATCTCCCTGCACAGAGAGAGCTACATCTCCCTGCACAGAGAGAGCTACATCTCCCTGCACAGCTCTTACAGGCGATCTCCCTGCACAGAGAGAGCTGCATCTCCCTGCACAGCTCTTACAGGCGATCTCCCTGCACAGAGAGAAGCTGCATCTCCCTGCACAACTCTTACAGGCGATCTCCCTGCACAGAGAGCTACATCTCCCTGCACAGCTCTTACAGGCGATCTCCCTGCACAGAGAGAGCTACATCTCCTTGCACAGCTCTTTCAGGCGATCTCCCTGCACAGAGAGAGTTACATCTCCTTGCACAGCTCTTACAGGCGATCTCCCTGCACAGAGAGAAGCTGCATCTCCCTGCACAGCTCTTACAGGCGATCTCCCTGCAAAGAGAGAGCTGCGTTTCCTTGCACAGCTCTTACAGGCGATCTCCCTGCACAGCTCTTACAGGCGATCTCCCTGCACAGCTCTTACAGGCGATCACCCTGCACAGAGAGAGCTGCATCTCCTTGCACAGCTCTTACAGGCGATCTCCCTGCACAGAGAGAGCTGCATCTCCCTGTACAGCTCTTACAGGCGATCTCGCTGCACAGAGAGAGCCGCATCTCCATGCACAGCTCTTTCAGGCGATCTCCCTGCACAGAGAGAGCCGCATCTCCCTGCACAGCTCTTACATGTGATCTCCCTGCACAGAGAGAGCCGCATCTCCCTGCACAGCTCTTACAGGCGATCTCCCTGCACAGAGAGAGCCGCATCTCCCTGCACAGCTCTTACATGTGATCTCCCTGCACAGAGAGAGCCGCATCTCCCTGCACAGCTCTTACAGGCGATCTCCCTGCACAGAGAGAGCTGCATCTCCTTGCACAGCTCTTTCAGGCGATCTCCCTGCACAGAGAGAGCTGCATCTCCCTGCACAGCTCTTACAGGCGATCTCTCTGCACAGAGAGAGCTGCATCTCCCTGCACAGCTCTTACAGGCGATCTCCCTGCACAGAGAGATGCATCTCCCTGCACAGCTCTTTCAGGCGATCTCCCTGCACAGAGAGAGTTACATCTCCTTGCACAGCTCTTACAGGCGATCTCCCTGCACAGAGAGAAGCTGCATCTCCCTGCACAGCTCTTACAGGCGATCTCCCTGCACAGAGAGAGCTGCGTTTCCTTGCACAGCTCTTACAGGCGATCTCCCTGCACAGCTCTTACAGGCGATCTCCCTGCACAGCTCTTACAGGCGATCTCCCTGCACAGAGAGAGCTGCATCTCCTTGCACAGCTCTTACAGGCGATCTCCCTGCACAGAGAGAGCTACATCTCCTTGCACAGCTCTTTCAGGCGATCTCCCTGCACAGAGAGAGCTACATCTCCCTGCACAGCTCTTACAGGCAATCTCCCGGCACAGAGAGAGCTACATCTCCCTGCACAGCTCTTTCAGGCGATCTCCCTGCACAGAGAGAGCTGCATCTCCCTGCACAGCTCATACAGGCGATCTCCCTGCACAGAGAGCTGCATCTCCTTGCAAAGCTCTTACAGGCGATCTCCCTGCACAGAGAGCTGCATCTCCCTGCACAGCTCTTACAGGCGATCTCCCTGCACAGAGAGAGCTGCATCTCCTTGCACAGCTCTTTCAGGCGATCTCCCTGCACAGAGAGAGCTGCATCTCCCTGTACAGCTCTTACAGGCGATCTCCCTGCACAGAGAGAGCCGCATCTCCCTGCACGGCTCTCACAGGCGATCTCCCTGAACAGAGAGCCGCCTCTCCCTGCACAGCTCTTACAGGCGATCTCCTTGCACAGAGAGAGCCGCATCTCCCTGCACAGCTCTTACATGTGATCTCCCTGCACAGAGAGAGCCGCATCTCCCTGCACAGCTCTTACAGGCGATCTCCCTGCACAGAGAGAGCCGCATCTCCTTGCACAGCTCTTACAGGCGATCTCCCTGCACAGAGAGAGCTGCATCTCCTTGCACAGCTCTTTCAGGCGATCTCCCTGCACAGAGAGAGCTGCATCTCCCTGCACAGCTCTTACAGGCGATCTCTCTGCACAGAGAGAGCTGCATCTCCCTGCACAGCTCTTACAGGCGATCTCCCTGCACAGAGAGATGCATCTCCCTGCACAGCTCTTTCAGGCGATCTCCCTGCACAGAGAGAGTTACATCTCCTTGCACAGCTCTTACAGGCGATCTCCCTGCACAGAGAGAAGCTGCATCTCCCTGCACAGCTCTTAGAGGCGATCTCCCTGCAAAGAGAGAGCTGCGTTTCCTTGCACAGCTCTTACAGGCGATCTCCCTGCACAGCTCTTACAGGCGATCTCCCTGCACAGCTCTTACAGGCGATCTCCCTGCACAGAGAGAGCTGCATCTCCTTGCACAGCTCTTACAGGCGATCTCCCTGCACAGAGAGAGCTACATCTCCTTGCACAGCTCTTTCAGGCGATCTCCCTGCACAGAGAGAGCTACATCTCCCTGCACAGCTCTTACAGGCGATCTCCCTGCACAGAGTGCTACATCTCCTTGCACAGCTCTTTCAGGCGATCTCCCTGCACAGAGAGAGCTGCATCTCCCTGCACAGCTCCTACAGGCGATCTCCCTGCACAGAGAGCTGCGTCTCCTTGCAAAGCTCTTACAGGCGATCTCCCTGCACAGAGAGCTGCATCTCCCTGCACAGCTCTTACAGGCAATCTCCCTGCACAGAGAGAGCTGCATCTCCCTGCACAGCTCTCACAGGCGATCTCCCTGCACAGAGAGCTGCATCTCCCTGCACAGCTCCTACAGGCGATCTCCCTGCACAGAGAGCTGCATCTCCCTGCACAGCTCTTACAGGCGATCTCCCTGCACAGAGAGAGCTGCATCTCCCTGCACAGCTCTTACAGGCGATCTCCCTGCACAGAGAGATGGATCTCCCTGCACAGCTCTTACAGGCGATCTCCCTTCACAGAGAGCTGCATCTCCCTGCACAGCTCTTACAGGCGATCGCATAAGCCCCGGTATGGGGTCCCGGTATCTCTCTGCATTGTTTATATCTCCCGTGTCATGTGACCGGGAGATTTAAACTTTGTGGGGATACCGGCACCCCGTCCTGTAACTCGGGAAGCAGGGGATCTCTGAGGCTGAAATTAACGCGGTTCAGCTCTGGATACCCCCTGCTTCAATGCCGTGTTATTAAAATAAAATAAAAACAGCTTAATTACCTTAACGGCTAGCCCTTAAGGTAATAAAGGGATTAAACTAGAGTACATAGTTTGTTGGGGGTAGAGGGGGTGGGTGAAGGGGGTAGTTGCTACTGGGAAGGTTGTGGGAGGAGTTAGCCCTTCCTTACCGCTAAGGTAATTAAGGGGTTAACCATTCCCACTACCCACCCAAGAGGCCTAACCACCCACCCCTGGGTGGTTAATGTCAAGTGTTAGGCTGCGGCCATGGTTAACACTGGAACCAGCGTTCACTCGGCGTCTCCCCGCCGCCTGCAGCAGGAGAGATCTGTGTCCTGCATGCAGAGGAGACGGGGAGGCGTGTCGGGGTCATGGTGGTGACGTCACGGAGCTGGTTCGCCCTCATTGGGCGACCCGCTCACGTGACCCGGCTACCGCCCGGGCGCCAACTCTTGAAAAAAGATTTTTCTGTTTTCTCCTGCATCGCGAGCGCTGGCGCCTCTGCTCCCGTGCGCGTTGGCGCATTCTATAGACAGCCTCATAGAGGCACACCTATGTGATCGCGCCACGCACGCCCTCCTGCGCGTCGTCGCGATCACCATGGCCGCAGCCTTAAGTGATAGTATATACGATTAGCGTTAAAATAAGGAATCTACATTTTTATGTGTAAGTGTAGTATATATACATTTATTTATTTTTATTATCCCCCCCTTTTTATATATATATATATACATATACATATATATATATATATATATATATATATATATATAAATAATTTTTATTTTTATTGTTATTTATTTATTTATTTTTGCTCTGTACCAAGTTTCAGGTTTCTTGACCTTTGCCCCCACTACAAAGGTATGGTAATGATTACATGCTGCCATTCACTGACAACTGCGCCATTCCAAAATTATTTACCAAAACATTGAATTTGTTCAGAAAAGGGCTGGTATGTATCAGCGAGACTCTCCTGAAGTCTACACGACCATCAACCCTGAAAAACAGACACCGACAATCAGCGAGAGTGGTACAAAATAGTGAGAGGAACAAGTAGACATCCTCCCTCAACCCTTGTGATTCTTCTGTTCTATTTTCGATTCTATCTTGTGAGCAATCTCAAACTGAAGGCATATGAGTCATATCTTGTGCAAGGGGGGGGGGAGGGATAAACATCTCGCACGCTTCATGTGTTTCCATCTCAACGACGCAAGCCTGTTCCCAGAAGATAATGGCATCTCAATAGCTGCTGTAATTTATGAGGTTCACAAGAAGATGCTAATGAAAGAATTCATGGGGCCCTGCATTAGAGGCCCCAGTGGTCACAAGCCAAAGCCGTGCTGGCACCCAGTTGTTGAATGTGCTGAAGAATGAACATGACTTCTGGGATACCAATCACGATTTTCAAGACGCTCCTTTTATTTTAACCCCAAGAAAAATGTTCGTATTGAGAATTACTTCGACTGATATGTTGTCAGGATCGCGGCTAAACCTCGCTCCCCCCCCCCCCGGGCGCATCATGCACCAACACCAGGGGCGCGCGCAGACGGTACACGCCGCACTAGTAGGGAGATCTCGGGTCCTCGCTCCCGTGATGAAAACACGGCAGACAACCTCGTTGGCGACACAGTCGCCTCACGCCGCACACCCCCTGCGCGTGCACGCTGTGCGGCAAGTAATGACAGGACTGAACTCAGCTGTCTCTCACCTGATAACTATTCACCTTCCTCCTATCGGCTCACAGCCTGCATGTGATATCACTACCCCTGCTGCCTCCCTATTGGCTCCTGTTCCTTTTTATGCCCAGCCAGCCCTCTGCTGGTTGCTGAGCATAAACTATTGTTTGTGTACCGTGCTTGCTGCTTACTGATTGTTGCCTGTTGCTGTGCCTTGCCTGACCTTCGTTGTGACCCTTGCTCGTACCTGGACTTCTCTCTTCTGTAGCCCTGGACCTCAGCTTACTTCTGGACTCCCGCTCTCCCCTACCACGGCTACGGATTATTACCACTCTTCTCTCTCCAATCCCTGACTACGGCAATTACCACGACCTACTTGTACTCTCCTATCCTGACCCGGCTACACAACCCTGACTCTGCAATCCGGACCTGGTCTCGTGGTTGTAGGGCGGCGGTTATACACATCCCCACCTCAACCTCATGGTCTAGTCCTGTTTGTGGGGAGCACACGTCACATACAGTATGTGAATTAAATGTTGTGTGTGTGGTGCAATTCATTGTACATAGTAGATTAGGTTGCAAAAAGACATATGTACTTCAAGTTCTACAGGACCTTTATTGGATTCTAATTGGGTGAGATCATCCTACACTACCGACACACTTTATTTAAGTGTGGCCGGTTCCGCAAGCCGGGAGATTTCCCGGCTTGCTAGTGGCCGCCCCTCGGCGTGCCGCGCGTCACCGACGCGCGGTCACGCGTCATCGGGAGCCTGCGCCCCCTGCACGCGCGTCCAGGGCTCCCCGAGGAGCGGGACGGCGGCAGGGGGTTCCGGGGGACCCGGCGGACCCGGCAGCGGTAGGGAGAGCGCCCCGATCGGAGGGCGCTCTTCCGCTGCTTCGGCGCACGCCCGTCACCCTCCGGCGCGCGCCAGGATACTGCTGCGGCCAAGAACGGGCAAATGCTCGAATAAACTTGGCCGCAGCAGTATATTTACAGTCCTATTGATCCAGATAAAGCAACAACAAAAAACACAGTGTGGGTGTAAGAGATATGTGCAGAGGTACATATAATGGAGACTGATTTGGGTGAAATTACATCTTGGTTTTATTGAGCCTGTTCCTTTATCCAGGCAAAACATACAAAAACAACAAAATAACAAACCCCCTATCCCTTTGTAAGGGTAACTTACTTCCCCAGGCCCTATCTGCAGGACTGGAGGGATATTACCACTACAGCCTATCACCCCAAAGTCTCAGGAAGTAGCTTAAGCAGGTGGCCCTCCATGTCAGTCTCTGGCAGGTTCCTGGGTCCTCTGTACTGTATGCAGGAAATATATGTGTCTGTGTGTCTTGATCTAGCACAGCCTTTGTGCTCAAGACAGTGTCTGTGTGCAGGCTTCTCTGCTCTCCTTCTGTCAGCCCAAAAGTGAGCTAAGGAATCTCTCTCCTGTTTCTCACATCAGGCTTTTCTCAGAGTCCTAATCAGCCAGGTGGAGTCTGGTTGATTGCCTGTGTGCAATTAACCAGCTCGCTGCTGGATTTAGAGGCAGAATCTCTCAAACAGTGATAAGTCCCTGTTACAGAGGGGAATGAGGGGTGATGTGGGGAGAGAATGAGGGGTGATGCAGGGGGAGAGTGAGGAGAGATGTTGGGGGGCAGTGAGGGGTTATGGGGGGTATTTAGGGGTGTTGTGAATGGGGGGTACGTGAGAGTACTGGAATCAAGCCACTGACCTTATTTGCTGACTGCAGGTTGATCCTCTTCTTCTGCCTTCCACGAAGTTTGTGGCACACTTTGCCTGCTTTTCTGCCAGCCACTTGTCCAGTTACCATGGTTTCTCCTCTGCGACCTTGTACGTGGAGAAGGGAGGGGGTGTGACAAGAGGAGGTTGTAGGCTGAAGGGGAAGTGCCCACCTGCCAAAGTTTCTTCCGATCTGCTGTAGCTCCGACCCCTGGTTCTTCCCACGCGTGACCTTGTGCATTGAGGGGGAGGAGAGGCGGCTGCGGGCCATAGGGGAAGCACCTATGGGCCGCCTGTTTCCCACCAGTGCTCTAGAAAGTATACAGCATGCTGCACACAGAATTTTGTTGGCACTATGGGACCTAAGCAGTAAGTGTCGCAAGGAGCATTTTGGGGGGTACAATGTGTGTTACAATTCTTTGCACTGTGTACTAACCTTTATTTCCCTCTCAATGTGAGCTTACTGTAAGCATACATTTTTTTTTTAAGTCAAATATTTTAAAACAGATGCCAATGGTATTAACTAAAAAAAAAAATGTTTTAACGTCAAACTGGTTTACCAAGCTGAACCTGCCGTAAACCCTAACAAGTCTGTTATTGGTGTCGGAGCAGAATGAAGTTGCTGTGTATTGTGACATGGTACCCTCCTTGTCCGTGCTCTGAACAGCTCTCAGATATATAGGAGTCAGTGAAGGCCGGGCATGTAGCATTTATCCTCAGATTTATTCTATGTACAGGGTTCCTGTCCTTAGCAGAATAGCATTAACCGAACACAAAACCAAAAGCCTAAAGTACCTCCCACAGGAGCTCTAATTTACAGGCTGGCTAGTTGTCATCAGGCCGGTGTTTTAACTGATCTAACACCCCAGTTCCTCTTCCTTGGAGCTGGGGTCAGACAACATGAAGCGTCCTGACTTTACAGAAAATGTCCCTGTTTGCTGGAGCCAGTTTGCAGGCTTCCTCCCAGTCTGCAGCGTCCACAGGAGAAGCTGCTTCTCCAAGAAGAGGATACCTCCAAACAGCTCTTCCTTCCTGACCCTGGGAGTGGCAGAAACCACTGTTTTTCCTATACCCAGAAGCGGATTTCCCGTTAGGCCCGGGCCTACGTCGGCAAAACTTTCCGCCCCATGTGTTGGCCGCCTCCTTGGTGCCGTCCTCCATCTCCTTGGGAACCCCAGCGTCAAATGACGCCGCGGATGCACCAACGTGACGTCACACGGCGTCTCGTTGCCATTGCAACGCGATGCCATGCGCCGTCACGTTGATAATGTCCGCCACGTCATTAGACGCTGGGGTTCCAAAGGAGACGGAGGACGGCACCAAGGAGACGGACGACATGTAAGTGCCTAAGGGCAGCGGATTTTCAAATCCACCTCTGCCTGCACCAGTCTCCTTGAAGCTCTGCTCCCTCTGTATTTTAAAGGTGCTTAATTGCAATGTGGGCTTGCACAGAAATCTGCCCTGGGTGTCCCTCTAGCTAGGACTCTCTCACAGTATCAGTCAAAAATATATTTGACGCAGCACAGATCTTCCATAACATAGCTTAACATAATGCATTATTTTTACAAACTGGCATTTATAAATAATATTACAGTAATAATTGATATTTACTAATACTGGTCCTAAATTAAAAAAAATACACAATTCTGTTTTAGTTAAAACTGCATTATTCAAGTATTTAACATGACACAATACGTCAAGCATAATTTCAAACAACCAAATATATATATTTTTTGTTTTATATATAATATATATATATATATATATATATATATATATATATATATATATATATAAAACGAAAAATATTCCCAATAGGCTCAGAGTACATAGGTTTCAATGAGTCGCTGCCGCATAGACAATAGAGAACACAATCATATATTGGAGCGTAACGAGGCAGAGAGAGATAATGGCACTTGCTCAAGGGCACAGGGAGAATGGACACTGGGATTTGAATTGGGGTTAAACAGAGTCGTGCCAGCTCATTTCTGGTAGCAATGCTAGAAACGGAATGCTTAATGTGTGAATTGTTTCGTGCAGTTGCCGGGAAATTTGATCCAAAAGTTGATCATCATTTTATAGCATAAGATGATACAAATCACGCATTATGTCTCATTCATGTTATGGTTTCCAAAACACTATTGACGTCTCAGCTGATGTGGTAATAATGATTACTGATATTAAGCTGTAATAATTGCTGCATAGCTATTTTAAACATCATCATCTGTTTGACATAACAATGTTAGTTTAAGAAAAGAGTATATTGCAAGGACTTTTTTCTATACAAAATCGATTACATTAAAGCTTTTTGTGGTTTAAGTAAAAACACATGTACTCTTCGTTCAGTTAAATTGAGCAATCAAAACACAGATTTCTCAACACAAGATTGAGTACATATTAAAATGTTGCTGTCACCCACTTGGGATATTTATATAGCGTTCCGTTTACCATCAAATATACAGTCATACAATACCCACTGGTCTGGACTTTAATTCAGTACCATGATCTCAAATGGTTTATGTCAAGTGAATAGAATGACTAACAGCCTATTTTGTGTAAAGTATACTTTGGCCACTGATGTTATTTGTGAGACACTTTATCTACACAGTGGTCACTGAAATGTCACACCTGTGTATGACCCAATGGAAATGTGCTACTGTCCCCACTTCTCACATCATATTTTTGTAAGCAGGCAACTCATGTCACATTGGTATGCTGCCAACTAGAGACCAACCATGTGTTGTCCATACTGCTCTGTGGTTGTGATTTCCTGCTGGAGGAAAGGATGTGTGTAAACCAAGGGGTGAAGCTAATGAGGGGGAAGGAAAAACAAGAAGAGGAGTAAAGGAGAATAAATAGGCATGTCAACTTGGTCAAAACATCTCCAGACCTTCTCACCAGAGAGACAGGTGAAGGCATTTCTTGGTGGTGAGTATCATACAAAGATCTGTCATTTAACTTTCACATCCATGGTATGACTTTTGGTAAATAGACTCTTGTAGAGATTAAGTAGGGTTCTTAAATGAATTTTGAGGCACATCAGTTACAGTAACTTACATTGAAGTGATCTGGGTAATTTTTTAACAGCTTTCAATGAACTATTACAACTTAAATATTCTCCCAGTTTAATAGCTGTGTAATAACACATGGGTTTAATCAGAGATTTATCATCAATTGAGCATTTCTCCACCCTATCAAAAATAGTGAAAAGTAAGATGACACACAGTTACCAGTACAGTAATCCACATTTACTTGAATGTATGTTAATGCACTGTTAAATGTGCATGGTCTTGCTTCTAACCATATAAATGGGGAGGTATGTTGGTTCATTCAATTAATGCAATAATACAGTATTTCTCAGCATGGGTGACACAGAAACAAATCCGATAGGTTCTTCAGAGGAAAACATATTGCAGTTGTGAAGTTAATCCATATATTATTGGTTAAATATTTTGAATTACAATTAAAATACCAGACAAAACAGAATTTACAATTACATTTACTAAGACTGTCAACATGATATCTCTGTAGTTGTAAATGCAAAATATGTAGCGATGGTGTGTTTCATTTTCTTAACAGTATGACAGATACATTAATTAAAGGTAACTATTGATAAACTGGTGGGATTTTGAAGCATTTAAATCATATACAGAGAGGATCCATGTGCAGTAAAGTTGATATTGCAGGAACCTGAGGATCTCAAATGTAACCCATTCAATGTATCAGGGAAATGTGAGGCTAATGGTACATTTATCGAAATCTGCAATCGCAACCAGATTTAAAACAGTGGAGTTATGTATCAACATTTCTTTGGTGCAAAATTGGTGTAAGTTCTGGATAATGTACAGTACAGCATAATATTTTTGTAAATATGCAAATCATGTTGCTTTCAATAGGACTTTTTTTTAAAATAAATATGGTGCACCTATTGCACCAGGATTGTTCCAGATTTGTACCAAAAAAACAGAGATACGTTATCCACCATGATTTAGTTCTAAACTGAGCATCCTCCAGGAATAGTAGTTACTCAAAATGGCCAGTTTGTGTAATGAGGAATCCCACTAATTGTTAATTAAACAAAACATTGTTTGTACTTGGTCTACTTAGATTTTGCAAAGGCTTTTGATACGGTGCCATACAAGAGGTTGGTGTACAAAATTAAGCAATTTGGACTCAGTAAAAAAATATTTGCACCTGGATTGAAAACAGGTTGAAGGATAGACAGAGAGTTGTAATAAATTGAACTTTTTCAGGTTAGTCTATAGTTGTGAGTGGAGTACCTCAGGGATCGGTACTGGGACCCCTGCTTTTTAACTTGTTTATTAATGACCTTGAGGTTGTCATAGAGCAAAGTCTCCATCTATGCTTCTGACACTAAATTGTGTAAGGTAGTAGAATCAGAGCAGGATGTATG
This sequence comes from Ascaphus truei, assembly GCF_040206685.1. Classification (NCBI taxonomy): domain Eukaryota; kingdom Metazoa; phylum Chordata; class Amphibia; order Anura; family Ascaphidae; genus Ascaphus; species Ascaphus truei. The sequence continues at coordinate 16,221,277 of NC_134499.1, forward strand.
TTCTCTCCAGAATGACTTGGATAGACTGGAGACTTGGGCAGGTAAATGGCAGATGAGGTTTAATACAGATAAATGTAAGGTTATGCGTTTGGGAAACAAGAATAAACAGGTGACATACAAATTAAATGGAGATAAATAATTAGGGGAATCCTTGGTGGAGAAGGATTTAGGAGTGCTTGTAGACAGCAGGCTTAGCAATAGTGCCCAAAGTCACGCAGTAGCTGCAGAGGCAAATAAGATCTTATCTTATTAAACGGGTAATGGATAAAAGGGAAGTTAACATAATTATGCCCCTTTATAAAGCATTAGTAAGACCACACCTTGAGATGGAGTACAATTTTGGGCACCAATCCTTAGAAAAGACATTATGGAACTACAGAGAGTGCAGAGAAGAGACACCAAATTAATAAAGGGGATGGATAATCTAATTTATGAGGAGAGGGTAGCTAAATTAGATTTGTTTACATTAGAAAAAAGAGACGTCTAAGAGGGGATATGATAACTATATACACATACATTCGGGGACAGTACAAGGAGCTTTTAAAAGAACTACAGTATTCATCCCAAGGGTAGTACAAAGGACACATGGTCCTCCCTTAAGGTTGGAGGAAAGGTGATTTCACCAGCAACAAAGGAAAGGGTTCTTTACAGTAAGGGCAGTTACAATGTGGCATTCATTACCCATGGATTCATTACCCATGGAGACTGTGATGGCAGATACAGTAGATATCTTCAAAAAAAAGTTGTATATCTTTTTAGAAAGGAAAGGTATACAAGGATATACCAAATAAGTAAACATGGGAAGGATGTTGATCCAGGATCTGATTGCCAATTCTTGGAGTCAGGAAGGAATTTATTTTACCCTTATGAGATATTATTAGATAATGTGTCACTGGGGTTTTTTGTTTGCCTTCCTCTGGATCAATATACTGTAAGTACGGATATAGGATAAAGTGTCTGTCGTCTAAATTTGGCATAGGTTGAACTTGATGTGTATGTCTTTTTTCAACCTCATCTACTACCAACCAATGATCAAGATAATAATAATAATCATAATAACAATAATAGCATGTTCTTGTATAGCGCTGCTAGTTTTACGTAGCGCTTTACAGAGAAATTTTGCAGGCACAGTCCGACACCAGGTTCCCCTGATTCAAACTCAGTGCCAGTCAGTGTCTTTACTCACTCCGCCGCTCCTTCACCCATATATTCAAATACAACTTTCGTCTGGGAATCAATTGTTCTTTACTGTAAATTGTAGTTTAAGCCTTTAATGTATCCACCAATGATCGATTATATCATAATTACAGATTAACCTGTAGAATAATATTTTTCCCATATATAGCACTGTCAGGGTACTCAGAGCTGCACATAGATTGTTTCTGGCACTAGTAAATCCTGTCCCGTAAATCGTACAATCTAATTTTGGTGTCTGAGGTACAGGGAGATTTGAGTGACTTGCCCAAGGTCACAAGAAGAACTGACACTGGGATTTAAACCAGGCTTACCTTTTTCAAAGGTAGTAACATTACTACAGAGCTATTCCTTCAGCACAAAACAGTCAATGATAAAATAGTAATTGAAAGGTGCAATCCGACAAAGCTGTCAGAAAAAAAACCGTTTGTACATAATTCAACTGTATCATTAGCTTCATTGAAGATAAAAGGAGGGAGAGTGTGCTGGCTGGTCAAACTTTTTTGAACACACAGTGACATCAGAAAAAAGTGTCCAGCCAGAGAAATCCATGTTTCCAAACTAACTCTTAAAAAAAGGGGTTTAAAAAATCATCTTAATCCGTGCTGTAGGTGCCAGACTTTGGGTAAATAAAAAAGTTATTGATCACCAAGATGTGATCTCTTAGGCTGCGCTTATAGTGCCGGCGACGGCAAAGCAACGTCGCCCAAAAACAAATGCATTGCCGCCGCGTGCGCTTATAGTGCGCGCGACGGAGCGACGTTGCCGTCGCGAAAACTGGTAGCCGGCAAAATTTGATTTTTCAAGGGCTGTCGCCTCACGTGACAGCCCTTGAACCAATCAAATGGCCGGAAACCCACAACGACGACGCCCGGCGAAATATAACTTTCGCCGGTGGCGACGGCGATGGGTGACATCACCCGTCGTGTCGCCGTCGCCATCGACGGCACTATAGGCATGGCCTTAGACATGTAACTGCCATTAGTGCCTTTTGACCCTAGGATATAATGATATAATCCATGAGAAATAACCAGGAGGCACCATTTCTAATAACAAGAATACAATCCAACTTTAATTTCCTATAACAAAATATCAGCTACAAAGCAATAGCCATAAGCCATGGAAATATCTGCTTATGAAATGTAAAATGGCAAGTGTTTCCCAGAGGGAAAACATGATGAAGACAAGATCAATTATTCCTATTGATCTTCTCACCCATTAGAGGTGGTATTGAAATTATTAGACCTGTTCACTGAAGTATTCAAAGGGAAAACAATGTGGCCCATATTTGTATGTATGTGTATATATATATATATATATATATATATATATATATATATATATATATATATATATATATATTTAAAACCAGAGACAGAACATGAAACACAGACAGAGCTCAGTGCACATGCAATGACACCTATACACGGTACAGTGCCTAAATATATATACATAGATATCTTTTGAATAAAATGGTCTTTTAGTTTAACTCTTTGGCCAAAGTGTTGTAAGCCCTTGAGCCCCTACACAGCAGATCACATCTCAAGGGTACCTAACACTAATATAAATTCTTAATAACCTGTACATTACCAGGAAGAATGATTTATAATAAATCTATCAAAATTAGTTGCATAGTTCTAGGTCTGATTGAAGCTCTTATTAACCTGTACATTACCAGGAAAAGGACTCTGTATTAGATTTGTAGCAATCAAACTGTAAGTAAGTTCCCCTGAGAGTGGGAAATGCAATGGAGTGAGCTTTTAACCATTTAAAAGTGGGAGGGGGTGAGCTTCAAAATAGGGAGGAGGAGCCACACTCCAAATCAGCCATGACCAGCTGAACAAGAATTGTAAAATATACAGGACACCTACAGTACAAGCTCATATTGAACATTGAATATTTAGGCATTGTACCGTGTATAGGTGTCATTGGATGTGCACTGAGCTCTGTCTGTGTTTCATGTTCTGTCTCTGGTTTTAAATATATATTGCCATGCTCAGTAGCACTCCTCTGTGATACTTATACACTTATATATATGTTATGGTTATTTTGGGGGTTCAATATGAGCTTGTAGGTGTCTTGTATATTTTACAATTCTTGTTCAGCTGGTCATGGCTGATTTGGAGTGTGGCTCCTCCTCCCTATTTTGAAGCTCACCCCCTCCCACTTTTAAATGGTTAAAAGCTCACTCCATTGCATTTCCCACTCTCAGGGGAACTTACTTACAGTTTGATTGCTACAAATCTAATACAGAGTCCTTTTCCTGGTAATGTACAGGTTAATAAGAGCTTCAATCAGACCTAGAACTATGCAACTAATTTTGATAGATTTATTATAAATCATTCTTCCTGGTAATGTACAGGTGATTAAGAATTTATATTAGTGTTAGGTACCTTTGAGATGTGGTCTGCCGTGTAGGGGCTCAAGGACTTACAACACTTTGGCCAAAGAGTTAAACTAAAAGACCATTTTATTCAAAAGATATCTATGTATATATATTTAGGCACTGTACCGTGTATAGGTGTCATTGCATGTGCACTGAGCTCTGTCTGTGTTTCATGTTCTGTCTCTGGTTTTAAATATATATTGCCATGCTCAGTAGCACTCCTCTGTGACACTTATATGCTTATATATATATATATATATATGTTGTGGTTATTTTGGGGGTTCAAAATGAGCTTGTAGGTGTCCTGTATATGTATATATATATAGTGCTACTCCTTCTGCCCCTTTTCAGCACTGCGCAGTAAATATGGTCCCTTGCAGCGCACTCAATTGATTTTAAGGTGTCTTCCGGCATGGATGCTGTTTTATGTAGTAGCACGTCTTATTAAATGTGGCCCTTTATCCAGTAAAATGTGAATGAGTGTGGGCTATTTTAAAAAGTAAAGGGAAAGCAATGGCTAAGACCCTAAGCAGCGCTACTCCAAAAAGCGAGAACAAAGTGGACAGAATCCACACGTCAGTGCATCAAAGCAAAACTTGATACAAAGTCCAATATTTCATCAAAAAAATGATTGATAACAGAGGAATCTGAATGAAAGGACATGTGAATCCTATGCTTCCCTTGATTGAAGTGGTATATGTTGGAAACTTCACGCCGATAATCCATATAGCAATACGAAGCCACACGAAGCCAATGAGCACAGCATGAACCTCAATAGCACAGCCTACTGAGGGAATAGAGACAATCCCCTCCACACGGTTAACACCAATCCCTTAGCGTCCCCAGATGCAGGTAAGTCCCCCCTTCCTCAGATAATGGGCAAATGCAGAGTCAGCATAGAGTGCAGGCAAAGGGGCATAGTGAGTAAGGCAAGGAAGAAACTTCAGTACTCCCAAATGAAATTCACAGGGAGCTCAGCAGCGGGCACCCAAAGGTAGCAAATAAAGTGAGACATTGCGGAGCACAGCACCAGATGAAAGCAGCCAGACTGGACTAAATAAACATATTATTTATTTGGCCAATGCCAGAAGTAAAAAAAGACAACGGAAATCTCAGATGCGTTTCGCACCAGACACGGGTCATTGACAAAGCACTCATGTTTAGTGCAAAACGCGTCTGAGGTTTCCGTTGTCTTCTTTTACTTATTGCATTGGCCGAATAAAAAATATTTGTATTTAGTCCAGTCTGACTGCATTTGTGTGGTGCTGTGCGCCGCAATTTCCATTTTTTTTTTTTTGCTATTCCAAAAAGCACCTTCTGGTGCTGGAGTCTTGGAGAACCATACTGCACTGCAGTCTCATGACATGAGGTTAGATTGGCAATAATAAGCGCGTGTTCAATAAAAGCATCAAAGCAATAGCCTTGAAGTATAGCTGTTAAAATGCTTGTTTACCTACCTAGAAAGGAGAGACCATGTAATCCACATTTGGAACATGCATGGTTTCCCAATACATCCCAGAGATGATTGTTTAAACATTTCTGAACATGTGGAAATAACATTAAAAACCGCAGCTAAGTTTATCAGCTGTGAAAATTCAGAAAAGCATTTCCAAGAAAGCAGGATCCACCGCCTCCTTTTGTCATCCCATCTTCTGCCCCTTCTCTCTCCCTCAAGTCATTCCACCCACATTCCACTCCACCTCTGCCCTCTGCCTTGGTTTCTTTTAGCAGTGCCAACACACACCTCTCTGTATGTGCGGTACCTCCCACCGCTGACGCTGGGTTTACTAATAAACACTGCTCTATTTAACCTTGTAGCTGTTCTTCACTTTTCCAGACTACATTTAAATCCGAAACCAAGGAGATACTGAAGAAGACAGACGACAAAGAGAAATCATGAAGTCCTTCCAACTTCTTGTGTTCCTTGCGTTGGCCGCCATGGCAGTCCTTGCATATGGTATGGAGAATTTCTCTTTTTATTGAATTTTCAATAGGACACTGTTTACATATTCCCAATATGTTCTTTAATCAGGCAGGCTATGTATCAAACTACTTGACAGTGTGCATCATTGCACGGCAAGCTTGTTTATTATTTCAGCTTCCATCCAGGTTGAGGTTTGATGCTATGAAATGATGTGATGTTTCACTACTTGGTATTTCCAAAACCATTTCTCATAAGTGATATGTTTAAAGGGGAGATCCCGAATAACAACAACAAAAACTGTCATCAGTGTCAGTTTCCTGAGAAACATTCAATACACCCGTAAAGTAAAAAAAAAAATGCATAAAAACAAATCAGGTCTGCTTTATTCTAATGTTATCAGGTTATTATTGTTCATCCCTTCTAATCTCTTTAAACAAATGATGCTGCCACCACTAGTCCAACATCATCAAAGAGAGAGGCTCTGGGTGAACAATCTCCATGCATGTACCACGGCCTGGAGCCACGTAAACAGAATGTGATCACAAAGGAGGTCAGAGGAAGGTTGTATAAACCCTCCAAACCATGTGATTACTACAGAGACATCTTTACAGATGTAGCAGCATTCACTGTCTCCGGAGCAGCGGTTGAAAAAGCAAAACGCAGCGGCTCCGGAGTAAGTCCCGCCGCGACTTCGCTGCGGAGGGTCCATGATTCCGGATCAAACTCCCCACAGCGCTAATACTACGGCGATGCCGGGCACACAACTGGCGCCGGTGCCGGAGACAATAAATCCTGCTACATCTGTATATCTGCCTACAGTGTACAAACCTTATGCCAACCTGCTAGCCTTATATTTATATGATCTCAGACCTGTAGGATTTCATTTAACAGACAGAATAGGCACGCAATTGATGGCACATAATGTAGACTATAACACATTCCATGATAAGGTGTATTCAGTAACTCCTCCCTAAGTTCTCCCATCACTCCCTGATAAAAGAGAGACAGAGTGGACAAAAAGAAAAGAAGCACGATGGGCTGGCCGCTATGCAACATGCTGTGCTGCCATCTTCTCCTTCCTAAAAAATATTTCAGCCCCACTAAAAAGAATGAGGCTGAAATCTTGAATAAGTAAAAAAAAAAATATATGGCTTCACACTACAGATGCAGCGGCCGTTATTCGAACACTTCACGCGGTGTATACCTCGTAAAACCCTTGTCATGGCGCTTGATTTCTTCCAACCGTACCGCCTTAAGACGCGACTGCAGAAAATGGCATTCTAGTGTTCTGGTTTTTAAACACCTGATATTGTCACAGTAGCACAGTACTGAACACATTGCAATTCATTCATTTCATTGCAACCAAAGAAACAGAATCCATGAAATTCAAACAAAGCAACCCCGATAAGCGCAGGTGCCTGGGGTGATTGGCTGCGTTAATGCCGCGTGGAATACAGCAGAGCACACGAAAACGGCTCTGTGATTTGTTCGAATAACGGCCGCTGCATCTGTATATGACATGAATGCTCAGAAACATGTTGAAGATACACTTAATCCAAGACCCACAAAGGGGTGCTAAAATATAGCATGCATTTACTCCCACTAGCACCCTTTTGTGGATCGGGCCATAGTATTAATTTAATGGTTAAAAAGATACTATTCTTATAGCCCGATATATAGTCCAATATCTTCAAATGTTATTTTTGTTTGCATTTATTATACTACTTGGGGTTTGCGTATATACTGCAAGTATCCGGGCTGCAAAACTAGGAAGAATGTGGTGCAAAGAATTGTGCTCAATGTATCTCACTGAAATAAAAGAAGGTTTTGTATTTTCATGGTGCTGTTTCTGTAACCGAGAGACTGATACATAACCCACATTGGCAAATGTTTGCTAATACTAAGCAGTCTTCTGTCACTAGACATCACCCAGCGCTGGACGACATTTTTCAGCTTATTTACATCAATGGTGTCGTCCAGCGCTGGGCAATGTCTGGTTGCCGAAGACTGCTCTGTAAATATGGTCCATTATGTTTTATACTTATGAATACTCAACCTTAGCGAGCTCAAAACCCAAATGCCCAGTGTTATATATTTATATACTTAATAGTGCCACCTCGAGTAGAGAGGGGGCTTTACTCTTATTGACCACAGTTTTTATCAGGCAAAATGCATCCGCCCTTCCCAAGTCTCAGCTTGCCGTGTTTACAAAGGAACTCCGAGAAAACATTGGAACATACTGAACTTATAGGTGTCAGGTTTTGGTAAACAAGGGATTGCCATTAAGCATCCAGTTGCAGCCCCTTAAACATATCACTGACATACTGTATCCCAGCCTATGATACATGTACAGAGCGTGACATTACTCAACACAACAAATCCCAATATACTGCCCCAGAGAGGACAATAAAGCCAGAAACCTTTAGATGTTAATATGTTCAGCAGATGTTATCACTTTAATATAAATGGCAGCACATATATATATATATATATATATATATATATATATATATATATATATATATATATATATATATATATATAAACAACACTATTACGGATATATGCCCAGTCAACAGCTACTATATATATATATATATATATATATATATATATATATATATATATATATATATATATATATAGTAGCTGTTGACTGGGCATATATCCGTAATAGTGTTGTTGCATCCTTTGAGGTCCATTACTATTTTGGGTTGTTTCATTGGATTTTAAAAACATATATCTTTGTTTTCCTATTCAGACTCCTATGAAAGCCATGAGTCGGTGGAGAGATACGGTGAGAGGATTCCTATTTCCTATTTGCTCTTGCTATACATGATGTAATAGATGATGTAATGAATTGAGCAGTGGCTGGCAGAACATATTGGAAAAGGATTAGCTCAGAGCTAGAGTTTGGGCAGCAGAGAAAAAGTCTGGGATCCCTTTAACCTTTGAGTCGCCAAAGTTTTACCCATTAACGCTTAATGTTAAAAAATTAAAAAAAGAAGGTATTTGAACATTGTTCTTTGTGCAGACAGAGACGGTTTTACCAATTTTGCCGCCGTCCTCTTTCTCCAGCATCACAGCGCCAAATGACGCTGCAAAGCTGGAGGAGGAGGGTGGCGACAGAGCACCAGCCTTATCTTCCAGAAGCGGCAAATGGAAGTGGCGGGACACCAAGATGCCCCTCCCCCACCACCTGATTTTGCAGGCCCGGGCCTAGTAGACCTATTGGTGAAATACGAGCCTGGACTGATTGATTAAAGTTACTCCATCCTCCTTTACAATGGTTCGGGACTCACGGAGGTCAGATATAAATTAACCAAGTTTTGATGCCCCCTTTACCCTTTAGTTTTTTCCCTATAGCAGACATGTCCCTTTCCTACCAGACTAACTAGCCAACAACAATGACAATGTACATATCAGCCCCCCTTATTTTGCTTCACCAACATCCCCCATCTTTTCTACATTCTTCTTATTTATCTATTGATATATCTCCATACCGTCTGTATAGGTATTCAACATACCTATATACATAGTTACATAGTTACATAGTAGATGAGGTTGAAAAAAGCCATACGTCCATCAATTTAGACAACAGATACTTTATCCTATATCTATACTTACTTATTGATCCAGGGGAAGGCAAACACAAAACCCCAGTGTCATATCATCCAATAATATCTCACAAGGGGAAAAATAAATTCCTTCCTGACTCCAAGAATTGGCAATCAGATTACTCCCTGGATCAACATCCTTCCCATGTATATTTATTTGGTATATCCCTGTATACCTTTCCTTTCTAAAAAGATGTCCAACCTTTTTTTGAACAAATCTACTGTATCTGCCATCACAGCCTCCATGGGTAATGAATTCCACATTTTAACTGCCCTTACTGTAAAGAACCCTTTCCTTTGCTGCTGGTGAAATCTCCTTTTCTCCAACTCTGTGTCGTTTGTACTGCCCTTGGGATGAATAATTTGTTTTGAAAGCTCCTTGTATATATATTTCCTGATGCTTCTTTTTCTTTACCTCTACCTCCCCCTCCCTCCCCCCACCACACCAAACTTTCGAAAATAAAAGGGGGTTATTAACTAAATTCCCCCCCACTGGAAAACGAATGCATATACAGTGGGAAAAAACAGGACCAAATTTAAGAAAAGGAGTTTAATTGAAAAAAAAATTATATTTTTCTTTGGTAATACGCGTTTGTTTTGACCCAACACCTAAAGAGTTTTTTTTAAATGCCATTTGGTCCAGAACCCCCCAAATCTCACTGGTTTAAGCAAATAAAGGTTGACATCTGTCTCGACACGTTCATGTTATAAATATTGGATCGTCAGTCTAGTGGTGCTGCAGGGTTAGGAAGGTTTACTTTTTGTACAGCTCAGTCTAAGGCTACGGCCCCAGCCTTCACTGCTGCATGCGCACGAGTGAAAGCCGCGGTCTGAGGGTCAGATGCAGGGGAAGAGGAGATCCGACTGGGGGGTTTGTCTGCTTTAAAAAGTTTCTGCAAAAAATGCATGGATGCATTGACCAATGAAGGCTCTATTAACTAAAATCTCAAAGCTGCAAAACTGGGGCGCCACGAGAGCAAGAAATAGCCCGGGTGTGTTAAAGGACCTGCAGTTGCTTTCAATAGGATTCCTTTTCTTTGATGCTTCTGGAGCTGTGTTTTGCCTCCGTTTTGCAGCCAAAAGACCATAGTAAATAGACCCCCAATGTATCGGGTCTACACGCACACGTGCAGTTATAGGGCAAACAAAGCTACACCAGATTTATGAAATTGTTAAAAAAACATTATTTACACTGGGAGTTTATTCTTGGATTCATCTGATACATTATTCGCTGAAGAATCTCACCACAACTGATCTTTATGTGTTACCCCCAAAGTGTAAGAATTTCCACTCGTAGATCGCTCCATACAGTAAGATGGCACTGGTGGGCGTGCTCCCACCGGGAAATCGCGGGTTAACCCTGCCCCTCTCTCGCATGGCGGATTTCAAACATTGGCTGTTTCTCCCGTTGGGGCTCGGTGTATGTCCCACTGCAGTGTGCCGGTGGGGGGTAATAACGTTTGCTTTATCTGTGTGTCCCACAGCGAGTTATTTTTACAATGAAAACCAACCTTTCTTTTAATGAAATCATTTTCAGATCCCTTCTTCAACTCGAAGAATGCCAACTCATTTATGAATTCCCAGCAAAGAAACCTACATATGAATGAGAGGTAAGAGCAACTTACAATGCATACAGACAGGGCCTCTGACAGGGGCGGCAGCCGGGACAGTTGTCCTGTGCCCAATAGGGAAAAGGGGAAAAGGCAACCGCTTCCGTTAGGACCCAACTAGGCTGAACCTGGCTTACACTGGCGCAGATCTGCAGTACGTATAATGAAAGCAGGAGCTGTCCTGCGCTCCGGTATGGGTTCAAGGAAATCACTAGCGCTATGTACATTAATGGCGCTATATAAATAAAGACATACAATACACTACGACGGGGGGGGGGAGTGTGTTAACAGTCAATGAAGACACCCTGCTGTGTCTAATGCAGGGAGCGATCCCCACGGAAGGAATGGGTTAGGGAGTAATTGGGGGCAAAGAATGTCCTCTTACCCCTCTATGTGTTGTCCCTCCTCCTCCGTTTGGAACGATGCAGAGCGATTGTGTCGGGAGAGCTGATGTGCGTGGGCTATGAGAGTAAGGAAATCCCGTCTTACCTCTCCGCGTGAGCCCTGTATCAGTCTCCTACTCCCGTCTTCCTCGGTCACACTGAACTGCACGTCCGCAGTGGAAACTCCTCGTACTCCCCTCCTGGCGTGCCGCCGGAGACTAAGTGTATACAATAGCAGTGGAAGTTGCTCCGGGGCACACACACACACACACGATCCGGGTGGTCCTCTGCCAGGTTGAAAAAACTGGGGTCCCCAAACATAGTGACAAATGATGGGCTTTATTAATGGAGGATTAGTCTGTTCCCCAGTTTTTTGTATGTATTAATAAAGCCCATCAGTTGTCACTATTTTTGGGGACCCCAGTTTTTTCAACCTGCCAGAGGACCACCCGGATCGTGTGTGTGTGTGCCCCGAAGCAGCTTCCACTGCCATTGTGTACAGTATGTATAACACAAATGTGTGGCTTGCATGACTTTTCTTGATGGTTTTCTATGTCCCGTTGAAGGTGGGGTCAGTCCTTTAGTATACAGTAGTTAGACAGGCGCAGCATGCTTCAAATCCAAAAGCCCTAGAAATACACTTCATAAATAGGTGGTGTTTCAGATAGCAAAGAAAAATGCAAATTATTTTACCTTACTGCTTCTGCGCATGTGTACCTTTTAACACATAGGGGCCTATTCACTAAACGGTGATAAAATCAGTACATTCCTAATCGGCTTTGCATTGTTTTATCGCGCTATAAAACATGTGGGTCAAAACGGTATTAACCAAGAAAAAACGGCAGTTTTGTAACGTTCGGTAAAAAAAATGCAGCACCGAACGACTTGTTTTTTCTAAGCGTTATCACACTATAAATCCCATCGATCGGCAACTGTTTGTTTGGAAGAGCTTTACGGAGACGCTGCGTCTGCATGCACGGCTCTTACAGGCGATCGTGCACTTTCAATATTAACTGAAATCTTTTCTTCTGCAGAATCCGTGAGCGCACCAAGAGTCCCCGGGAACGCCAGCGGGAGATCTGCGAGGACTACGATCCCTGCGAACATTACGCGTTACGTCATGGCTTCACAGCCGCTTACAAGCGTTACTTCAGCCAGCGCCGAGGGGAGAAGTAAGAATGAGAAGCCATTCAGAGTGACGCAAGAAGCTTGCCGAGTGTCTCAATCCTAAATTAGACATCTTTCTGCGTGCTGTTACAACTCTGCAGTGCCAGGGAGCCGCGCAGAATACTGCGTTCCAGGACTCTGGCACTAACATAGGCAGGACGAGCTGTATTTGTTTCTGATACTGTATCACGTTTCTGCATCTTGCTTTAATCAAATGTCCTGTTTCAAGAAATAAAACACTGCTTTTACACTTCGTGGCATGTGGCATTTCTGTCTATTACACTGAGGATAAGCATATCTAAGGCGCCCAAAATGGGGAACACTATGGACCGTATTCATAAAAGGGAACTACGTGGTTGCAGATACAGCCAAATTGGGGATGAGGCCCAATTATATGAATAGGACACACACCAGAAACACACACCGACCTTCCCAAATTCACACCAAATACATAACACACACACACACACACACACTGATCAGGAAGAAACAGACCGGTTTGCAGTAGGAAAGTAATTCACTGTGGTTTATTTTGTCCACAGAGGTCAAACAAATAACATTTGGGGAACGCTACCCCTTTAAGGCAAAATAAAACAGAAACCCAGCTCCCTCTTGGAGTACTGACTAAGGCTGCGTCCCCGTTAGTGCTGAGCGGGCGGCGCTTGACGCTTTTACTTACATATATATATATATGTAAGTCCCCGCTCAGCGGGCACGCACGCTAACCCATGCTTGCTGCTTGGGTAAACCAAAAAAATTAACTTTCGCGCGCGCTCAACCTGCCCGCAACGCCCCTTTCCCCCCTCCCCCCTGCGCGCTTCCGAAATAGCAAGGACACCCGGCGCTCATGCTTGGAGAGCTGGGGACGTCACCGCTCTCAAGCATGAGCACGGTCAGCGCTAGCAGGGCCGCAGCCTAACCTTAAACTGCAGGAATGTCTTACCAGCCTAGCACTAACTACATTCCCTGCCAAGCCCAGCTAAGTCAGTCTGTCCCCAGCTTACTGCTGAAGTATCTGAGTAGAGGCTACGTGTTTCAAGCACAGGGATCCTGATTAACATGGCTTCTCCTTCCTGACCCTGGGAGCTGTGGGTAACGCCTCCTCCAGTGTTTCCACTTTCAAATATCAGATTTTCTGGTCCAAACCCTGAATTTCCGTTTTGGAAGTGAAACTTCTTGGCTGGCAACTACCTAAATTCTCATAGGACTAAAACTCCTTGATGGAGACGAAAATGCGTCACAATCAGGCGCGTGCACGCGCTCGCCCCCCGCTGGCTGCACATTCACATAGCACTCAAAGTCGTTCATACAGATGAAAATGCGATTCGGCAAGCAAAGAGTACTTTTATAAGCAAACCTGCCACAGTACCAGTACTTTTATATCCAAACCTGCCACAGTACCAGTACTTTTATAAGCAAACCTGCCACAGTACCAGTACTTTTATAAGCAAACCTGCCACAGTACCAGTACTTTTATAAGTGTAACGGGTTTTCCCCCCCCAATCTCACATTGGCCCGGGTACTCTAATAACCAACCCCCATTACATGGTAGTGTTTGGTGGTGCACCTGTAGGCAACAGGACTCCTGAGTCTCCCGCTTAATGGTATTAGGGGATGTCATCAGGACAGGTAGCTGAGGTAGTGGGTGCGAGTTCAACTTACATCATGTGCAGCGCCTCCACCTCATCAGGATCTGTGCTTCCGCAGGGAGATGGTCCTGGTGAGGAACTCCTTCTTGGTGGTGCCATCCACTGCTGAGTAATTTCACACTCACACAGTGGGGGTATCGTTAACAAGGTCATCTTTATTGCAGATTGGGATGTAGCAGACTACCCCATGCAGCTGCCGGCTCTAGCCGCACATCTCTCCGTGCTGTCCCTTTGCCAGGTACGCCCCCCCAAATTGAAGTGGGATTCCCTCTTCTCCTAGGGAGATCCTCTCTGTGCCAGGTCCCTGGACACAGAGTGGCTTAGACAGGCTGATTGGTCAACCTGGACCGCTAGTTACTTCACTAGGGTCACAAAGTGTTCCTACAATCCCTTAGGCAGGAAAATACAACTTCCCAACAACTTCCCACAGCTGCTGGAACACCTGTAACTAACTGTGTTGTGCCTTATATACTTCAGGAGGCAGGCGCATCCCTGATGTCACTATCCAGGGACTCAGAGCATACAGCCACTCCCCTCCATACATAGGGCACCTCACCATGGTGTGAGGGAAAACCTCCATAACTACTGCTGGCACACCTGTACTTACCAGGACTTACTGCCAACAGAGAGAAAGTAATATACCATTATTATGCATGGCTATATAAGCAAACCTGCCACTGTACCAGTACTTTTATAAGCAAACCTGCCACTGTACCAGTACTTTTATAAGCAAACCTGCCACTGTACCAGTACTTTTATATCCAAACCTGCCACTGTACCAGTACTTTTATATCCAAACCTGCCACAGTACCAGTACTTTTATATCCAAACCTGCCACAGTACCAGTACTTTTATATCCAAACCTGCCACAGTACCAGTACTTTTATAAGCAAACCTGCCACAGTACCAGTACTTTTATAAGCAAACCTGCCACAGTACCAGTACTTTTATATACAAACCTGACAGTACCAGTACTTTTATATCCAAACCTGCCACAGTATCAGTACTTTTATATCCAAACCTGCCACAGTACCAGTACTTTTATATCCAAACCTGCCACAGTACCAGTACTTTTATATACAAACCTGACACAGTACCAGTACTTTTATATCCAAACCTGCCACAGTATCAGTGTTTGTATATACAAACCTGACACAGTACCAGTACTTTTATATCCAAACCTGACACAGTACCAGTACTTATATATACAAACCTGCCACAGTACCAGTACTTTTATATCCAAACCTGCCACAGTACCAGTACTTTTATATCCAAACCTGCCACAGTACCAGTACTTTTATATCCAAACCTGCCACAGTACCAGTACTTTAATATCCAAACCTGCCACAGTACCAGTACTTTTATAAGCAAACCTGCCACAGTACCAGTACTTTTATAAGCAAACCTGCCACTGTACCAGTACTTTTATAAGCAAACCTGCCACAGTACCAGTACTTTTATATACAAACCTGACAGTACCAGTACTTTTATATCCAAACCTGCCACAGTATCAGTACTTTTATATCCAAACCTGCCACAGTACCAGTACTTTTATATCCAAACCTGCCACAGTACCAGTACTTTTATATACAAACCTGACACAGTACCAGTACTTTTATATCCAAACCTGCCACAGTACCAGTACTTTTATAAGCAAACCTGCCACTGTACCAGTACTTTTATATACAAACCTGACACAGTACCAGTACTTTTATATCCAAACCTGCCACAGTATCAGTGTTTGTATGTACAAACCTGACACAGTACCAGTACTTTTATATCCAAACCTGACACAGTACCAGTACTTATATATACAAACCTGCCACAGTACCAGTACTTTTATATCCAAACCTGCCACAGTACCAGTACTTTTATATCCAAACCTGCCACAGTACCAGTACTTTAATATCCAAACCTGCCACAGTACCAGTACTTTAATATCCAAACCTGCCACAGTACCAGTACTTTTATATCCAAACCTGCCACAGTACCAGTACTTTAATAACCGGTCCAGCCATTCCAACTACACGATCAGGTCTGGCCATTGATGCAGACTGTCTACGGCATTTAGATACTTTACAATCCAAAAAATATGTATCTTACCTGAGTTATCATAAGTCAATTGTATCATGTATACCAACTGATACTATGGAAAAATAAATCAAATAAATGATACTCTCAAAAGTCTTTCATTCAACCAAAAAAATCAAAATACAATTTCAGTGACAAAACACAAAGAAGTGTCACTTAGAACGCGCGCGCTCGGCACACCCCGTCTTATTTTTTACTGATCAAGAAATCAAATGTCCTGGTCCAGAAACGTACTTAAAAGGCGATGAGAAGTAGATTTAACAGCAGTTTTAACTTATAGTTGGACAAGAGACACCTCTAGGGCTTATTCTAGAGCAGGAGGTCTCCGGAGCTGAACCGCATGACTTTCAGGTCGGGGGACCCCTTGCTTCCCACGGTACAGGCCCCAGTATGGGGTGCCAGTCTCTTCTGCAAGTTTAAATGTCCCGGTCACCGTGAGTCCTGACGCAGGACATTTATACTTGGAGGAGATACCGGCGCCCGATACAGAGGCCTGTGCCTCGGGAACGAGGGGGTCCTTGAACCTGAACTAGGTGGTGTGCTCCGAGGCTGTGCCGCAGACACCTGGAAACGATGCTGGGAGATTAAACCAAGCGGGAGATGTGAAGGTGCGTTTGTGCGATGGAACTGTGAGTCGCTGGAGCAGCGGAGAGCAGGACCTTTCAGCGGGAGATTTGAAAGTGCTCTGCTAAGTGCACCAGAGAGGTCTGGACGGTTCCTACCTCGACGGAGAGTGGATGAAAACCCTATGTAAGCCTTCAAGGTGCGCTCAGCACCTAGCCAGCTAGCAGTCCCCCGTATGCCCCTGCTTAGTGAGTACAGCTCTGATCTGTGTTTTTATGTTGTGCTTGCTGCCTGCGGCTGGAATAAAACCTCTTTCTTGAACTACTTTTTCCTGCCTGGTGCCTTGATCCCTCAATTAAGTTCTGCTCTCCCGTAACAATACACAGACATCCAGTGACATACACACATGCACTTAGTGATACGCATACAACTAGAGACACACACACACGCATAGTGACAGTCACACACGCATAGTGACATCCATACACCTTGTGACAAATACATACAAACAGTGACACACAAACTCAACACAGAGATTTACTAAGTGACACACACATACACAAAATGAAACGCCAACACACACATCCATATACTTCATAAAGATATATATATATATATATATATATATATATATATATATATATATATATATATATATATATATATATATATATACTTCCTACATGCAACATGGCGGTTTCTGAATACAGGAGCCTCACCCGGTTTCAATTGAGAAGGTGAGCAGTGGGAGAGTTGTGGGTGAGCTGCTCCAGGGGGCTGGAGGGCATGCCATGAGAGATATGCTCTCACAGCTGCTGCACTCCTGGGTGTAGGCTGCGGGAGACCTGCACTCCTGGGTGTAGGCTGCGGGAGACCTGCACTCCTGGGTGTAGGCTGCGGGAGACCTGCACTCCTGGGTGTAGGCTGCGGGAGACCTGCACTCCTGGGTGTAGGCTGCGGGAGACCTGCACTCCTGGGTGTAGGCTGCGGGAGACCTGCACTCCCGGGTGTAGGGGCGGGAGACCTGCACTCCTGGGTGTAGGCTGCGGGAGACCTGCACTCCTGGGTGTAGGCTGCGGGAGACCTGCACTCCTGGGTGTAGGCAGCGGGAGACCTGCACTCCCGGGTGTAGGGGCGGGAGACCTGCACTCCTGGGTGTAGGCTGCGGGAGACCTGCACTCCTGGGTGTAGGCTGCGGGAGACCTGCACTCCTGGGTGTAGGCTGCGGGAGACCCGCACTCCTGGGTGTAGGGGCGGGAGACCTGCACTCCTGGGTGTAGGCTGCGGGAGACCTGCACTCCTGGGTGTAGGCTGCGGGAGACCTGCACTCCTGGGTGTAGGGGCGGGAGACCTGCACTCCTGGGTGTAGGCTGCGGGAGACCTGCACTCCTGGGTGTAGGCTGCGGGAGACCTGCACTCCTGGGTGTAGGCTGCGGGAGACCTGCACTCCTGGGTGTAGGCTGCGGGAGACCTGCACTCCTGGGTGTAGGCTGCGGGAGACCTGCACTCCTGGGTGTAGGCTGCGGGAGACCTGCACTCCCGGGTGTAGGGGCGGGAGACCTGCACTCCTGGGTGTAGGCTGCGGGAGACCTGCACTCCTGGGTGTAGGCTGCGGGAGACCTGCACTCCTGGGTGTAGGCAGCGGGAGACCTGCACTCCCGGGTGTAGGGGCGGGAGACCTGCACTCCTGGGTGTAGGCTGCGGGAGACCTGCACTCCTGGGTGTAGGCTGCGGGAGACCTGCACTCCTGGGTGTAGGCTGCGGGAGACCCGCACTCCTGGGTGTAGGGGCGGGAGACCTGCACTCCTGGGTGTAGGCTGCGGGAGACCTGCACTCCTGGGTGTAGGCTGCGGGAGACCTGCACTCCTGGGTGTAGGGGCGGGAGACCTGCACTCCTGGGTGTAGGCTGCGGGAGACCTGCACTCCTGGGTGTAGGCTGCGGGAGACCTGCACTCCTGGGTGTAGGCTGCGGGAGACCTGCACTCCTGGGTGTAGGCTGCGGGAGACCCGCACTCCTGGGTGTAGGCTGCGGGAGACCTGCACTCCTGGGTGTAGGCTGCGGGAGACCTGCAGTCCTGGGTGTAGGCTGCGGGAGACCTGCTTGCACAGGTCGTTACGTTAAATAAACTAATCAAATATCCTTTGCCTTCGTGTGCTCTGCATCATCATTTTGACTGAATCCTCGGAGTACGTCTGTTTGCACCTCTGTGAAGCAGGCAGTGGTACCTATTGATACTATTACTGTCCTTTCTATGATTTAAAGCCGGAGTGCATTGTTGATACATCTCTGATTTTCAGAGCAATACAAAGCGATGCAAGCAGGGGGGCCATGTACTAAGTTTTACACAGGGCTGTGTCAGCGCTACATTGGCGCATGTCACACTCAATTATAGTTACGTTTGTTTTCTCCTGTGACTTGGCTCAAATTTCTCCATCAGCGTCAGCTACGTTAAAAGGCATTTTTTTTATTTGCTTTGGCTCACATAAATGGACGGCTGTTGGCATGTACTTAAAAAATAATAGTTATGTGCGCAACAAAATCAAGTAAAGTAAAATGTGTCAAACTTGTCCGCCAAGTTCACTTTGGCACAAACACTAAAAAGACTGTTACTCGTGTTAAGAAAAAAAATTGGATTTGACAGAACATGTATGTTAAGATTTGTATCATTTATTTGTCAAGTGTCAACATATACGCAGCATGGTACAACGGGGGTACAGAGTGATGTCCGAATAAGGACAGACATGCACAAACAGATACAGAGAGGTAATGGGTGGGGAGGGGGGTCCCGACCAGCAGAGCTCACACTCTAGAGGGAATGTATGTTTCATGATATAGGTTGACAAATTGTATTATTTCCACTGTATGGCTATTATAAATAATATTACACGACTAATAATTGATATTTACCAATATTAGTTATAAATAAATAAAAATGCAAAAAATGCACAGAATTCTGTTTCCATTTAAATTGTATCAATCAGGTTTTCAACATGAGGGATTGTTGCAGGGTACATGCAACCACACACGCGGGTTCTCTTGATAAGGCTTATTTATTGAGCCTTTAAAACATACAGCACACAAAAACAAAATAGCTTCTCCTCAGCATACAAAAACAAAAAAGCTTCTCTTCAGCAGACAAAAACAAAATAGCTTCTCTTCAGCATAGACAACAAGGCAGCTTATCTTCAGCATGCAGGACACAGACAGTTATCACACATGTACTTTGAAAAACACACCTTATAGCAGTAATCTCTTCAGTATTTCAGTCCTGTCTCCTGACCAGCTAGCTTGCATGTGTGTGTACAGCCTGGAGGTTTTTAAAACACCTTGATTATGCAGCTGGAGTCAGACTAATTAAGCAGCACTTCTCAACTGAAACTTAACCTCGTCACTGCTGCACTGCAAGCTTAAACATAGGTTTGCCAGGTATATGGCTGGTGATGTTCATTCACCCTGTCACCGGGATGCAGCAAAGGTCATTTCAAACAACAAATTATGCTTCATATGTACATAATTTTATGTACTGTAGGCTTGCATTATTTTTTTAGCACTGAGATCTTTGACGCAATCAATCAAAATATGTTATTACATAGGCTCATTATCTTAAGGCTATACAAGTAGGTTAATTACGTTTTAATAAGATACATCCTAAAAACTTGGTACAGTATGATTGCCCTTGAGGACAGAATTCAGCACCACGGACCTAATGTAATTTGTTTTGCAGTGCAGGCCTGCAGTCTGCCCTGCTGCAGTCGCGAGGCGGTAATACATATACACCCTTATAGACCCCCTTATAGACCCCTTATAGAGCTCTACGTTGTGTAACAATAAGGCCAAATATAGTAAATGTAATAAACTGTTACCAAGCTTCTTTCATAGTTGAAAGAGAATAAAGAAGCGCTAACATGCAATTCCTAATACACCGACCCGTTTTCCAGGGGTAATAACCTAATCCATACGCCGCTGTAAAAGCAGTCGAGTCCATATGTTTTGTGTCCGTGCTTGAATGAAATAACATGCATGCAGGGGATGCGTGCCGAAGTCCCGTTCTTAGCGGATGCAGGATTTCCAACGCTTTTCAATCCCGCTGCCAGAGTCAAACGAGGGGGGGGGGGGGTTTCCAAACCCGTAAAAGATATTGGTGAAAAAGGAGGAGTCCCCTGGCACGTGGCTCGATGGAGAAATGAAAAAAATTTTGTTTTAAATAAAATTGTATTATGCTACATGAGTTTCAATTTTTTTGGTTTAGAAAAGACGCACATTACGGGACAATAATTTAGCAAAAGCTGTCTGGCACAGATGACACGGGACACATCCTCCTAAAGCAAGAAGGAGCCGGCACTTCAGAGGTCCTCATACAAACAAATAAAAGAATTTTAATCCACGCAGATCGACGTTTCGGTCAAATACATTGACCTTTGTCAAGATAAAGTGGTGCGCGTACAATGCTCCTTATACAGTATCTGTGACTAAAGTGAACTGCTTTACATGATACAATTGAAAGGGGTGTGACTAATCACCGCCCCTAAAAGTGACATCATTGAGTTTTGTGGGTATATCTAAGATCACACCAATAAACACAGTGATAAAGTTAACCCTATACACCTTAACATTGTAAAAAAATACCTGATTGCAAGCTACATCAGTCATGAACACCACCATCATCATAATAGTGTCCAATAGGAGTGTCGCATGATGTAATGCGCCGACTCTGTGTATAGCCTGGTATGATGTAATGCTCTGACTGTGTATAGCCTGGTATGATGTAATGCTCTGTGTATAGCCTGGTATGATGTAATGCTCTGACTGTGTATAGCCTGGCATGATGTAATGCTCTGACTGTGTATAGCCTTGCGCGATGTAATGCAGTGACTCTGTGTATAGCCTGGTATGATGTAATGCACTGACTGTATAGCTGGTATGATGTAATGCTCTGTGTATAGCCTGGTATGATGTAATGCTCTGTGTATAGCCTGGCATGATGTAATGTAGTGACTGTGTATAGCCTGGTATGATGTAATGCTCTGACTGTGTATAGCATGGTATGATGTAATGCGCTGACTGTGTATAGCCGTACAACAGAAAAACAAAAATGCCCAAAGCTACTTCCATTGTGACAAAAATACACAGTGCAATACCTATATATCTCTTGTAAAAAGAGTAATTTAGTTTAACCCTTTGGCCAAAGCAGGTTCTAACACTTACCTCGGTTAAAATTCTTATTTACCTGTATAATTACAGGGGGATGATAGGGGGACCCCTGCTGCAGCCACTATGGTATGGTGTGATGGTGAACGGTGCTTAGGGTGTAGTACAGTAGTGAACAGGGAGAAAAAGAACCCTCTATAGCACTCGGGTTCACGCTCTGATGATGAGTGGGTGTTTTAAAACATAATCTTTATTAGTGACATATATAAAATAGTAGATGTTGGAACAACGTACTGGAGGTAGGTTGATCCTGGATATTAGTAGCCGTGTTGGCTCCGGATCAGTTAGTAGCTAATATACCAGATATAACTATATTGGAACACTGGTAACAGAACAGCACAGAGATCCTGATGTGGACCTGTGTGATGGGGGTGTGCTGCTGGGTGTGCTAAAATAGGTACTGAATAGACATATCACATTGTAGCAGGGTCTGCGTGAGTCCTTTAATAAGGTGGTAGGTGTGATATGTATATGCTGATAGACACTGGGAACATATATATAGTGGTTATCAGTGGTCGTATGTGCTGTCAGCTATGTTGCCACTCTGTATATAGGTGTGTATCTAGCTAAGTGTCAGAGTGACCTGAGGTAACCTTGAATGCTGTACTGCAGGGGTAAGTGTCCTGCATTAACCTCTAGGGCTGTATGTAGCAGGTAGATAGTGTAAGCAGAGGTAAGTTTTAGTAGTCTTTAACAGGAGGGCACTATAGCTAGAAGGTATGTGGTCTTATCCTAAATCAGAGGGTGAGCTGGAAGTAAGCACAGTTAGTGACCCTATGTGCTGCTGTCTAGAGTATCCCCAACAGCAGCGCAGCTAGGGTGTTACTGCGGGTGACCAAAATTCAATAAACTATGTAGGTTTAGCACTCTCTAAACAGACACCACACAATCGAGGCTTAAAATGACCATCGGGGCACTTTTAGCCTGTATATCCTGCACGAGCAGGCTGCCGCATGAACTCGCGGTTAGAGACACATAATGCGGAGGCAGTCACTGGTCTGCGCGTGCACGTGGGAGAAGGGAGCCGACGCGCGCGTTTCGCGAGAGGCTTTCTCAAGGCGAATGGTAAGTATGGTTACCAGTGACTGCCTCCGCATTATGTGTCTCTAACCGCGAGTTCATGCGGCAGCCTGCTCGTGCAGGATATACAGGCTAAAAGTGCCCCGATGGTCATTTTAAGCCTCGATTGTGTGGTGTCTGTTTAGAGAGTGCTAAACCTACATAGTTTATTGAATTTTGGTCACCCGCAGTAACACCCTAGCTGCGCTGCTGTTGGGGATACTCTAGACAGCAGCACATAGGGTCACTAACTGTGCTTACTTCCAGCTCACCCTCTGATTTAGGATAAGACCACATACCTTCTAGCTATAGTGCCCTCCTGTTAAAGACTACTAAAACTTACCTCTGCTTACACTATCTACCTGCTACATACAGCCCTAGAGGTGAATGCAGGACACTTACCCCTGCAGTACAGCATTCAAGGTTACCTCAGGTCACTCTGACACTTAGCTAGATACACACCTATATACAGAGTGGCAACATAGCTGACAGCACATACGACCACTGATAACCACTATATATATGTTCCCAGTGTCTATCAGCATATACATATCACACCTACCACCTTATTAAAGGACTCACGCAGACCCTGCTACAATGTGATATGTCTATTCAGTACCTATTTTAGCACACCCAGCAGCACACCCCCATCACACAGGTCCACATCAGGATCTCTGTGCTGTTCTGTTACCAGTGTTCCAATATAGTTATATCTGGTATATTAGCTACTAACTGATCCGGAGCCAACACGGCTACTAATATCCAGGATCAACCTACCTCCAGTACGTTGTTCCAACATCTACTATTTTATATATGTCACTAATAAAGATTATGTTTTAAAACACCCACTCATCATCAGAGCGTGAACCCGAGTGCTATAGAGGGTTCTTTTTCTTCCTGTATAATTACAGGAAGAATGATCACATTGGATCTGTCATAACCTGGCAAAATGAAACTGACCTGCCAACTTGGGTATAGTCTTGCATGATGTACAGTAATGCAGTGACTCTGTGTATAGCATGGCATGATGTAATGCAGTGACTCTGTGTATAGCATGGCATGATGTAATGCAGTGACACTGTGTATAGCATGGCATGATGTAATGCAGTGACTCTGTGTATAGCCTTGCATGATGTAATGCAGTGACTCTGTATATAGCATGGCATGATGTAATGCAGTGACTCTGTGTATAGCATGGCATGATGTAATGCAGTGACTCTGTGTATAGCATGGCATGATGTAATGCAGTGACTCTGTGTATAGCCTTGCATGATGTAATGCAGTGACTCTGTGTATAGCATGGCATGATGTAATTCAGTGACTCTGTGTATAGCATGGCATGATGTAATGCAGTGTCTCTGTG
The DNA here is from genome assembly GCF_040206685.1 of Ascaphus truei. Taxonomy (NCBI): domain Eukaryota; kingdom Metazoa; phylum Chordata; class Amphibia; order Anura; family Ascaphidae; genus Ascaphus; species Ascaphus truei. Next base: position 16,245,493 of record NC_134499.1, read on the forward strand.
TATAGCATGGCATGAGGTAATGCAGTGACTCTGTGTATAGCATGGCATGATGTAATGCAGTGACTCTGTGTATACAGTAGCATGGCATGATGTAATGCAGTGACTCTGTGTATAGCATGGCATGATGTAATGCAGTGACTCTGTGTATAGCATGGCATGATGTAATGCAGTGACTCTGTGTATAGCATGGCATGATGTAATGCAGTGACTCTGTGTATACAGTAGCATGGCATGATGTAATGCAGTGACTCTGTGTATAGCATGGCATGATGTAATGCAGTGACTCTGTGTATAGCATGGCATGATGTAATGCAGTGACTCTGTGTATAGCATGGCATGATGTAATGCAGTGACTCTGTGTATAGCATGGCATGATGTAATGCAGTGACTCTGTGTATAGCATGGCATGATGTAATGCGCTCTTCCAAGATGCACTTAGCCATGATTATTCTGGAGACTTATGCCGCGCTTATAGTGCCGGCAACGGCGACGCGACCGGTGACGTCACCCGTCACCATTGCGATTGTTAAATGTCAAATTTAGGCGACGTCGCTGGCTACAAGGCAAGCAACATCATAAAGGGGGAAGGCAGAGGGACGGAGAAGCTCCTGATTGGCCAAAAGGGGAGACCGTCGCCGAAAAAATCAAATATCAGTGACTACCACATTTTTGGTAGTGCTGTCGCAACGTCGTTTTGTCGCCGTAGCGTGCAATATAAGTGCCAATGACAATGCATTTGTTTTGACGCGACGGTCGCGTCGCCGTCGCACAACCTTAGAGAGCAACAGACGTAGAAATGCCAGTAATAAGACAGCAAGGACCCTGTGAAGAAGGGTGAAAGGATGGGACTTTTTCACATAATATCCCTTCCAAAAATATTAGTTGGCAACCAAAGAACTTGGATGTGGGAGTATGGAAAGAGTGTGATGTTACACAATATTAAACAATCATAATCTGCCAAACCTTGAAGAAAAGCAATGAGAAAAAGTTAGGGAGAGACAGAGGGATAAAAAGAGAGACGCAGAAGCGGAGAGGCACAGAGAGAAAGTGAGGTCCAGAGGCGAATTCACATTGAGAGAAATGCAGCTGAACCAATAGGTGGACATTATTAAGATGAAGATGTTGGTTGCCTTGTCACTTCTGGCCCTCTCTGCCTACTGTCTTGTTAATAAAGGTAAGTTAATGGAGCTTCATTATTCCTGTAATGTTTCGGCCTCAGTAGAACCCATTAAGACTAATAACACATTTGATAATCCACCAATAACCATAGCAATTTCAAACATTCTAAAACATTAAAAATAATAATAATGGGAATGCTGAATTATGAATTTATGCCAAAGAAAACAAAGCATATGCATATCCCTACTTACCTTAATATGGCGTGATCATTTGCAATTCGGTATAAATAGTTACATATTTACATAGTAGATGAGGTTGAAAACAGACATACGTCCATCAAGTTCAACCTATGTGGGGTCCCGGTCGTAACTCTAGTCCTGGGCCCCAGGAAATATGTCTGCTGCGCTGGCACCCAGCATTTAAGAGGAGGGGGTAATTAGATTACAACACATAATGTCACACAGGTCGGCCATTTTAGCCTCAATGAGATGGTCTTTTAGCCTGTAACATAGGCATCCATCTTGATAGGTAGGGGAAACCGTCAGGCTTAACCGTTAATGTGCTGGCCAGGCTGCATCACAGTCACTTCTTTGGCAGAACGCATGTTACATCATTACTGACTCTTCCGCTGCTGGAATATACCCTGTGTTATCTGCATTCTCATTTTAATTTAGAAGTTCTCAACTCTCTTTATGATCAGTGAACAGTGTTTTATTGTGGGTCTGTTGTTTTGTTTGAGTGCAATGATTTGCTTCATCCCATTGATAAGTCGCTGCTTCATCTTCATTGAGCTTTTGTTATCTTCGATCCCCAGTCTCCTTCACTGTATCACAGCTCTTACTGTACATCCCCTCAGCTATAGGCCTGCAGATCGTCCTGCACAGCTCTGCACATTCAGTGCTTGTTCTTGTGTCTTCTTATTGTTTAATTTCTTGTCATTTCTACAACTGCTTTGTGCCATGTGATATTTTCTTATCCTCTTTTTTGTTGGCGATTCCTCCACTTGTGTCTCAGACCTGCTCTTCCATATTTAGGATACCCGCAGGTCTATCCCAAACATTTTTTTCATTCCCTTACTGTATTAGCTTCTGACCACCTCTGCTGGGAGTAGGGTTGTCAGATGGCTTCCATAAAGATACTGCAATGCGCTCGACATACGCGTGCACACAGACACACACTTGCTCCGTGCTGTTTCCTCCTCTCCCTGACCCCACCCCCAGGCTCCCGACACCTTCCTCCTGATTGGCTGCATTACCCAGCAGCAGCCAATCAGGATGGAGGAAGCTGCTCACCCCCCTAGCAACAGCCCTACTCTCTCCCTGCTCGGTGAAATCCCACGGCCCCCCAAGCCGATCAGGTCACTATGTCCAGAGTGGTAATACCGGTATACACATACATGTCCAGAGAGGTAATACCAGTATACACATACCCGCCCAGAGAGGTAATACCGGTATACACATACACGCCCACAGAGGTAATACCGGTATACACATACCCGCCCAGAGAGGTAATACCGGTATACACATACACGCCCACAGAGGTAATACCGGTATACACATACCCGCCCAGAGAGGTAATACCGGTATACACATACACGCTCAGAGAGGTAATACCGGTATACACATACACGCCCAGAGAGGTAATACCGGTATACACATACACGCCCAGAGAGGTAATACCGGTATACACATACACGCCCAGAGAGGTAATACAGGTATACACATACACGCACAGAGAGGTAATACCGGTATACACATACACGCCCAGAGAGGTAATACCGGTATACACATACACGCCTAGGGAGGTAATACCGGTATACACATACACGCCCAGAGAGGTAACACCGGTATACACATACACGCCCAGAGAGGTAATACCGGTATACACATACACGCCCAGAGAGGTAATACCGGTATACACATACACGCCCAGAGAGGTATTACCGGTATACACATACACGCCCAGAGAGATAATACCGGTATACACATACACGCCCAGAGAGGTAATATCGGTACACACATACATGTCCAGAGAGGTAATACCAGTATACACATACACACCCAGAGAGGTAATACCAGTATACACATACACACCCAGAGAGGTAATACTGGTATACACATACACGCCCAGAAAGGTAATACCGGTATACACACACACCCAGAGAGGTAATACCGGTATACACATACACGCCCAGAGAGGTAATACCGGTACACACATACACGCCCAGAGAGGTAATACCACATACATGTCCAGTATTATCTCTCGGTTTTTACTGGACAGTGTCCAAATACAGGACAGTCCAGTTCAATTCTGGACACCTGGCAACTCTGGGTGGCTATTGGACATGTCCACCCGCCTTTCCATGATGGACTTCCTCACATTTCCCAAGCCTCAGGCTCTCCAGCTTCAGAGTATGACCCATTATTCTAACACTTCTCTGAAATACGCTTCCCTCCTGCACTTTGTTTATACTCTGCCCCTAAAAAAAGAGCATTTTCCCATAACGTAACCTGGTATGTCAAAAGGGCCCCTGGTGTGCCATGACTTGCAAGTTACATCATTACTTTGCGAATTGGTCCATAGATAAGTGTCTATAAGAATAAGGCTTCATGTCTGCTAAACGGTGCTATTTGTCGCCGCGAGGTCATCATGACGCCGACGCCGGAGCCAAGGTAACGGGGCCGGGCGCGGAGAGAAGGGAACAGCCGGCAGGGGGGCGCAGGGAAACAAGATTGTGCTCCCCTGTCGTAATGAATCTGAGCCACCGCCTGTAAGGGTTTAATCATTCTCATGTTGAGTGATATGTAATAATATCTGCAGTGTTTGGAAACAGAGCCCTCTTGTGGCAGTTTATAGTTTCAACGCCTTACTACTTTTTAAAGGATGCAAATTAGCTCTCTTTGTCTCTCTCTTACACACACTCTCTCACACTCTCACTCTCTCTCTCTCACTCTCTCACTCTCTCACTCTCTCACTCACTCTCTCTCACTCACACTCTCTCACTCACTCTCTCACACACACTTTCTCACACTCTCTCTCACTCTCTCTCTCACACACACACACACTCTCACACACTCTATCTCACCCTCTCTCCCTCTATCCATCTCTCCCTCTCTCCCTCTCTCACTATCTCACTCTCTCATCTTTAAAAGAGAAGAAAATTGTGGATTTTCCTTTTTCAGACTAATCCTTGGACCAGAGGAACCAGCTGATCCGAGGCAGATTTAAATACGCAAAAGAAATGTGCCTTTTTCTACTCATTACTGCTGAAAACAGCACTTAACATAGCATCGTTAGTGAGCTTTGAAGATCCCCCGTTAACACTTAACATTAACTGAATGTCTCGCTAATTCACTAGCGGAACTATGTGGCTCTTCCCCCTATTCAGGTTATTCGGCAAACTGTAACAGAGCCGATCAGGGTATTTTAACACTCAAGATCCTATTGAAGTTGCTGTGTGATAATTACCACTATCTGCACTATCTCAGTTTAATGAATAACCCATTGTAAATCAATGCAGAGAAAAGGGGGTTATTTCAAAATGTCTGACACATTTTTTTTCGAGCACAATTGCCTCAAAAGGTAACAAACTGTTTCTAACATCTGATGCAGATTGTTAGAATCACTAAACGCACAATCTCAGCAAACTCTAACCCCAGCACCCACCACGTCATACATGCTGTATATATATATATATATTTGTATCACATTTAAAGTGTCGGTAGAGTTAATTTTGGAGTTGAAATTGGAGGTGAAGACTGAGGAAGATCTGGACTCTGCACAACAACAACTGTGCAACTGTGAGAACTTTACTTTCGATACGCAGTGATTCTTTGTACTCTTCCTATCCTCCAGTACCTGGGAAGTCTCTCCTCCTGCATCTCACTATGCCCTCCCTATTTCTTTTTCTGTTTACTGTTTTCTCACTCCTTTGTGAACGTCTCTGTTCTCTCCAACTTCCGCACTCCCCACTGCACCATTATTTATACACCTCTCTCCAAACAACTTCTTTACCCCTCAATAAAAAGCACCCACACAAATCCTCTATTCACACCCTTTATCTACTCCTTCCTGCTGCTGGGGATCTCCCCTAATCCTGAACCCAGACAAACACCCCTGATTTCACCCATGCCTCACTGCCATCTCTTCCCCTGTAAATTGTGTTAACCCTTTCATTTTAATGCTGACTAACCTTAAAACTCACCCCACAAATGAAGCATCCAAATATCCTGTACTCATGGCTATTGTCCCACACCCACAGTCACTCCTACCAACCATTGTGGCCAAGCACTGCCATCTACAGAACTTATTCCCTCACCCGCTGTCTCTGTAAGTCTCCCAACATACCACTTAGATTGTAAGCTCTTCGGGGCAGGGATTTCCTTTCCTATTGTCTGATTTTGCTACACGTATTTTATTATTATAATTCCCGTACTGTATTCTTTGTGAAGAGCTGAGTACACTTTTGGCGCTATATAAATAAAGACATACAATACAATCAAAAGGATTGCAAATGAGTGTGGCCCAATGTATACAACAAAAGACAAAGATATCCAATGCTACATCCAATGTGACAAAATACATAGTTAAATATTTCAATGTTAATATTCTCATGAATAAGGGTCATTTAGTTAAACCCTTTGGCCAAAGCATTATAACCCTACAGCCACGTCACGGCATGACCAGTATGCAGTTCCTAATACTACCTGTGATTGTTAGGCAGGTAATATAGTAAGCGCAGGCGTGCGGGCTCGCGCACGGAGTTGCGCATGCACGTGGCGTGTGCGTTTAGTGCCTATAGGCCAGCGGTGACGCGTGCGGATAGGAGGCGTGGCCATATGACGTCACAACGGTAGGCCGCACTGTGATTGGCTCACAGTGTCACGTGGCGCGGCAGCCGCTCGGAAATACAAATTTCTTTGTACTTCCACACAGCTGCCACGCCAAGGCTGTCTGCCGTGAGCGCTTTGGCGCCGGATAAACTGATATAGAGAGACAGGTATTCATCATTGCCTCACGCGTGGCCACGCGCGCAAGCGCTTAGTGTAATACCAGCCGTAGAAGTCGGAAATGTATGTCACCCATCGCCTGCTGTGAACTCGTTAAAATTGCTTGACACAGATTGAAGGGAGAAAAAGTGATGCACAGAGGTGCATCATTTAATACATCTCAATATAATTAAGGGTCGGCACTTGTAATGTGTTTTGGTTCTAAATTTTGTTTTATTATTATTTTTTTTTCAATAATGGGAAAAAAAACTCCAAATAATCAGGAGTTTTCAAAATTTTCACACAAGCCTTTTTTGTCTGTGAACCGAAAAAAATCTCCTGTTTAAAAATAAAATAAAAATACATAAATCCAAGAATAAGCCTTTCTCCGGTTCTGGCTCGATTTTTGCTCACTTTCAGAAATTTGTTCCGAACAAACTTCAACAGTCGGCATTCAAACCCACAAACCTACCCATACTTGATTATAATCTATACGTCATATAAATCCTCCTCTTACTCCTCCTATTTACTGTTACATTCACTACATCGCAAGCCCATGTACAAAGGGGAAAAACGTGGAGCAAAGACCTTAATATATACTGATGCTATAAAATGATCGAGCCAGGAAGCACTGACGAAGCACTACGTGCGAAACGCGTTGAGGTCACGTGGAGCTGCCCCTGTGGACCTGTATTCCTGCGGAGGTTGTGCATGGAGAGTGCGAGTGTCCCTGCTGTTATATAAGTGAGTATTGGGTCCTTATATCAGCAGTGAGATTACTTGCCCCTCCACCTCCCTAATATCAGTTGGTTTTAATGTTTTTTTCTATTGCCATTATTGTGTTGTGCACCATTGTTATTGTTTGACCCCCGGGGTCATTATAAATTCTTTGCCACTCAGTGCGCCATTCTGCCTTTGTTTTATGTTATCTGTGAGCTCCCCGCGAGGAGCTCACATTTTCAGGGGGTGTGGAGTCCCTTAGGCAGACGGCACCAAGAGGGCTTTCATTTTAAAAGACAGCACCAGCGCGCAGTGACACTGCAGTACCCACCTGTACTGAAGCAGGGGTATTCTGAAAACCTCACCTGTTGGGGGATCTTGAGGGCCCCTGGCTTAGCTTAATGTCACGTTAAATCACTTAATGAAGCTTTATGGATCTGGCCGTTAATGTCTGTATCAACCAAATGCTTTGAAATATTTACACAATAGTTACCTAAGCTCTGTTTTGATAACACTGTTTCTAAACTATATGCAGGGAGATTGATCACCCAGAATATTTCTCTTTGATGTTTGACTAATAATGGCAGTCCAATTTATTTAAAACTATTAATAGGAGAGAACAATAATTACTCGGTAACATTTGAATTCAGCAAAACCTGGAGAAGATGGAAACCGACTTATTTTAACAGAAAAAATCTCAGAATTGTCTGTGGGTGGCAGGGTGGAGAGATTGAATCTTTGAAAGGATATCTTCTTGTTTAACCTTAAAACATATTATGCCTGCTATGTGGGATTGCCCCTGTGAGCAGAGAGTAAATTTCCTGGTTTGCCTTTGTAACAGGGAAGCAACCCTGCTTCAATGTGGCTGCAATAGATAGCCTCAGTGGTCTGAGGAATCCAGCAGGGAGCTGGTTAATTGCAGCTAAAAACAATTAACCAGTCTCCACCTGGTTAATCAGAACAGTTTAAAAGCCCCCTGCTGTGAACAAACCAGGAGATTCTTGAGCACACAGGATTACTGTGTGCTGATTGCAAGACACGAGGGGAACAGACCAGGGTGCAGCAAACCCAGGAACTGACCAAAAGGTTGGCCCTCAACGAACACAAACACGGAAACAAAGACTGACCTGAAGGGCCATCTGCTTTGAGGCACCCTTTCAGACTTTGGGGTAATAGGCTGGTAAGGGGTTTATCCTCCCAGTCTTGCAGATAGGGACAGGGGAAGTAAGTATGCCCTTACACAGGGATAGGTGTTAGTTCTTTTGTATATTTTTGTATGCTGTGCATTGTTGAAAGGGACTGGTTAAATAAAGCCATGTTTTAATTTCCCAAAACTGTCTCCTTGTGTGTACGTCTGCACCTGCCTCTTAGTCTTTTAATGTAAATAAAAAGTGATTAGACGGAAGTTATAATGAAATAAGATGTGCATGCATTTCTCATCCTTTAATCGCCCTACTTACAGATGACAGACGCTTGCTTCAGGGCTCAAGAAACTTGAAAAGTCATGGAGGCAAGTTGTGCACTGTTTTTACTATTCTGTATTAATGTTTTAATATCACTAATCTTCATTTGTCTTTGTATTCCACTGTTCTCAACCTGTTCCACCTGTAAGATTACTAATTAAAAAGGCAGTCCAGCGTAATGGGACCATTTCCTTCCAAACTACAATGTCTCTTAAAGTAACTCAGGGCCACTGCTTTCAAGCAGATCAGCTACTGGATTGATGTTTACCTGCTTCACTAATGATGGTCCCATAATTACTTTAAATCAATGAACAGAGCGCAAAATTAGAAATAAATGACCTCTGGCTTTGAGGACAAGCAAACATTTTTATCACCAAAAGACATTAGATAAAGATTGCTAAAAACACTTCAATTTTTTTCTTTAGCGTGAAAAATGTGAAGTCTAAAAAATTATTTAAATATACTATTTAATTTGAGAAAAGTTGTCATAAAATTTCTAACTAACTCACTAAATATGCCACTGGTAGCCAAAGGGTTGTGAATAGAAAGGTGCTCTGCTCGGAGTTTAGACACCGATCTGCATGCTAATTCTTTGGATATCTTCTTCTATCAGCGGTGGCAATGACACGGAGTGCAGCAAACACGTTGATTAAGAGGAACAGGCGTGCATACGACTACTATGAAAGGTAATGGCTCCACGGGGATAGGTAGGGGCCTAAGAGGTGGGGTGTGGGCTTGAAGGGGATGCAGAAGGTTTTGGCCTGGTGAGGATATGGGGTAGAAGGTTTGGGCCTCAGAAGCAGGTATGGGCCTGGAGGGGGTGGGAGTGAAGAGGTATGGACCTGGGGGTGGCCTGGAGGGGGGTGCAGATGGAGGTATGGGCTAGGGGGTGGGGGGAGAAGGTATGGTCTTGGGGGGGATGGATAGATGGCCGAGGAGGGGGAAGGAGGTATGGGCCTGGGGGGATGGATGGCCGAGGAGGGGGAAGGAGGTATGGGCCGGGGGGGCGGGGGCTGGATGGATGGCCGAGGAGGTCACCCTGTCTTCTACATCAAAAGATTTTAGTTGGCTCACAAGCATCATTCCATCAGACCACTTCTTCTAATGCCAATATAAATAAAATAAACTAGTAAAGCGAATCACAAACTCTATAGAGCCTCAGGCATCTCCATTGTACATGGAGGCTGCAAGTAGAAGTGATGCGACTGCTACAAGCAATTACTTGTATTAGATCAAGGCTTCAACAAACGCATTGACTTTGATTCAACACTTCCAAGGTGTTGCCTCTTTTTCACAATCCCAACCCAATCTGGATATCAACATGAAGATGTTGATCCTCCCCTCCTGCTCTCTCTTTCCAGTTGGCAAAAGTGGTCAGTTGTCTTGCAATGACTTTCCATGGCTGCTATTGTCCACTAACAGTCGATGCCATCAGAACTAAGCACATCAAGTTACCTCGGGTATGTGTGATTGAGTCCAGAGAACAGCTGAAAGCCTGGACTCCTTATGATAACCTTACTATTGAGTGATACCAAAGTTAAGGTCTCTTATACCCTAGATAGTTTCTACAGCCCTGCATAGGTGACTGAGTTATATCAACCAGGATTCTTTTTCTTACACTGTAGATTATACCCCCGGATGAAGACTACATTGGAACTGAAGAAGGAGCAGTGCGAGACCTATTTTCCCTGTGGCCAGCTATCTGAATGGGTGGGCTTCTACCAGGCCTACCAGCATTACTTTGGCCCTGTCTAAACAATGCTTTAATAGGAAGGAGTAGGCGTGTGGCAATGTAAGAAAAAATGCAGTGAAAACAAACAGGAGAGATCTTCATAGATTCAATTGCAGTGTGCGAGCGCTTTCAAAATGTCAGAGACCGCTGCTTCAACTGCCTTCAATAAAGTTTTAGGTTTCAAAAGCTGTGTGCTGCCATTTCCCTGTTTTCCTACAATGTATCCTTATATTACTATGGTAACATTATCAATTGTACAATTTGCAGCTGAAACTGTTGGGAACATTGACAACAAATTATCACAAACAGGAAAGTGTTGCAAAGATCTTGCACTGCAGGGGAAGGTGGGATAAAACCTGCTGCAGAAATCAAAGGATGCTCAGCATATCAAAACTCATAAAAAATGGCATTACATTGAATAAAATAATAAAAACAAGTTACTATTATTTAATACTACAGAACTGATTTATTAATATAAACATATAAGATTTCACGTTTTGCTGCTTCTTTAGAAGTCCAGGTAGAAATGGGGAGCGCAGGTATATGTGGAAACAGACATACATACAGTTCTGCAATATGTCTTGTGATTTTAAGGTAATTAATTCTTCCCAAATCCAATGAAATTTGTAGTCACAAATTTCAATGTCTTTAAGTGCACATAGAGGTATCTTTATACTGCTGTACCAGGCATTTTCCACAGGTGGAGGTGGACAGGGAACACAGCTGGCCAGGTAAGACCGTGATGTGGTAAGATGAAAGACCAGAGATAGTGCAGACTGATAAGAGACTTTATAAAATATTATTGTATGATAATAAAACACACTCACATGGTGTCAGATCAAATTAGACATTTTGAGCAATAGATCGATGCCGGAGGCTGGGAACTGGAGCGGTCACCCAAGGCTCTGCTGGGCTCGCGTAGGCCGTCTCCGTGCTTCCGGGCTTGAATCCCCGTTTGATCAAAGGAGGCAGGTCTCTCTGTGAGCAGAAGGTACTGTGTGTGACGTTCCAGTCGGTGAACACACTTAACGCGTTTCAACATAGACAAGTTCTCATCAGGAGTCTACGTTGAAACGCGTTGAGTATGTTCACCGGACGTCACACGCAGCAGTGAGGCCTATAAAAACTTGTGTTACTTGTACACACCACCTGGTCAGGGATTTTATTTTTTTGTCCAGGAATTTTTACTTTTTGGAGAGGATTTTCCAGGACATTTAAGTTTAAAAGCAGGAAATCCAATATTTGAAAGTGGGAACGGGCTATGGATGCTTACTGACTCGTTCATTGTAGGGATGAACAACCTACAATTCATTCAGTGTAGGGATGAGCATCATTGCATGATGGACAACCCAGTCCCTCTGCAGAAGCGGAGAAGGTTTGCTCAGCGGAATGGCCGATTTCTGCACCCATAGTAACAGGGCACGCATCGTTGCTTCCTTCAGCAAGATTGTCGATACACAACTCTCTGATTGGAGTAGCAAGATGGCCGACACCCGTGGGCTTATTCTTGAGGTGTAGCGGGATGTGGCCTATTCACAACCCGCTATATGAGTACCAAGATGGTGGATATTTTCCCATGAATCAGAACGATAGAACGTGACGCTTTTCCAACATGAACCGGAAGCAAAACCTGTTGAGCCCCCTGGAAGCGGAAACACATTGCACCTGAGACGGGTTATATGGTGAAGTGAGCGGGGAACTAAGTGATCCGGTAACCGAGGAGGTGAGGGCCGGATTGTCATGCGTTAACCCTTTACCGTGTCTGTGTCTCTCTAATACAGAGGAGCAAAGAAAATGTGCCCTTGGAGTCAATACATTCTTCGGATTAAAAGGCGATAGCTATTGGAGAATATATATGCACACATACACAGCTATATTTATGAGTGCGAGTACACGTTCGTGTTTATTTCACTTAAAACATTAAAATAATGTTATGCATGATGTATAAAAATGTAATGATATGTATATATATATTTATATATATATATACACACGTGTGTGGTGTGTGTGTGGTGTGTGTGTGGTGTGTGTGTGGTGTGTGTGTGGTGTGTGTGTGGTGTGTGTGTGTGTGTGTGTGTGTGTGTGTGTGTGTGTGTGTGTGTGTATGTATATATATATATATATATATCAAGATTATTATAATGTAAGATTTTCACATGTATTTTCAGCACAAATATTGGTGAAACAAAATAATTTGCACACTGCATAATTCCTTTTTATTCATACTACATTTATAATCGTTGTTTGGAATTCAAAGTAACACACATGCATGTATAAAAATATCAACAGGCGCTACTCTGTAGAGTTATCAGTAACCATGTCATTTCTAAATGTAGCTATAATGGCATCCAGTTAAAAAGGCTTAATAGAAGCATATCATACTACACTATTTGTGCAAAAATACAAATGATATAAAATAGCTAAATTACTGTGGGCAACTACATTATGTTAATATAAATAACTCCACATATTTCAGTGTTACACATCTATTAATCATCTTATCTAACAAAGGGCATAAGAAAAGTCAAAATAATCCAAAATAAAGATGTGCGCAAACCTGTGTGACTGACCAACAAACAGGGAAAAGGAAGAAAAAAAACAATAGTGTAATATGTCTTAAAAAGATAAATATTAGGCAGCAAGTTGGTATTGCGTTTGCAAACATCAGCTTCAAGTAAGCATATGGGTTGCGGTTTTTCTAGTTAGCGTGCAGTTGGTCTGCGTATTCCTTTCTTTTTATCTGGATCCTCCCTGCATTAAGGATACTTGCTGATACTTGCAGAAAGTGCTTTACTTGTTAGGCCTCGGATATAGTGGGCGTGCGACGGAGCGCGCGCCTGTCGGCTGAGCGATCTGGGGACTGAGATCCACAGCGACGGGGTGGCGTGACGTAACGAGGTTGGTTCACCCTCATTTGCTGAACCGTTCACGTGACCCGGACGTCGCGAGACAAAAATAAATTCTCTTGTCTCCTGAAAACTATGTGACACTTCATCGCGCGCTCTATGGCCTGCCTCATAGAGGTGCGGCCTGTTCGCGCCGCGTCCACTCACACTATAGACGTGGCCTTGGGTTTATAGCTCAGGTTTAGATCAAAAAGCAACATGCCAACTCGATTGAAATTTGCTAAACATAATAAAGGCATTGCAAAGGTTAAAGGGCCAACCCCACCTAGTACCAAAGTGAACTAATGCCAGCGCCATGTTTATGGGTCACATTTGTGTGATTGCTTTTTGTTTCCAAAATCTGACACGCATGTTGAAATCCTGTTTTAAAGTTAGATTGTAAACTTGTGAAGTTTGATTTGCTATTACACTTGTGTCTGATGTTGCTGCGTGTTCAGTGAGAGTGTTCAGTGAGGCAAAATTTACCCCTCTCCTCCCCTTATATTTTATTTGCTCTCTGATCGGGCTAGGGTAGGCTAAGGGAGAAGAAAACACTTATTTGACACACTCCCCTATGCGATTATAGTGGGGGCGTGTGCCTCTCGCCCGAGCGATAAGTGAAGGGCGATTGGGAAGGTATAGCGGACACGTCACCAGGCTGGTTCGCCCTCATTGGCTGAACCGCTCATGCACGAACGATAAAATAGTTTGTATTTTCAAAAAACTGCCACGCGGTCGCTCTGCATCGCTAGCACAGTCGTGCGCACTGAGTGGCCTCATACGGAATCAGACTGTTTATGTCGCGACTATAATCTCAGCCTTATTCAAAGGCCCCTAAGAAATGCAAATTGTAATTAATTTGCACAGCACCAAGATCAGTCAAATCGTTGCTATTAGCATGGTTACATTAGTTAATCGAAGCCGGTTAGTGTGCTACATTCTTTACAAAATAATGTTTCTTGGCTTATTTAGTGAGGTTGCTATTTCAAATTATTACAGCATTTAATGCCATTACTCCCCTTTGTTCTACATTGAATAAGAGAGCAGTTCACTTTAGTTACTTTGACTTTTCTGGAAGCGACTTCAAATGTCTTAGGCCTCGGCCATGCTCCCTGCTGGCGTGCTGAGGCGCGCTGAGGCTCAGGGAAAGCGGGTGCTTTCCCTGGCCTTGCGGTTGCTTACCGCACGCGCTGTCAGCGGGCCTGCAGGGGGCGGACGCGTCACTGGCCGGGGGCGGGCCAGTGACGTCACGGAGCTGGTTCGCCCTCATTGGGCGAACCGCTCACGTGACCGGCCTGTCGCGCCGGCAAGCGGGGGAATTTTAAATTCCCCTAAGACCTGCGCTTCCGCAAGCGCGCGGAAGCGCAGGTGAGCCCCTACTAAAGCCGCTCTAATTGCGGCTGTCGGGGCTCAGTGCTGAGCGGGAGCGCTCGTCAGCACGCTTCCGCAAGCAAGCAGCAAACATGGCCAAGGCCTTATTCCTAGTAGAAAATACGGTGATGTTAAAGGTGGTACTTCTGTGTTCTAATGCTTTTATTGCTGTGTTCTCTCTCTTTAGCATTGTCCCTTTGTATTTCAGGTTGCTGTTTTTCTCAGCGGAGTGGGTGGAAAGAGGGCGCCTGCGGCAAGATGGGGCGCCGATCCACTTCATCCACCAAGAGTGGGAAGTTCATGAACCCCACAGATCAAGCGCGTAAGTGTTACTAGATGTGTTACTGATGGAAAGATCTTGTGAACCAGAACTCTTCAACTAGTTTAATATTTCCCAATCGTTTTAAACTTGGTCCCCCATAAATTCTATTGATAAGAATAAGAATAGTGCCCAGAGGAACCCATTATTTGGGTTATTGATGCAGGGAAACTGCCCTATTTGTCTCACTCCCTTTGTGGCACTTTTCGTCCTACTCCTTTGTCACAATATTGTAGAAGCTGTCATAGGTGTACAGCAAGTCTTGATAACGTAAAATGCAAAGCAGTAACAGTACTTCAGTGTATTTATTATCTATATCTCAAACACAAACTTTTACATCATATATTCTTAAAAAGTCCATAGACAATGGAAATAGGTACACTTGTTGTGGGTACATTTATAGAAAAAAGAGATCGGTGTTTCATTCTTGTTCTTAAACAGTGCTTCATTTAAGTACTAGTGGGGTGCATGGACTCTGTGCCTAATTCAGTGTTTTTCAGCCTTTTTCTTACTAAGGAACCCCATAATTATATTGTGAAATTCTGAGGGACCCCCAACCCTCTCTAATAGCGCGTCTGAGATCAGATGCATTGTCAAGCCTTGTGTATTTGGTACGATTTTCAAATCACCTGTGAATTGCAGGGGAACCCTTTAGGGCTGTGGGGAACCCAATGGTTCCTATGAACCCCTGTTTGAAAAATACTGACCTAGTTTCTAATTTTAAGTATATTGCATTTCTCCTACATTACTTTCTACGTTTGGCAGCTTCTTACATGGGTTTCTTAGATAATTGAAATCCAAACTATGTATGAGTACACCCCAAATTGTTACTTCCCAACATTGATACCGATTATCACAGCTCCCTCATTTCCTGTATACCATGGGTCCTATATCTCCCAATCGCAATGGAAGCATGCAGCGAGTGTATCCGGCCTCCATTTCACTATGGTCAAAGTTTTTTATTAAAGTTTGTACGTTGCTTTTAGTACATCAAGGTATTAACTCGAGACTCTACACACATCTCTTTCTCTAACTATCTTACATTGTCAACTTCTGCAGGAAAGGAGGCAAGGAAGAGGGAACTGAAAAAGGTAAGATATATTCTTATCGTATGTCCCACCACTTTAACCCTTTTGCTGCCAGTTAAGTAAAGCTACGTGTTGCAGCAAAAGAGTTAAAGGTGCAGTCACCCATGCGTGTCCATTTAGAGCAGGGGTGGGCAATTCCTGTCCTCATGGGCCACTGTCAGGTTTTCAGGATATCCCTGCTTCAGCATAGGTGGATCAGTCGAAGACTGAGCCACTGTTAGAGCCACCTGTGCTGAAGCAGGGATATTCTGAAAACCTGATCTGTTGGTGGCCCTTAAGGACTGGTGTTGGCCGCCCCTGGTGTTGAGTATGTCTGTTTTCACTGCTCGCAGGTTTTTGAGATGTTTTATTCCTAAACAAATGGAGCCTAAAACTGAAATGATCATGGCTGCTAATCATGATCGCACCATGGGGATGCTCATGGAAGAGACGTCAAAATCCAGATCAAATGTTTTCTTAGGAAATAAAATGCCGTTCACTGGATGTCGAGGCGACAAGTGTTCCAGCCCTCGTGACATTTGGTGACGTCTGGTGAACGTCATAATGGCACCCACGGAGTTAACCAATGTTTCTGCCCTACTCCCCACCGTCTAAGAACGTCACATGCCATTGGCTCTGACTGTTGTATCAATTCCCCTCTCTTTTTCACTGTAGAACAAGAAGCAAAGGATGATGGTGAGAGCGGCTGTGCTGAAAATGAAAGATCCAAAGCAGATAATCCGGGACATGGAGAAACTTGATGAGATGGGTGAGTACTAGATAGAGAAGATAACCTTGGAAACGAGTTACTTAAGTAGAACATTCTGAGACAATTATGACTCTGCTGCTGCGGCCCAGCCACACACCATTTTCAGCTTTTGTCTATCCACTGCTGGGTGAAGGCGTCCCCAATGATCTTCCATGTACTGCGGTTGCAGGCCTCTCCTCCACATTTTCTGATCTTCATCCTCCGATCTTACTTTTGGCCATTGTCTTGGTCTTTTTAATTCCCTTGGAATCTAGTCGGGTACCATCTATGTCCAACAATGGTAATTTCTTCTTGCTTTGTGCTATTTTAATTTCTTCCCCCTTGTCATGATGCCAGACTCTTGTTGGGTTTCAAACCTTTCAATCTTTTTCCTGTCGCTTTGGGTAATACCCAGCATGCATCTCTCCATACTTTGAGTTGTCTGAAGCTTCTGAATTATTATTTAGGTTCCACATGTCACATCCATACACGAACACAGACAGATGTACACTGTTCAAAAAACGTTCCTCTTGAGGTCCAGTGGAAGGTTCCCTTGAAAGATTGTCTTGTTTCTTGCAAATGCCTCCATCCCGTCTTCATTCTCCTTTTGATTTAACTGAAAAAGTTGCCATCCGTTGTTAGTTGCCGGGCAAGAGAAACACAGTCTTTGGCTTGCAGTTCTATCCCATTTATTTAGATCTTTCCAAAGTTTACTAATTACTTGAACATCACTTTGTTCTCGCAGAGTTATCTGCAAGTCGCAGGTGACTGCAATATTCACTGTTTATTTTGATTAGGAAGAAAAATCCATCTAATGTCTTTAAAAAATTATTATTCGCGTGTTGCTTTGGAAAACTTTTGTGACATGGTCATCCCCCGTCGCTCTGCCTCGCTGATCCTTATCTTGCTTGTATATCTTCATGTAATCTAATGGTTTATGTGGCATTCTCGTAAACGTTCTTTTTAATATCGGCACACTGTCGCCTTCCTGCGTTTAGAACCGCCGAGGTATAGACGATCAAATGTTTTTTTTCCGTAATCTGCGAATCGGAGCGGGAGATCGTTTTTATTACTTCGGGAAATCGCTTCGTGTGCGATTCGGATGTGGCTCATTGTGTCTTATCCACAGTGAAATCCCGCCCGTTCTCTCGGCTGGGAGAAAGTCCACGTTCTGTTGCAGCCGATGAGTGAGAATCTTCATAAAAAAATCTTGAGTGGTTGGACGTAAACCGATTTGGTCTGTAGTTCCTGAGGTCCTCTTTCTTGTGGAAAAGGATATTTAGGGCATTGCTCAATTTGTCTGGAATGTTCCTGTTCTTCAAACGGCATGTAAACCAGTTTGCAATGATTTTCTCTACTTTTTCCCCCGTCTTCTTTAAATATTTTGGTTGTGATTCCATCTTCCCTGGAAGTGTTACCATTCTTCGTGGATTTTATTGCTTTTGCCACTTCTTATATAAGAACGCAATGGTACACAGTTGGGGGTTTCTTCTCACTGTTTCCCTCTTGGATTATGCCCTGTGTTCTCATACAATTTCTTGTAGAAGTCATCAACTCTCTTTATGATACGTTACATAGTAGATGAGGTTGAAAAAATACATATGTCCATCAAGTTCAACCTATGCTAAATTAAGACGACAGATACTTTATCCTATATCTGTATTTATAGTATTTTGATCCAGAGGATCGAGTGCAAGGTCTTTTTATTGTTGTTCCGTTGTCTTGTTTGAGTTTAGTGATTTGCTTTTTCCTAATCATAAGTCCCTGCTTCGTCGTCTTTAAACTTTTTGTTTCCTTCAATAGTCTTCCTCACCATATCAAAGTACAGTACTATCTTCTTACATCTTCAGTTATACGTTTGTGGATCGTCGTGCACAGCACTGCGTATTCAGTACTTGTTGTTGCGTCCTGGGATTGCTTCATTGCTTGTAGTCTCTGGAGTCATTGCTTTGTCATCAGATATTTTCTTATCCTGTTTTTTGTTGGCAATTCCTCCAGGTTTTTTTTTTCCCCGCGCTTTCAACTGCAATCTTCATAAGTTCTTCATAATCGTTTGTGTCTTTGACAAAGCACCATGCGAAACATGTTAGAGAACTTGCAAGCACCACGTGTTTTTGTATTTTAATCAACAAACATCGTTCTTGGTCACCACGTTCAGCGTTATCTTTTTTGGCTGGGCACCGGCTTTTTCCTGTTTGGATCCTTCCCCCTGCATATTCGATGTTTGGGAGCACGTCTGGCAGGAACCTCCGTTCGGGCTGAGGATCGTGGAGGACCGTGAGTAATTGGACTATGCTATCCACATTATTTGTTATGCTGTTCATCATGCCAGTGGATTCTGCATCTTGCGCATACCCTTGGCGCTGGTGGTGTTAGGTACCGCTGATAGCCCTTCACCGGAGACCCGCGATGTCCTCACTCCACCCTGCACAGGGTTTAGTTACATTTTTACTGACCGGCTCGCGGTCTTAATCACTTGCCCACATTCGCAAAGATTTGCGGATTCCACAAGATTCCTGCTTTACAGTGTTATACACCACTCCTGTGGCCCAATGATTGTTATCCATACTGTGGTTTTTTGATGCACCGGACTGTGGGACTGAATACAGCTCAACTTTTCACATAGATTTAAACACTGTTTACGGAGGTTATTTGCTGGGACGGATTGCACCCTGAGGGTCTCTCACATTATGCTAATATTCATATAGGCTCATGTTGTCTCTCCAGAGTTTAACCCTGTGCAGCAACCACAGCTCAACGAGAAAGTCCTGAAGGACAAGCGGAAGAAGCTGCGCGAGACCTTTGAACGCATTCTGCGTCTGTACGAGAAGGAAAACCCTGAAACTTACAAGGAGCTGCGGAAAATAGAGGTGGATTACGAGCACAAGCGGGGGCTGCTCAGCCAGTATTTCGATGCGGTCAAGGTAAGAGTGCCCACACTCGCAAGTACTCGCAACCCTTCTCCGTGGATCACCCACAGCTGGCCTGCAGACAGTTTGTTCACTTCATGTTTGAGCTTCTACAGATATAGCAGCTGTATTATTTCTAGGAGCAATATATCAGGCTACAATGCAGACTATTACACAGGGATTCAGTGGCAGTGTTGGTGCAGAATATCCCACTAGAAGGAGCAGCTACATCTTTATGTTTCAGAAACACAGTTAAAAAAAACTCTATTGTAAGACAGGCATTTGTCTGGGGTTCAACACAGCAATCCCCCCAAAACCAACATTAATGAAGCTGTTGAGTCCTACTTGATAAAATTCAAAGAGACTTATCAGAGAAGCTCAGAATAAGATCACAACTCTGTCTCCTTGAAGTCTCCATGTGAGAATAAGCAGCAGATTGCCATAAGAACACTTTACTGCAGCCTAGGGCCTTCTTAAAGAAATAGTTCCCTTAGTACAGCAATATTACATTCCCCCTTTCCCCCTTCTCTTTATATGTAAAGCCTGTGACAATGTATAATTACACTTTCTTACCTAAGCTGGCAAACGTTTGGTGCTCCTGTTATAAATGTGTAACAATCCCGATTTGTGGGACTAACAAAAGGGCTGCTTAGTCAGTGTAACTCAGCAGCTACAATGTATCCTTGTGTTACTAAGGTAACATTATCTATTGTTACAGTTTACAGCTCAAACTGCTGGGAAATTTGGCAACAAATTCTCACAAACAGGAAAGTGTTACAAACATCTTACACTACTTGGGAGGTGAGCTGGAATTAAAAAAAATGCTTTAATACTCATTAAAAATGTAGTTAAAATTTGAATTAAAAAAAATGCAGTAAGTATTATTTAATACTACAGAACTGATTTATTTAAAAAAACAACATAGGATTCCACCTTAAGCTGTTTTAAGACTTTCAAGAACAAAACAGTCGAGTGCAAATAGCACTAATAAGGCGTGAAACAAATTAATCGTGGTGGTGAGAAATAATTATGAAAGACACACATGAGACTAACTGTATATAAATATATGTATCCGGTCCCAGGAGGTAGTGCTGCTCCCAGACAGGACTCGAACCAAGTCCAGAAGAGTAGCAGCGAATAGGATTCCGGAGTGCAAATACGTCCAAGGACGTGAATAGAAAAAAATATACAAAAATAGCGCAGTAAGAAAGAACAATTGCAGTGTGACTCAAGTATTGGGAATAATCCCCTCGCATTTTCCGTGACGTGTATAAGCAGTGAGGTTATCTAGTAACCGACTCTTCTGGCCATGCAGGCATCCATCAGGATAGGTAGAGAATTCAATGGCAATTGGATGAAGCGGAGGGGGGTCCCACATGGAAAGGAAACGAAGCTAAAATGGTGCAAATTGCTTTATAAATTAAACAACACAAAGTAATGCACTCACATAGGAAACATCAGTGTAGGCGTTCTGACCACCCACAGTCTGGAGAGTACACAGCACGTCCTCTCCACCGGTGCTCCCGCTGCTACGGCCGTTTGAGCGGGTGATGTCATCAACCGGTGATAAGGGAACCAATTCTCAGCTGCAAGTCCCCCCAGAGTTAAACACCCAAATGATGTTCCAAATGCCAGCGTCACTCCGCCCTACGCGTTTCACTCATATTGAGCTTCCTCAGGGGCTTATCAGAGTTTAAGACTGTCAAGGGCTGGCACTCTCTGGGCCCTTATCACGTTCATGGAACGACATGAGATTAATGCTCGTTTTCTACTGGAAGACAGAAGTGGAGCTGCCTACACCTCCATTTGAACCCCAGGGGGGCAGTTGCAAACTTGTGATCACTACCCTATGAGCTTAGGATGGAGGAGGGAGGTACAAGAAACAGATAATGAACTAAATAGAATAGATGGAGATGGGGAAATAGCAAGGGGTCATGCAGGTAGAATGGGGGCAGTTGCAAGTTTGGCATGCAGGGAAACACCCATATTAAATACAGATAATACTAGAAAACTTCTAAAGATTAAACCCAATTCGCGTAAAAGGCAGGAGCAGATAAGATATAGTACAGACTGGAAGAAAAAAAACTTAAATGCATGTTTGCTAATGTAAGAAGCCTAACAGATAAAATGGGGGAGCTTTAATTAATAGCTACAAGGGAGCAGTATGATATCATAGGCATTACTGAAACATGGTGGGATAAAACTCATGACTGGACAGTTAATTTAGAGGGTTATTTCCTTTTCCGAAAGGATCGAGTAAATAGAAAAGGCGGAGTATGTTTATATGTTAAACCGGATCTAAAACCTGTTATAAGGGAATATATTTGAGGGAATGATGACTATGTAGAGACCTTGTGGATATAAATTAGCAGTGGAGGTAAAAGTACAAAGAAAATGTTTGTAGAGAGATGCTATAAACCACCAAATATCTGCGATTTGAGGAAGCCAAAATATCTTGGCTTCGAGTGTTTGACATCACTGCTGTTTGTTCAAATTAGATCACGTGGTCTATTGAATATCTCACATGATTAATGCATTGCTATTTATGATTCTCGTTAATAACTACTGTTTGATACTATACTCTGTTTCATTTTTTTATTTTTTAACATATTACACATACGAGGACTATTCTTCCAACATTGCTAGAAAGGTAGTGGAGGAAATGCAGGAACTTAGATTCTTAGTCAGAAGGGACGGAGGCATCATATCAGAATTATAAGAAATCTAACTAGGTTGAACTTGATGGACGGCTGTCTTGTTTTCAATCTCATCTACTATGTAACTGTAACAAAAGTTGCAAAAGGGCACTCAAATTAGCATTAATGGATAATGAAAAAATGATTGCGTTAGAAAGTAAGATCAACCATTAAAAGTTCTTGAAGTACCTCTTAATATAAAAAAAAAAGAAATAGAAAATAAAATATAAGACCCTTTCAGTGTGAGATGGGCAGGCAGATTATTGGAGATAAGGAAAAAGTATTAAACAAATTCTTTATTTTCCTCTGTTTAGCAGGGACGAATCAATTGCAATAGTAGTGCCGCAGGAGGAAGCCACAACCTCTATATTAACGAATAATTGGTTAACTGAGGAAGAAGTTCATAGGCGGCTTGATAAAATGAAAGTAAATAAGGCACCTGGCCCCGATGGCATACATCCAAGAGTTCTTAAGGAGTTAAATTCCGTAATAGCCAAACCATTAATTTAATATTCAAGGACTTCATTTCCACAGGCTCAGTACCACAAGATTGGCGTAAAGCAGACGTGGTGCCTACATTTAAAAAGGGAGCTAAATCACAACCAGGGAATTACAGACCTGTACGCCTGACATCCATACTAGGGAAGTTACTTGACAGTTTTTAGTACGGGATAATATTCAGGAATACCTAATAGAAAACAACATTGAGTAATAGCATGGATTTATGAAGGATGTCGTGCCAAACTAACCTTATTAGTTTTTTTGAGTGGGTAAGTAGGATTTTAGATCAGGGTAATGCAGTTTTAGATTTTGTAAAGGGTTTTGATACGGTTGTACACACAAAGTTGGTGTACAAAATGAAGCAAATTGGACTCGGTAAAAATATTTGCACCTGGATTGAAAACTGGTTGAAGGATAGACAACAGAGGGTTGTCATAAATTGAACTTTTTCTGGTTGGACTATAGTTATGAGTGGAGTACCTCAGGGATCGGTACTGGGACCCCTGCTTTTTAACTTGTTTATTAATGACCTTGAGGTTGGCATAGAGCAAAGTCTCCATCTTTGCTGATGACACTAAATTGTGAAGGGTAGTAGTAGAAACAGAGCAAGATGTCATTTCTCTCCATAAGGACTTGGGTAGATTGGAAACTTGGGCAGGTAAATGGTAGATGAGGTTTAATAAAGATAAATGTAAGGTTATGCATTTGGGAAACAAGAATAACCAGGCGACTTACAAATTAAATGGGGATAAATTGGGGGAATCCTTGATGGAGAAGGATTTAGGAGTGCTTGTAGACAGCAGACTTAGCAATAGTGCCAAAAGTCATGCAGTAGCTGCAGAGGCAAACAAGATCTTATCTTGCATTAAATGGGCAATGGATGGAAGGAAAGGAAACATAATTATGCCCCTTTATAAAGCATTAGTAAGACCACACCTTGAGATGGAGTACAATTCTGGGCACCACTCCTTAGAAAAGACATTATGGAACTAGAGAGAGTGCAGAGAAGAGCCACCAAATTAATAAAGGGGATGGATAATCTGGTTTATGAGGAGAGGCTAGCTAAAGTTGATTTATTTTATTTATTTTTTTACTTATGCAAAGAGGAGTCTAAGAGGGAAAATGACTATATACAAATATATTCGGGGACAATATAAGACGCTTTCAAAAGAACTATTCATCCTAAGGGCAGTACAAAAGACACAGCGTCATCTCTTAAGGTTTCTTTTTAGAAAGGAAAGGTATACAGGGATATACCAAATAAGTAAACATGGGAAGGATGTTGATCCAGGGAGTCGTCTGATTGCCAATTCTTGGTGTCAGGAAGGAATTTATTTTCCCTTATGCGATATCATTAGATGATGTGTCACTGTGGTTTTTTGTTTGCCTTCCTCTGGATCAATGTACTGTAAATACAAATATAGGTCGTCTAAATTTAGCATAGGTTGAACTTCATGGACGTACGTCTTTTTTCAACCTCATCTACCGTGATTAAGTGACCGCAATTCCGAAAGAGACTGCCGTCGGTATTCCAGCATTGATAGGGTAAAATAAAAAATGGCTAAGAAAAAACAAAAGTTGGTAATCTGCTCTAAATTCATCACATTGGGTTCTTTCAGCATCGGTTGGTTTTCGAGTATACGTCACCCTTAGTGGGCTAAAATGAGTTTTGTGTAGTTGTACTGAAAGTTTTTAAGTCTCTTCTTTTGCAAAAAGATTTTGGAGGTCTTGTGTAGAATTACATCTCTGCTGAAGAACTCAAGTTGACCAGCCCAAGGGTCCTTAGGCTGGGCAAAATTTACTGTATCTTCCCACCTGCAACCCAGTAGTGAATGTCAGAGTTATTAGTTGTCAGGAAGTTGTTTGGGTGGCAATTTTAAGGGCTGTGTTCTTATTCGTTAATTGCATTTCTCTTGAACTAGGATGTCTCCAGCCATTGGTTTCTGTGGTATTACATTGTGAGTCCAGTCACTGCTATTGGATAGGAAATTCGGCAGAATAACGTCTTGCCTATGCTGTGATTTCCATCAGCACTAATCCAAATGTCTTTCTTGCAACAGAATGCTCAGCACGTGGAGGTGGAAAGTATCCCACTGCCAGACTTGCCACATGCACCTTCCAATATTCTGATTCAGGACATCCCATTACCGGGAGCTCAGCCTCCCTCCATCCTGAAGAAGACCTCTGCTTACGGGTAATAAAGAGGACTATTCAAATTGCACAGCAGGGCCAGGAACAACAGTTAGGACAATGTATAATAACAGAGGTCATGTTCAAGTACAAATGCATGCGTTTCAATTCCATAAGCCTGGTACAGTTAAACGTGCAATCCCCTTTGTTAGCAAAGTGTACTAAAGGATAAAGACTAGAAAGCAATTTACATACGTGACCACTAAATAGATATGGCACGTGACATTATTCCAGCAGGTGACGACATAACACAATGTTTCAATAGGATTTACTGGCAGTGATGGTGCAGAACATTAGTACATAATCCACCATAATGCACCAGAGGGTACAATAACGCCTGCTACATCTCTGCTAATATTATGATAATGATCCCTAGAAGCCTGCTACATTTCTAGGTTAGGTTAATAGTATGGTAATGATCCATAGAAACCTGCTACATCTCTAGGTTAGGTTAATAGTATGGTAATGATCCATAGAAACCTGCTACATCTCTAGGTTAATATTATGGTAATGATCCATAGAAGCCTGCTACATCTCTAGGTTAATATTATGATAATGATCCATAGAAACTTGCTACATCTCTAGGTTAGGTTAATATGATAATGATCCATAGAAGCCTGCTACATCTCTAGGTTAATATTATGATAATGATCCATAGAAACCTGCTACATCTCTAGGCTAATATGATAATGATCCATAGAAGCCTGCTACATCTCTAGGTTAGGTTAATATGATAATGATCCATAGAAACCTGCTACATCTCTAGGTTAATATTATGATAATGATCCCTGCTTGTCTGTCTTCGGATCTTTCTCTAGCAAATGGGACTTGGATACGTTACCTCTTGCATTTCATTCCCAGACCTCCCGGCCGAGGTGTCTCCATGGCTTTTCCTCCTGGCCATGGAGTTCCACGTTTGCCCCCGGGGAAGAAGCCCCCTGGACCGCCCCCTGGTCCTCCTCCACCCCAGGTGCTACAAATGTATGGTCGGAAGGTTGGCTTTGCACTGGAGAACATCATGAGGAGAAGGGAGGAGGAGATGAGGTACAGTCCTGATGCAGGTGAGCTTTCCTGAGTTCACCCACTGTGTGGGGATTAACGTGGTAATGCTCTCATTTTACCACACAACCAAGACTGCTACCTACCCCCTGCAAACTGTTACACTGTAAATGTATTCCCATCATTGGCGGTTGAATCGCATCCTTTTCATATGGAGTGAGGTGGACATAGTTTAATTATAAAGTTATAATTTACAAGTCCATTTCTTTCCTGCGAAGATCACTCACAGTGACAGACAACAGGACTGAAAGGCAATAAGTATATATGTGCACCACTCATCGTATCCTAAACGTGCGGCTCCCCAAACAATAGCCTATATTAAGTGAGCTAAATATGATGCCGTTTGAAGCAGATTGGAAACCCTAGGATTTTTTCTTTCCCCGATCTGTTTTTATTTACATTTTGCATTAATGAGGCCTGAAGTAGATTGTGTACATGGCAACTTCTGCTGTTTATTCTAACGTGTTCCACCTCCACAGAAGGTACAAAGCTGTTTCCCATGCACCCTTCCGAGAGTCTTATAAGACAAAACGTCTTCTCCTGAGCTATTCCGAGAGGACTGGAATGGTGTTATGTTGGGGTTGGGGGTTTAGCAGCCATGGTAACTCGGGTTTTGGGTTCAGTTTTAGGGATACATTTTATTTATTTTGTTTTTTTTTATTTCGGTTGGTAGTGAAAAACTAGGGGTGACATCTGACCCTGTATTGCACAGTATGATGAAAAAAACCTTTCAAAATGTAAAATAAGCATGATGTATGTGAGAGTTGACGTGTAGACTAACACAACAGACAGATTGCAGTCGCCAGATTTATATTTCAGATTTGATGTAGGTTGTACTGGACCAGCTAGAGATGTACAGTGTGTACAGTGTGTACAGAGCCTTGGAGAACTTCACAGGTATCTGCTCTGTACACACCGTGCACACATTTTTAAATGGGTTAACAAGACCATTATTCATGTGTACAATGTATCTTCAGTATTCTGTCTGGGGCGATATTGTGGGATGCTTTGTGATATTCTGCAACACCACCAACACTGCCGTTTAATCGTATGGAAACTGACATTCGGAGTTAATACTGAGTATGTTGTGTTAACTCCAGGAACAATTAGGCTGCTGACATCTCTATAACACCTGTAACTTGAAGAACCTCCGAACCATTTGTCCCTCACATTGGTCCTTTCCGTTGTCATGTACACTGGTCAAATGTTAATGGTCTTGATTCTCCACCCGTTCTTCCTGAACAGGTCAAAGGGGTCAGCATGACGGCTCCAGTTCAAGCGAAGACGAAGGTTATCCCAATGAGATGGAGCAGGACAAGGATGAGGATGGCAGCAGTGAAGATGACAGCGACAGCAACCAGTCAGACGGCAGGGACAGTGATGGCGAGGACTTATCCCACCGGGACGAGGAGAGGAAGAGCAGCAACAGCAGCAGCGATAAGAAAGCAGGTGACATGCATCTCACGTTGACCCTGCCACCTTCCCCACAGTTATACCAGTAGAAATCCTACCTACCTTATCCATCCTTTACATCCCCCCCTGATCCAATACAGGCACATCCCGCATTCTCTAGTCATGAACATAACCTCCCTCCCCAGGTCATAGTGTGCGGTTTTCTGACACTCCAGAGAACGCCCGCAAGAAGAGGAAAAAGCACGTGAAAGATCTCACTCCGCTGCAGGCAATGATGTTGCGCATGGCAGGTAATTACTCCGTCTTTGCTTTAAATATTTGTCTAAGACAGATTTCTTGAGGTGGACCACTTATGTGCAAGTCCTCGCATGATTTCAGGTGAGTTTGAGGCAAATCTGAAAATGTGATTCTCTTTTTTATTGAGGCAAAAAGTGGCACTGTGTGCTCATTTGCATGTCATTTCCCAGAATCCCTTGCTGCAGTGGAAGTGCTGTATGCTGGGTGATAATGGGGAAAGGTGGGGTTGCAGACCTGCCTAAGACATGCAGATGAGCATACAGCTATATTTGCATCTTTTTTGAAAGAAACATATAGAATACTTTCCTAAATCCCC
Source organism: Ascaphus truei (assembly GCF_040206685.1). Taxonomy (NCBI): domain Eukaryota; kingdom Metazoa; phylum Chordata; class Amphibia; order Anura; family Ascaphidae; genus Ascaphus; species Ascaphus truei. Next base: position 16,273,286 of record NC_134499.1, read on the forward strand.
CTCTTTACAGTAGCAGTCCGGCCTAGAACCAACATGTCCCGCATGTTTTTAACAGGTTAAATGGAGCTGATTGATGCCTCAATGTGTGCATCAAAAATAATCGGTTCTATGTTAAACAAACGCCTTGGGGGTTACGTTCTTTATCTAATGTCCTTCGGCGTCGAGACTGTTTGCCAGTAAATTGTTGGCACCATGGGTCTTCTTTTTCATCAAACGGACAAAAAAGTCGCTGAATCCATTGTTCCTGCCGAAAAAAGACACATTCATTTTTTAAAAGATTACATAAACTAGTTATTTTAGGGCAACTGATAACTTTTAAGGAAGGCGATTACACTGATACGTTTAGGAAAACATTTTCTTGGCTGCGGCTTTGACCTGCACCTTTAATACGGAAGCAGGGGACAGATACAAACATCGCCGTCACTCGTCACATTTGTGTCCAGGAGCTCTTCATTTATAAGTGGTTCAGCCCGGAGTTAAACCCATTTGATGAATCCCTTTCTAGTGCCGCAATGAGTACTGCGTGGGCCCTTGCCACAGGTAAATCGGAGGCTGATAGAAACAGAAGGGAAGCCCCCTTCACTTACGTTTCTGGCATCCGGACGCCAGTCATAGTCGCGATCACTCGGGAGAGATCACATGACCTAAAAGTGCCGGCGATTCGGTGGCACTCTGGCGGTGCCGAGCCACTGGTGCTCTAAATGTTTCATGTTCTTAGGTAAAAAAAATTCGAAGTAATTGACTTCCTTGGAATCAATCCAATGGGAGTGCTGGAGGTTCCGCTGGGCCAGAGGTCCACGGCCCCTCCGGTACTGCAATCACACGACCGCTTTCAGATCGGAGCACTGGGCGCGATCTGCCATAGAATGAGAAGGATACCTGGACGTAGCTTTGACTTACAGGGCCTCCTGCGTGCTAGACCCCATGACCTGGTGGTATTCAGCGGGAAGCCATGCCCACCTGCTTACCTGAGCAGGATCTCACTGCAGTGTAAGGATATTGCGGAGGTCGTTTGACCCTACTTTAGTGTTGGGGATGAAAACGGGCCGCGCTTGTGCTGCCTATGGTTCCATAAGGCAGGAAATGCCTTCGATTTGATCTATACAATCTAAATGATCTGCCAGACCCTCTGTGGAGAGTCCTTGTGCTCCCAAATGTAACAGGATTTGTATGCTGGTATGTATATTTCAGAAGCAGTTAAGTGTTTTGTTACCTTTTTCAGATCTTGGGTGTGGCTGCCTTCAGTTGTATGAGACTCTTGTTCAGGCTAATTGGCAATCATCTCTAAAAAGCAGACTGCTTTGGGCGCTCTGCTGGGCTGCTTTGGGCGCTCTGCTGGCCTGCGCTGCTTTGGGTGCTCTGCTGGCCTGCACGTGCTGCTTTGGGCGCTCTGCTGGCCAGCGCGCGCTGCTTTGGGCGCTCTGCTGGCCTGCGCGGGCTGCTTTGGGCGCTCTGCTGGCCTGCACGGGCTGCTTTGGGCGCTCTGCTGGCCTGCGCGGGCTGCTGTTTATAAACTGGTGCTGCAATATTTGGGCAGAAGTCTATCTGCTCTCCCAGCTTCTGCCCCAAAACGTTAGTTCGCTCTGCCACCTGTTGGCAGGATGCTGAAGCTGTGCACGCTCATGCTTGAGAGCGATGACGTCACCAACTCTCCAAGCATGAGCACAGGCTGTCCTGCTGAATTTTGCAAGAGCGAGCGGGGGGCATGTCATTGGCTGGATCCTGTGTGTGGCTGTGTGCATTGACTGGTGCTGATTGGTTGCTGAAGGGTCATGTGACCCTTCAGCGCACTTGAAAATCAATTTTCTGTCTCCCAAGCGCCTAGCTTTGGAGACCATACATGCACGAGCGTGAGCGTGGCCGTACAGATTGACTTTAACTGAAGTCGCGCTCAGCGGCAGCGTGGACACAGCCATAGAGCATTTTCTCTGATATTGGACTTGTATTTCTTGATTGGGGGTCTTTTATTTCCCCTCCCACCCTGCGAAGGGAATTGCTTGGGTATATTACCATACGTGTGTACTACTGGTATAGGAAGGACGCAGGGGAATTATTCTTATTTACCCTAATTCCACTTCGTCCTTTCATACCTGAACAAGATTCCCGCCCGTTATTATGCTGTTTTTCCCTATGCTCGGTTACATGGATAACTGCTGTGAGAAGGGGAGCAGGAGCCTTGTAGGGGCTGCTAGAGCCTGATTCGTTGAAAGTTTCTGTCCTTGCCCCAACTGGGCGGGGCTTAATCCCCATTTGTTTGCACTGGCGTGGAAGGACAAAGAAATAAAATGATCGTGAACTGGTCAGAATAATTCCTCTTATTTACACCCTCCCTTACTCTGAAATATTCATTTTTGTTAGGGCAGAGGCGCGCCCCCCAGGGGGCGGGAGAATTTGTAGGCGTGGCGCGGGCGGTTACAGAGGCCTCCACGGCATTTAAATGAAATGCCGGGCGAGGCGTGAGGCCTCTGTAACTCGCGTACCTGCTGCCAGCCGGGTCTTTGGCAACGCGCGTCAAATGGCGTGGTGGGGTCACATGACGTCACATGACCCGCAACGTAATTTGGCGCCGAGCCATTGGGAGTAGGGGGGCGCGAACGCTGCGGCTCCCAGGATGGGGGCCGCAGCTCAAAACCGCAGCGCTGTGTTAAGGTATACTTTGGGCAAACTGTTTTCTCCCTGCTGGTATTTTTTCTGAGGAGGGTTGTGAATCTGTGGGTTTTTCACCACATTTAAAATTGTTGCTTTAATAATGTTAAGTATATGTGATTCAATTATTTGACTTCTATTTGGTCAGGAACCAAGTGTTAGTGTAACCTGTTTAGCACCCTCTGGAATCAGAGAGATAATTTAGTGAACTCGCTGAAGGTAAATTATGTAATTATAATAATATAAATGTTATCTTTAATGGCGGTGACATGTTTAATGTGCCACATCTGGGTAATGCCCCCCCCCCCTTTTTTTTTTTTTTTTTTTTTTTTTTTTTTTTACACCAAAATGTTACACCTGTAAGTATTTTTGTAATCATTTCTTGGTTTTTGTTTTTAAACCTGATGAGGGGAGACTTGGAAGCGGTTTGATTTCATCAGGACAGGATTTGATCAGGATAGGGTGGGCTAATGTGAATAGCACTGGATTTGACAAACACTCCCCGATTTAGAGACCCCCTAAGAAATTTAATTTTGCATTGAATTACTTTAAAAAATCTTTGCTGTTAGCGTGGTTAGAATTGTTTGAGACTGTTGAATGCTTTTCAAAAAGCTGTTTTCTTGCTTGTTACGTGGGGTTACACCTTTAACCGGTACACAACACTTTTTCCCTCATGGTGGCTTTGTCAATGCAATGTGTAGTACGTGTAGTACGTGTAGTACGTATTGTACGTGTTTGTTAGTACGTGTAGTACATGTAGTATGTGTAGTATGTATTGTACGTATTGTTTGTTAGTACGTGTAGGCTGATGTGCACATCCAAAACGTATCTGCTCTTTCACCTTGCAGGTCAGGAGATGATAGAGGAAGAGGAGGACCAAGAAGCTGAAGAATTTTCCTCTACATCGTCCTCTGATGACGATTCAGACTCCGAAGACTCCCAGCGCCCTGAAGAGTCCAAAGTCGAAGGCACTGAAACTAGCACGGCAGCGACCATCTCCATGCCGCCCCCTGTCACCGTCCCACCGCCCCCACTGCAAATGCCGCCGGCCATCATGACAGGCCCTCCCCCTCTTGGACCTCCTCCAGTTCCACCGCTCCGGCCACCAGGACCACCAACAGGCATGCCGCCTGGCCCACCTCCAGGTACTGAAAGGTCGCGCGCGTGACCAGCATAAGAAATGGTCTTTTAAAATCCGTTATTCGGTGTTTCCATTTTTGTCAGATAATATTGAGGCCTGGATAGCCAGAGAACGTTATACGGTCACTTTGCTCCTGAGGCACCTGTGACAGTGAGATGTTTCAAATAAAATAAAAAGTTCACCAACGGGAGACTGCCGTTTAATATTTTTGGCCAAATTAGTGATCTCATTTTTGTTTGATTCACTGCTACATTGTGTCTGCAAAGGACGGCATAATTTAATAAACCCGAAATCACGTAATTGTGTATTAAGAGGTGGATTCTGAGGAGCAAAGTGTACTAATGGCAGAGAAATGTGTAAAACGTTAATTCTGGGTGATGCTTTTTTCTTTCTTTTTTTTTTTTTTTTTTTAACCAAAATCAGACCCCCCTGTAAGTACTTTTAATAGTTTGTGAGTTTGTAAACGTGGTCTGCTCAGACTTGGGAGGCGTTGATTTCCTCAGGTTCCTGCATCTTCTCTGATCTCGGAAAACACAAGAACAGGAAACCTAGGTTGACGCACTCAATCACGTGCTGGTGGTTAGTGATACAATGCGCTCTGCTGTCGAATTAGTTTCTGCAGCCTGAGTGCTGTGATACAAATTGTTTCGAGCAGGACTCCGCAACAAAGTCAGTAACTAAGATGTGTGCGGTCGGAATGGAGGCGTCCTGCGCGTGCATGTGACTACTGCCCTGTGCAGAAAACTAATAGACAGCAGGTGTCAGGGATTCAATACAAACCACTCGTGCTCCTAACAAGCAGCGGGTCTGATTTACTTTACCCACACGAGCGGCAGGCTTAATCACTGTCCTTTGTGAACACGCACCTCTGGAAACTGACATCAGCGCTGATATCACTTTTATGATTAGCGCGGATGCAGGAGCGTGGCTCCAATTAAGCTAGCATAGTAGAAGAATTGTCCAATACACCACTACCATTGACATCTGCGCTGATATAACTGTTTTGATCAGCGCAGATGCAGTAGTGTGCTTAAGCCAACTCATGAGACCTCTCGTCTTAAATGCACCTCTACAAGTGGCATCCGTGCTGATATTTCTGCTATGATCAGCGCTGATGCAGGAATGTTCCTATAAGTAATGCAATCATCCTTACTTCAGTCTGTGGGTATCACTGCCAAGCCGCACCGGTTATATACCAGGAGACTGGAACACCAGATCAGTCCAAGGACGGCAGGCTTTTCAGTATTAAAACGCGGTTAGAAGAAGCACTGTGCTTTGCATCTACCAATAGATGTATGCAGTACTTGAGACACCACGGTGATTTTACCAATACACCTAGAATTATTAGTACTGTTGCATCTATTATTGTGGGAGTATACAGTGTGCCTTAATACCTGTAGATATACCACACATGTATATCATAGCAAGTGATATCTGCACCCATACACATGCTGGGATCAGTACAGCTGTAATATCTCCATGTATCACAGTGCTTGATAATATACTCACGTAGTCACTATCAACACTTACGGAATTAGGAGACAATAGCGTTACAAACTGATCTCATACAGGGTATAGAGGGGTTTTGTATTTTCCCCATCACACCCCTTAAAAAGGTGTTTCCTATCCTCATTGGAATATGAGGACTAACTCTGGTCATCAGTATATACCTATGTTTGGTCGTCAGCACTCTTATAGTGCCCATCCTACAATCACAGTCACTGTACTATTGCTGCTATATTTTAATACCCTATATTTTACATTCATTTTGAACATGAAAATTATTTTAACTATTTCACTAACCACCAGCAAGTGATTGAGTGCTTCAACCTAGGCTTCCTGTTCTTGTGTTTTCCTACACAATTACCTAGTTAGCACCTCACTTCCACCACTTAAGCTGTAGCAGGGAAAGCCGTTTAGTAGTCACTGTGTGTTCAACAAGAGTTTGTACACCATGGATCCACTATGCTTTTAGTGCACACGTACCTTTTCATATACCATGCGCCTCTAGCTCTTTCTTTGCAAGATGCTTCACTCCTGTACAGTGTTGAGACCCTTGATGCAGCCGTCACTATACTCCCTTCTAGGCTGTACACGTTTGTGTCTTTTAACGTGTGTGTGTGTGTGTGTCCATCTACTTTGCTAATTTAGCGAGGTGGCTTCCGAAACTGAACACTGCGCTCTTACAAGGTCTGAGCAGTGAACTTTAAGGTGGCGTTACCTACCTACCTCTTTCTGCTGCCATTGCCTTTTACTGTACAGCAGAGCTAATTAACTGCTTAAATTTGCTGCTAACCTTTGCTATGTCAACTCTCTCTCCTTCAGGCGCTCCTCCGTTTCTGAGACCTCCTGGGCTCCGTGGCCCACCACCACGCCTGCTACCCCCAGGGCCACCACCTGGCCGCCCCCCTGGCCCTCCTCCAGGACCTCCTCCGGGCCTGCCCCCAGGACCCCCTCCCCGCGGACCTCCACCTCGCTTGCTCCCGCCGACACCTCCAGGTAAAAGGCTCACCCCGTCGTCGCACACCGTTAAGCCATGTTCCTGATCACCTTTTGCAGTACATTGCACATTTGTAATAATCAGCCCACTCGCTTCCAAAAGGAAATTCTATTGCATTGTACCTGGACGACACGCCTCTCCCCTTTACCCCATTTTCTGCCATTTTTAGATATTGTTTATAGTTCAATTGGTGGGGGATCGCTTTTGCAAATTTAGACCGGATATATTCTAGCTGCAAGCAGCGCAATAACCACAAATCGACTGCATTTTAAAAAAAATGTAAATTGGCGATTTATATGCTATAAAGTCTTGAAAATGGCAATGTTTAGGGTTACGTTATAAAGCATTTGGGTTGCAGGGGAATGATGGTTTAAGGGGATTTGCAAAAAATTGGTATTGGTCTAAGTTTTCACAGTGTTGTGTGTTAATCCGATTGAAAAGAAAAAGCTATGCAATTTGTAAACCAAGGTTGTGTTAATTGAGGCCACTGCTTTGATGTGAAGTATCTACATTTTGATTTTGGAAGACTCAGTGCAACTTCAAAATAATTCAAATTGAGACTGGGATGTCTATCCTTTTAAAACTATACCCATATCATAAATGTATTGGTTTGGCATTGGTTTGTATGCCCGTTTATGGAACAGCACTAGAGATCTTCATCGATGTACTAAAGAGGTATAGAGCTTTTGAAATCTCTCAATACTTAATGCGCTCCTGGAACTTTGCACCATAAAAAATCATTACTCGTGAGTAGAGGTGGGCGGACCGGTCAAAATCCGTTCTGATGTTCCAAGGCATTTTTGTGTATAGTCCGTTCGGAATCCAGGGCCGGAATAAAACGGAATTTGTTCTTGCAGTGTGTGTGTGTTAGCAATAAAGCATTGAATGTTATTAAAAAAAATACCGTGCACGTGGACGCAGCTTGATTAAGCGGGGAGAGAGCCTCCGATGCCGAGTAAATTCTCGCGCGGCGGCCATTTCACGATCGGTTAACGCTATCTTTGTTATAACGCAGTCTCATTATGTGGACCCCGAGCACCGCGTTCTGACGGGGTTCAGCTGTATAATGAAAGCTCTCACTATAAGTGTATAGATATTTTATGTATTAAACATTTCTGCTTTGTCATGCACGGTGCCACCACTGCACGGCATTTCCACTAATCAGTGATGTGGTTTTTTAAACCTTATTTGAAAGTAGGTGTCCTCTGGCTTCTGAGAGATTTCATTTTGTTATTCCTCTACAAAAGTAATTCTCAGAGAGAATCAATAGGGCCACTGGGGTTAGCCTCTGGCAGCCAATAGAAAGCTGTGACGTAGCGAGATGACATTTGAAGCTTCCGATTGGATGAGTGACCCTGCATTCATCTTTGTTTTTCCGGTCAAGTGCTGGCAAAGTACAGTAAATGGCCGCAATTGTCAGCCATCCATAGCTTTGAATGCTGTGTTTTAGTTAAAGAAAACAATATGGATTCTAGAAAGTTACCAAAAATATTTAGTGGACGATTGCGGTTTTAATGTAATTCTAAACTTATGGGCCAGCTAATGTCAGATTGTATAATATTTATACGGTGAAGTGGATAGTGCTTTTTAAAAAAAAAAAACGAATCCCTTTTTTTTTTTTTTAAACAAATGTAGGACTGTAGAGATGTGCAAAACTTTCCAACAGGTCTGCCAAACCAGATAATAATCAATTCTTGCCATGTCGGCATTTACAAATGTTTACCGAAAGCAGTGGTGCGCAAACATCTTGAGCTGCGTCTCTCTGCCCGGCAGCTGCAGCGTTCGTGCCCCCCACCCCTTTCGAAGGACTCTGTGTCAAATGACGCTGCGGGTCATGTGACGTTACGTGACCCCCGTCGCGTCCTTTTACGCACGTTGCCATGGCGACATGTCACACACACACCCGCCTCCCCTCCATGGCGACACGTCACCGAAGACCCAGTAGAGAGCAGGTAAGGGAGTTAGAGACCTCACGCCTCCCCCGGCATTTAATTTAATTGCCGTGGGGAAGAGCGCAGGGCCTGTGTAACCGCCGCACCGCCCCCCCCCCCCCCCTCCCAGTTTGCGCACCGCTGACCTAGATAGAGTATCTTTCTCAAAAAATGAATTTCCATTTTGAAGAAAGGGAGAAATTCCATGTTGCACCCCCCTCTCCTTCTACAGTATAGCACCAACACCAGTTTGCCTATTCAACTCGTATTCTCGTAACAATTGTATATGAAAAACTATTGTGTGTGTAAACATATATATACACACACATGCGCGCACACCCCCTGAGGATTCAAATAACTGATTGTGCACATTAATGTTTATTCCTCGTCACCGTCAGCACTATTCAAACTATCATTTTAGCTTTGGAACTAAGTCCCCTTGCATCCAACATCTCTGAATCCTTTTTTACACATGTATGCCTCTTGATCCCATATACTTTTAGGTATATGGATCACTCATTTGTTATACTTGTATTTCTCTTTATCAATGGATCTTTGTGTGCCTACTTTTTTTCCCCTCTGTCTCGCTCTTGGACATAGGTGCAAAAATAGGGAGACAAAAGAGTGAACAACATAGCATATGTCCTAACATACAACTCACTATCTACAGGTAAGTATTGCACTAACGTGCATTTCTGTAGCATCGCATGTCTTCAACTGATATATCTGCACGGAAACTGGTGTCTCTGGGTAAATGCAGACTTCACTCTCCCCTGGTGTCACTCGAGACCTCACGATAGAGAGACCTCACGATAGAGAGACCTCACGATAGAGAGACCTCACGATAGAGAGACCTCACGATAGAGAGACCTCACGATAGAGAGACCTCACGATAGAGAGACCTCACGATAGAGAGACCTCACGATAGAGAGATATGGACATAGTGTAGATCCTCACAATTTATTACACGGTTTAAAAGTTATTGCACTTCAATTTATAAAACAATTCGTTCTGAGACGTGAAAGGGATCTCCCTGGATGTTAGACGCTGAGCTCCTGGCGTCTCACTGGCCCGGCCCTCGCAATGACGCCTACCAGTGCGAATAGTTAGCACTCCCAGGTGGGGATTTCCTCCTTCACTGTCTGCCTCTGAGGAAACGCTCCTTCACCCTACTCGCTTCGCCTGTCTGCTTCTTCAGGGGTAGAAGTGACGCCAGGGGAGAGTGAAGACTGCATTTACCCAGAGATACCAGTTCCCATGCGGATATCAGTTCCATCAAATTGGAGAAATGTTAAAGAAATCATACGAGTACAATACTTACCTGTAGATAATGAGTTGTGGACCTACTACTCAGTCCCCCCTCTCTTGTCTTACTATTTTTGCGCCTAAATCAATATTCTTGGTAACGTTCCAGTTTTTCGACACCTGTAGGGTGGTTGAAGACTGATTGATTGGCAGCATCAGTAGGGACAGCTTTAGTCAATGCGAGATCACGGTTTGCATTGATTATCTCTCACAATAAGGTTAAGTGTCTTTGAAGGTCATTTATTTCCTGTTGCGCTTTTTATATATCTATCTCTTATTTCAATGTCTCTTCGCAGGTTGAATACTGTTCATTTTGTATAAGGACAGAATTTCTCTTGGCAATGTTGCTGATATTTATGTTGCAAAAATGTATTACCCAAAGGGTGAAACATGACAATTACACCACAGTGTGAGTATTGGCATAAAATCGTAATTTTGCCAACCACATTCTGAAACATTGGCACATTTGTAAGTAAAGAAGTTGGTACTGTCACCTTTTAAAAAAGACACTGCGAGCACTGATTGGTTGAGAGATCCAGGTTAAGTATAGTCCCTAATGTGTGACTTTCTTCACTTCTGCAGGTATGCCCCCACCTCCTCGTCCCATGATGAGACCTCCCATGGGCCCCCCTCCAGGCACCGCTCCCCCAGGTCTTTACCCTCCAGCCCCCTTGGCGAACCCAGGTGTGCTGAGCGCGCCCCCCAGCTTGATACAACGCCCCAAATCAGACGAAAGTGGGGCCACCATTGAGAAGGCAGCCACGACCACTATCAGTGCCAAACCCCAGATCACTAACCCCAAGGCTGAGGTGACCCGGTTTGTGCCTACCGCCCTTCGCGTGCGCCGAGAGAACAAGGGATCAGCGGCCTCTTCAATGCACAAGAAGCCAGAAGATGATCTTACAAGGCACCAGGCTAAAACAGGTCCCAAGCTTGGTGTACAGATGCCCGTGCAGACAAAGGACGATATGTATGAAGCTTTTATGAAAGAGATGGAAGGGCTTCTTTAAATGATACTGCTACAACAATCCAACATCACACTTGCAACTAGAAGATGCAACGGCAAGACTTGTTACACCATCTCTGACCGTAGGAAGCCTGGTAATGCATCTGTAACTGCCGAATGTAGAGTAGAGCCACCTTGTCCCCTAATGATCAGTTTGTGTGCTGTTTTCTGGTGGCTGTGATGGCTAGTGTAATGTAGTCAGAAGGACTAGTAATTATCTCCAGGCCACTAACAGCGTTGGTTATTTCCACCATACATAACGTCAGGCAGGTTACAGTCTTTTTAAAATGTAGCCTCAGAATATTTTTTTATGTATGTACATTATAGGAGCTGCACACAATAAAATCTAAGTTAAAATTTGAGGTTTGTATTTCCTATCGAGTCAGGAGGCCACCATTTTTCATTTATATTAACATGGTCACGGTGCGTTGGTTTTCAGTATTGGTTGCTCTGCACATAGAGATGAAGCAGGCTGTATTGTTCAACTAGTTACATTAACTTACCCAGGCATGGCTCACAATATCTCAGTTTCTGTAGGATTCAATGGTGTGCACAGGCAAAGAGAACAATATAGCCTATTGCTTCCATACTTGTGAAAAGCATCAGGTTAAGGAGCAAAGGACCGGTTTGTGCAGTTAAACAAGAGGCAGAATCCAGAGGCTCCAATTTAGTGGTGAATTTCAATGTTCTTGCAGGATCCAGTGGGATTCTGTTTTTCAAGTGTTATAATTGACATCACATACCAAAGAGAAAAGGTCAAAACAGTCATTTAGATTCTTTTCTATAGTCCTATTAGTATTGCCATATGTTTTTGCTTTTCAACATTAAAAAGCTAGCATTGGAAAAGGCTGTAGTCTAATATAAGTGCAGTGTTGCATAGGACCACATTGACCAAATCACAGCCATACATGTATTGTTGATGGACCCATGAGCTCAGTTTGATGCCCTTTAAACCACATTAACAACTTTTTTTAATGTAATTTCCAAGCTGTCTGATTTAGTTTGTTTTTGCTGAAACAGATGCAAAGCCTGCAGCTGTGTGTGCACGTGGCAGCACTTCCTCTTTATCCTTACCTGCTCCACCTCATCGCACTGCACACAACTGTTTTCGAGACAGACTGCAGAGACTTATCCAAGGATCCCTTCGCCTCCGCTTCACAAAGTCCAGTGATGGAAAGTGAAGCGGGCTGAGCAGCCACAATACATTTTTGGTTTAGGGCTAATTTTTCAGTCATAGAACAATTTCGACATCAGCGAGCAGGAACAATCTAGAGATGAAAATAGGCGCCCCTACTGTACAGTGTAGCAAAGTAAACATGCAGGAGGAACTGCACCTGTCAGGTGGGGGGGAGAGGGGGAAATAGCTTGACAATTCTCTAAAAAGCAATCAAGTTTTGATCTAATAAACATACTACTGTTCTATCAATTTGGTTTTACAAACAGCTGCACCCCTTTTAAAGTCGTCATTAACACCCCTACTTCTGAATACACCGCTTGCATACCCTACCAATGAAATAAAGTGATGCATACAATGATCTTTAGGAGATGCTGACCCATAGCTTACATTTCTAACTGGTGTTACCTGTATTGTCGCTTGCTGTGTGTCATGTGAACACTGTTAAACAATATCAAGCCGTAAAGACTTCAAGGTTAGTGGAGCAGAGAAATTCAGATCTACCTGTCTTATTTTGTATGGGTTTTCATTGTACGTCTCCTGCTACACACTTCCTTGTTAAAGTTTTGTATTTACAAATTATTGTTTTAAATTGTTTTCTGTTCAGTCCACGGGCAGTCTTTTATTTTATTTTTATTTCCTTTTGTAAATATGCCGTGTTTTTAAAGTGTGTTACCCTTTTTCCTATACACCTCACAGCTCGGCAATCTCCCGACGCATTTTCAGTGAGCATACTGTGAAACGAGAACCGATAACTTCTATTCAAGTCAATGGCTGTTAACGCGGGATCAATCTTTGATATCCATTATCGGAACTTGGTGAATCCCTGCTTTAAGGCCTCCATTCTATAAAAGTGTGATAGAGCTAGTCTGGGGCTATATCGCACAGGAAGCCACGTTGACGTTAATGCGGCTATCTGCACAATAGTGCCAGATTTATAGAATAAGGGCATTGGTGTTGGAGGTTGTAAGATGGTAAACACCAAACACTAGTGCACGGATGTCTACTGAAAATGTCAAGAGAAAAAAAATCACATTTACAATGGTTGTGAGGTCTTGTGTTGTATTCATATTTAATAAAAGCCCATGGAAACTGTGTGCTTGTCTCATGTTTTAAAGAGTTGGGTAGTTAGACAGAAAAATACGAACAACAATATGAGAAGCCCTAAGGAATCTGTTCCAATGAATTGGAACATTACCATCGTTTCATATCATGACGCAATGCTTACACAACAGTGTTAACTTTCACTTGAATGGAAGTTAATCCAATATTACCGGTGCATACATTTCTTAGAGGATTGAAAAGGAGCTGGCACGTACGACACACCTGTGAGCAGGTGACTTGTATATGGGACAAGGGTGAAAACACGGCTATATAGCTGAGTCACTTTTCTCCAAGCAGGGACCCTCACAAGACTAATCTCCCCTCAATCTGCCCCAATATACCATCTGTCACGGACGGCACACTTGTGAGCACGTGACTTAGATATGCAACCAGGATTAATACACACGGCGAACTCGCTGCCCCACCTTTCTCCTTCCCAAGGTTCTTCCAATGCGTTAATATTTATCTTCACTCTATTACATTAATATCTGCTTCCACCACCAAAGATAAAAGCACAAAATATGTATTTGCTAGGGTCTGCGGGCCCTGTTTAGTAAGCAAAAACTATGCACTTGACACACATCTGTTGTAGTGTGAAATGTCAGAAAATGTAACTACTGTATAAGCTTGCAACAGTTCATTCAGAACCCAAAGTATTGCTTATTAAAGTCCCGTTGCCACCCGCGAAAGTTGTAATTTAACTTTCGCGATTGCGCTGGGGACAGGGTGATTGATTGGTTCAGAGACTGTCACATGTGGCGACTGTCTCTGAAAAATCAAATTTAACCCGCTACCAATTTTATTTTTTTTTCGCAATGTTGCTCTGTTGCCGTCGCACTTACTATAAGCTCTGGCGACTGAGTCAATTGTTTTGGAGCGACGACGTGTCGCCGTCACTATAAGCGCAGCCTAAGAAACTGTTGTATTGCCAAAAAAAAAAGTGTGGTATAGACAGCACAGCCTTTCAGAATCTAAAGTTATGATGCATGTAGTGGGTGCAAAGGGAACAGTGGGGACCCAAGATCAATGTAAGATACAGTGAGTGTTCCCAGCACTCCGATAAAGAAATGACACGTATGTCTAATAAAAGAAAAATCAGTGTATTGACAAAATTGTGGCAGCAACAACGCAATAAGGTGCAAAAGTCGACAGGATAGATGAATATACAAGTATAATCTGAGGTGAGAGGGGGAGTGATCACACAGACAGTAAGGAAGTGCAAAAAACAGAAATATAAGACATGAGAAAAAAATGTAGGGGGCAATGTTAACGCTTTGGGGTCCACAACCCCTTCTAATGGCCTGTTCCCATAGTACCACTACTGAGGGACTGTGGTACTTCCCAGCACTCTCACTTCCCTCTAGATAAAAACAGTAAGAGACGCAGCAGAGCTCACAATATCTAATATACTATGTAATATAATCCTCCTGTAATGGAATAAGCCACATAGAATAATGTGCTATAACCATAGCAGTACATTGTAGACAGGGCACAATATAATACCGTGCTATGGCAAAATGAATCACAATCGCAGCAATTAATGTGAAGCTAACAGCATGCAGAGCAACAGGTAAAATGCACAAAAATCGCATAGGTTCAACATTTCCATTGTCCATATCAGCACAGGTGATCTTTGCTATCAACCTAGTGCATAACTAGAAACAAAGAGGAACTGGTCACTGTATAAGTTCCCAGAAGAGACCTGGCTGTCTCTAAACATGATTCCTGTGACACAGGGGGGACCAAGCGGATCTGCAATCACCCTGTTACTGAAATCAGGAGAGGACACCGATATACAACCCTGTGTCCTGCAGGCTCTCGGGTGTTGCTAGTTCGTTTATCTAAATATAAACTGTCTTTTTGCTAGTTGCATTTCTGTTGTCGCCTCCTTTCTCACTATATGGAGGATAAACAGGATGACACCAGGCAGGGCATATGCCCTTGGAGAAGAGAATAAACAGTTTCTCCTGTTAGATTTGTTTAATTTTATTTAGCTGAGCTTGCAAAACATATACCAATTTGTGTAGCGAATAACAGCGTAGTTGTTGGAATGCGAAGTCTACACCCCATGTTGTAAGACATTGTGAAAGCTTGGTTTTAAACGTAGATGTTTAAGAATAAAGTTGCAGTGCTATTTTGTATTCAGACCCAGGTGTTTGACTATGCGATGTACTCTTGTATATGTAATTAAGTCTCTTACCCTAAAGTACAGAGTGGGTTTTTATTTCTTCCACAATATTTGTTGCTGTGACTCAAATGGCTAAAACTTGGTGAGGATTCCAGGAGTATCAGCAGGTCTTTTTGCCCCAACCCCAGGTGCCTCAAAACCAAAGGTGAGAGCCTTTATCAAATCTCTACCTGTGGTTGTAAGGGTAAGAGGATATGTTGATATGATAATAATAATAATAGCATGTTCTTGTATAGCGCTGCTAGTTGTACACAGGCTTTACAGAGACATTTTGCAGGCTGAGGTCCCTGCCCCGAGGAGCTTACAATCTATTTTTTGGCACCTGAGGCACAGGGAGATAAAGTGACTTGCCCAAGGTCACAAGGAGCCGACACCGGGAATTGAACCAGACTCCCCTGCTTCAAACTCTGTGTCTTTACTCACTGAACCACTCCTTCTCCCATATGGGTCCGGGTTTGTTCCCACCATCGAATTTTTGATCTGATTGGTTGCGAGTCCCAAGAGAGGTTTCCCCAGTGTTGAGACTGCGAGTCTCAGAGGGGAGTGCACCCTGGTTTAGGTCCTCATTTGTTAGTCCTACGTGTTTAAAATGTTTGTTTGCAATTAATTACTATGGGATGGTGTGTAGCCATATGCAGCTGCCACGGCTTTCTTATTTATAAGGCGATAGCAAGGGTGTGTGGTGAAACCTTTCAGACCTTCAGTAATCACCGTGTGTCTGTGGCAGGGTGGTCTACGGCCCCACAAGGCTCTGTGACTGAGGTTAAGCATGGCATGGTCCAGTTAATTGACGTCTGAGGGTCAGGAATGACAGTACTACCTACCTCACCCCTTTCCCCACAGTTATAAGTGGTATATGAGTCAGGTCCCGATAAAGTTGAAACTTGGTGCCGTCCATTTTATATTGCTGAGCCCTTGAGGAAGCTGTTACGGATCTGAACACACCTCAAATAAGTCTTACCTTGTGTGAAAGTCCTGTGTGAAAGTTGAATGATGGGAAAAGGGGGATCAAAATAAGTTCCACTTTCCCATCTTCCTAAAGAAACTCTAGTTTATTATATGTACACATATTGCCATCCAGACACCTGTAGGTCCTTCCAAAAATTAAATCCATCCACTCTTGAACTAAATGTACATTTTCCGGAGGACGGCTCTTTCAATTGGGGAAAGATCCTTCATCTGCGGAGCCGCCTGAAAACAGGCGCAAACCCTCCCGTACCCAATGGGATGCATACTGTAGCTGGAATAAGGAAGTGTCCAAGAGACGCACTGAATCCCACATTAAGTCTTAAAGACTCAAATGAAAAGATAAAGAAAGTATTAAAAAAGACTAAGGGTAACCCATCAGGCCCTAGACCTCCACTGTCATAGTCTCTATCCCAGTAAACTGCTTCCTGAGGAGGATATGGCGGAGGGGCCAGGTGAGAATTTGATTGGGTTTTTTGTTTTGTTTTGCCGGTTGCCCCGTTCCCTCCACCCCCGCCATATAATCCTACTAGTAAGGTCCTGGATGGACCAGACCCAAAGGGGGACGCCCCTCAAATATATTTGGTCCCAAGCCTATAGTTCCCGACCCACTCTTCTTCCAGGCTATTGGGTTCACACGAGTGCCCAACATTAGCCCAGAATCAACACACAGTCCAGTCCGGTCCACACTAGCCCAGATACCTAGTCCCAGCCCCACCCGTACTAGAAGCGGTCAGACATACGCTCAACCATCCATGACCCAACCACTCAGGTCACCAAGGCTAGCACCAACCTTCTGTGAGGAGGATAAGCCCAACATTATCGCCCCATTAAAACAATTGCCAGGTGCCATTGGGAAAATACTGTTCTTGTACACACTCCCTGGACAGCGGGGGATCTCCGTAGTATGGAAAAATATTTCCCAAAAATTAGGGAGGTACCTCTGAAATTTCGAGAGGAATTACAGGTTGTTATAAACTCCTTTAACACAACATGGCCAATATTAACCAATTGATGTGTGTTATTATTACACGTTATTTGGAAGAACGAGTGTCCCCATCGTACTATCCAGACAATTGGCGCACCGATCCAGAATGACTCTCTTCCTCTCCCACCGTTTCCACCTCCCCCACAACAGTTTCAAAATCAGCAGTACTAGGACAGCCTAGAGGAATGTGACTTCATAGCCCCTTTGCTTCCCGTTGACCAAGAAGGACCTTATGTCTCCTGTACTATTAACTGCTCCACAGTCGACTGTCTCGTTGATACGGGGGCTAGTCGGTCCACTCTCCGGACGACAGATCTTTCTTTTCTGCCACTCACTACACAGGTTATAAATATTGTAGGGATATCTAATCAGGTTGTACCTCACCCTGTCACTGAACCTCTTTCGGTAAAATTGGGTCCTATCACTGATCAACATGCATTTCTGCTTAGTCCCCTCTCCCGTTAAATGACTGGGACATGATCTATTGTGTAAGTTGTGATGTGCAATTTATTGCACTCCTGAAGGAGTATATTTAGATCTGTCCGCCCGTAATGAGAATGCTCTGTTAGCAACACTCAACTGTAACTCCGCTACCTAAACCCAGCACCTATACCGACATTCAGAAGGGTATCATACTCCAGGTCCCCACTACATTATGGTACCAACATCCTGATGAGGTGGGAAGAATTAACACTGCTCAACCAGTCCATATTCGCCTTATTCCTAAAAAAAAAAACCCCACTACATTTGGCTACACTTTCCCTGCTACTGTTGCATTGACTTTGGTATTTACACCTAGTATTTTGTATATAACTGTAGCAAATAATATGGGTGGTCTGTGATAGGTTATATATTCATATAGTATATTTAGAGACATATTTGCACCCCGATTGGGAATTGTGCTAAACTATTATTCCGCTTACAATATGACCTTTCATTCATTGATTTATTGGTCAAATAGCTCATATACAGCTGGAGTCTGATTTTCATGGGATTTATAGACTATTGTCCCAACATATAAAATCGCTTACACACGGTATGTGTGAAGAACATTAATATACTGTTCCCACGCCGTCTCGATACCTCACCATTGGGGATTTTAAATATATTCACTGTATATATTTTTTCACTTTTTGTGATTTAAATGTTAATAAAATGTTATAATTTTTTCTCTTTGTAATTAACTCATCATTTTCATGGTGCTTTTTGAAGTAACTGGTAACTCCGCTATCCGGTCCTTCATGCGTGATATTGGTATCCTGAGACAAATACAGTACCTTTGCCCTGTTTTCCTTCACTCTGAGTGAGTGTAATTATTAGGGATCCTGTTTGCGACCCTTTCCTGTCGATCGTTATTGTATAGATATGATATTAATGCCCTACATGCACCTCTTGGTTAGTATTTGATACATTGGTTTACCCCATAGCATTGATATTAAGGCTGAGCGGTGTAGTCACCCTGTAGTGTGTTAGTAAGGAATAAACATATTTTCCATGGCTTTGGATAGTATAGTGAGATGTGTCTGTAGCTGGAAACAGAGTCCTATGAATCAAATGACAAATTCCAGCACAAAATGTTTATTTTTTTTTGTAACTGTGTTAAAATATACCTGTGACAGACGGCGTCTATGTATTAATCTTTGGTATTCCATATTCCAATTAATTTGGTATTCCATATGCTTGCATAATTTTCAGGGACATTGGCATCTGTCTGCCACGAGATGAGGGGTTGATGGAGCCAGTGGGAGAAGTTAGGGGGGGGCTTACAGTTACATATTGGCAAAGGTCTGTGCATTTCTCTGTGACCTTTAAAGGTGGAGCAAGTCTTTTCTTTTTGCGTAGAATACAAGTGCAGCGCGTGGAAAATTCTAAGACATAGGGATACACTTCATAAATATGTTGCGATTCACACAGAAAAATGCACATTTGTTTATGCGACTGCGCGCTTCTTGATGCACCGGTTTCTAGGCCTTTAGGATATGGCAAGAAGACAAAATCAGTTGACTAAGGAGGCAATTGGTTGACCAATTTCAGCTTTATTCATTTGAATGGCACCGAGACGCTTCCGATCTCTGGGCAAACTGCTTCACAGCATGGCAAGATATGATATTTGTACTTAAAAGGTTTTTCCTCTTTTATGTGGGACTGCCTCTTTCAGAACATGAATTTTAATTAGGACATGACAAAAAAAAATAATGTTATCTGGTTACCTTGGTTAATCTTTTAGACAATTGTTACATTTCCCTTGATTATGTAGTTTAAAGAACCCCAGTCAAATATATTTCCCTGCTGAAATTCTTTCTCCTTAAAAAGAGAATGAAGGGACTTCAGTGATATAACTTTGTCCCACATGTTTAGATCCTTGATTTTCCCCACATAGCTTTGAGACGCATCAAAATTATCCCCCAATGTGTCTTGATCTTGACCTAGCAGGACAATCCCCCCTGACTTCACTTTATGCTTCTTCTGGTAAACTCTTGTGGCAGATCTTTTGTTATTGACCCATAGCTCACAGCGGCCATGCTTGGACTCCCAAGTCAAACACAGGTGGTTCCACTCTTTGCTTTGATCCAGTGGTGGTAACATAAGACTTTCTCCTCTCATGTATACACCAATATTCCCATTTGACTCAAGCCAGAGATTTAATTCATCGTAAAACAGGGTACGGTATGAAAACAGAATGGTTTCTCGGTTCTCAGGGACATCCAAAGACAGCTTCATGCAGAGTGTGAAGGCTGTGAGATCCATAGGCGTTGCGGGGGAGAGATGAACATAGCTGCTGCTACTTTCTCCCGGGAAGAATAGAGATTTGTCTGTGAGATCTAGTGGGGAAAAAACATTTTTCTATTATTTTGGTATTCCATAAAACACACTTTACTTAACCTTTCATTTAGAGCCACCCTCATTTCCTCACAATCAATAACTTACATATATTGATGAAGCACATTACATTGTTCCCCCCCAAAAACACACCCTATCCCAACATACGGCAGCATATGACAGTGTTTCCATATCATTCAATGGCAGTATTGGTGCAGAATTTCAAAACATAGCCCACCAAATGGGACAATGAAACCTGCTACATCTGTCCCAGCTCCCAATGCAGACTTTGTCCTTTTGAAATCTGCTCAACCTTCTGCAAACTACAGCTGTTCATACTAGATTAAAGAGTGTCACCCTCTTACAAAAGCAATAACATCACGGATATATGAATTAAGACAATGGCCCTCATTCAATGGATTGTGAAACCACTTCCCAGCCTCATTAATTTGAATGGATCTGAAGTCTAATCCAGCTGCACAGCATATGGAATATGAGCATATGCCCACCACAACCTCTTACATGGAAGTGAATTTCATCATTTATTCCAAATCTTTGAGCCGCAATCCTGCCTTTCCCTTTTTTACAGGACATGAAATAATGTTTCCTTTGGAGCTAAATAACAATTAAAAAAAAAAAAAAAAATACATGTGCTCCTGCTCTTTCCAGGGGAAACAAAATGGCTCTCAAATCTTTCGGGTGCCGAAAAAAATCTTTTTGACGCCGCATTGCTGAAGACAAGGTAGGAGACAGTGCAGGGGTCTCACGTGATCCCCGGCACTTCATTTAAATGCCGCAGGAAGAGCGCAGGGTCTCTGCAGCTGCTGCGCCCCACCCGAAAAATCTTGTGTCCCCCACTTTGTGCACCCCTGCGTTAGATACCTGGGAGACACACCCCACTCTCTCGCTCTAGATTTTACGGGCTGAAACGAATTAGCAAAATCATGGCTGCGTCAAATTTTGGTGACAATTTTGCCCATCTCTACTCGTAGATCAGATCTTCAATTCTCTTTCTTTCATTCGGCGACTCTTCTGGGCCCTTTGCTAGATCCAAAAGGTTTTTTTTCCATGGTAAGGTGTTCAATTTTGTATTCAAGATTTGGGCTTGCTCTAGCAAGGAATATATATTGCGCCTGTAAGTCAGTTGTATTAAATTATTTGAGCACTACCTTAATATTTCTCTCTTTTTATAGGGTTACAAATAAGTAATACACAGTAAGATGACCCAAATATACAGTAAAATGACTTACCCAAGGAGGAGCCGAGACTGAAATTCTAACCCGCTTGACAGGGAAGTGGCATTACCATTGAGCTAATTAGACATGATTGCACTATTTACTAATTGAACGCCCTGACTATTGCGAGCTTTTTTTTTTTACTGTATAAACAGTTGACATATACTTAAAAAAGCAGAGAAGTGTGATGTAATCCTATCTGCTTGGAGTGACTGATCTTGCATGGTATTGTTTGAGGACACTGACCGTGAAGAGGTAGTCTGGCTCCAAATAAAGGGTTAAGCCTGTGTGGTTACCTCTGATACATGTTTTGGGGTCCAAGAGTGTCAGCTCTTGGGCCTATCTGTTGTATATGCATTACCTGTTACTGCGTGACTCACCACTGGGGTTCCCTGCTTCAGCCCAGCCCAGAAAGGTAAATGGTACAAAGGGAGGTAAAGTATCCCTGTAACTATTAGGGATCCCCAGGTTATGGGGGATACCCAGTTACTGTACAGGTGACCCAGAAAGTCCAGTCTTAAGTTTATTATAAAGTGTATGGGGAATATGGCTGGGGAGAAATAAAGTGCAGTTCCTTATTCTATTCCTCATAACCAGAAAGACGTAAGATAATTTTAAAGTGTATATTTTATTAAACTGTGTGTTTTAAAACATATGCTTGTGCACTGTAATAAGCTGGGACTCTCAGAACCGTGGGTCTGAGTGAGCCAGATGGCTACCAAGCTGGTGCCACTCTAACTGCTCAGAGGTTGGGGCTTGAAAGGCCCAGATGCTGCCAGAGGTGTGAAGAGCATTTGGGGCAGGATGGCTAGGTGAAGCACCCACATCCTTAAGATCAGGGAAAGCTCTTTGCATTTCCATTTGCCCTCCCAGACTGGCAGGTGCAATGTGGCACCTCTGCCCCTGGGTTAATTCAGATTTCTAGGTATCCCTGTTTTTGATACTGGTTTGTCGCAGATTGATTACTGAGAATATTCTCACGCTCCTGATAGGGAGATAGAAGTCTGTGAATGAAAGCGAGAGGTATTATAACCCCTTGCGCGCCTCAGATAGTCAGTTCTCTCAAGATTTTACATTTTCCAAGCTCTCTCTGAATTCTAATGTTTTCCAGTCTGCAGCAAGAAATAAATATTTCTTATTGCAATATTTTCTGTTCTGCTTTTTGCAACTGTTATCAGGGGAAAATCCATATTTAAGGGTTCCCTGCACCTAGGAGAGTCTAGCTTTGTACCCCAGTCCCAAGTAAGTGTGTGGTTTTTTTTGCCCGTATTTTGTGTATCATTGTGTGTTTGCCTATTTTAAGTGAATAAACTACAATTTATTTCATCATCTTGTTTTGCTCAATGTATGATCCGGATAAAAAGGTGTAAATAATCTGGTCTCCCCTGACAGACACGTCAAGTGTTCTAGTCACTGCAGGCTGGTAATATTTGATTGTCTAATACACTTTTACAAGTTGCTTCCACATGGCATAATACAAGGACATACTTACCGTGGACTTTAGGAGGGACGCTCGATAGTAGCTCATCTGCAAGAAAGAGAATTTGTGAACCTTTCACACGAGCTCACGAAGCATGCACAATTTGCTTGCAAAATGTTATAAAACTGATGGATTCACTTAATGCCAAGATTATTAATAGGGCACATACTATTTTGATAACTTTCTGGCGATATTTTATTGAATGCTTACTAATTTGGCAAACATTATTAGCCATTTTGAGGCTTAACGTTTTGATGTTTAGCAGGGAATCGAATTTTGGAAAAAAAAAGCTTAGAATTTTGCAAATGTTTGCAAAGCATATTTTAATGAGTTACATCCTACACTTCCTAAAAGGATTTCCATAAGAACTATATTGCGTTAGCAAGCCTAAGACACCTAGTGAATGGAATGGTGTTCTGGTATTAGACCCAATTGGTTAGAACCTGTGTTATTCAAGACAGCAGCTGTAGCTGAGTGAGCTAAACCAGCTAATGTATAACACCACTGTCACAGGATACTTTTGTGCACTACCCCAGGGGTGCCATCAAGACTACAGAGTTTACGCATGAGCGGCGGTGCTACCAGTGTAATAAGACAGGACATCTCCGACCTGACTGTCCGGACAAGCCAAAGTCTGGTAATCCCCCTCAGGGGCAACGCTCCCCAGCTGCGAGGCCAGTCGCCGCCATGCGATGGGCACACACAGAGGAGCAGAGTGCAGCTGTCCTGCAAGTCCAGCCAAAGACTCAGATGGAGGAATCTACACCTGCAGCCGATGGAACAGCAGCAGAGACGGGGGAACATCCAATTGCACCAGTCGGGTTGCAATCAAATGATGTCCGGTGCAGGCATCTGCGCCAAGTGACCATCGGGGATCGCCAAGCAGCTGGCTTGCTCGACTCCGGTGCCACTGTTACTCTGGTCCGTCCTGATATGGTGAGACCAGAGGATCTGCTCCCCGGTTCAGGGGTGCAGGTCACCATGCCAGATGGTGGACCACGGTCCCTCTATGTGGCCCGGGTCTTCTTGGATTGGGGTGCCGGTCGACTCATGAGGGAGTTGGTGGTGTTGCCTGGGTTGGATACTGAGGTGCTTCTCGGTAACGACCTAGGTCTGCTTTTTTGTGCATTTACTGCGGAAATGGCTCCTGTTGCAGCGATTACTAGGAGCCAGAGCAAAGGATTTGCCATTGAGGATCTTACCGTCCCCCTGCATTTGGGACCAACAGAGCTCCTGAGGACTCCGAGGAAACCACGCAGGTAAGCCAGACAGAGTAGAGATAATGTACTGACCTACCTACCCCTTTACCTGTTACCCTCCCACCTGACTTAGAGACTAAGCTAGAATGGCCGGAGTTAGGGACACAATTTAGGGATGCGGTGGTGTCTGACCCCAGCTTAGAGGGCATGTGACTTCGGGCGTCAGAGTCTGCCTCTGAGAGTGTGTCAGCCCTGTATTATGGCACCTTGGGCTCTTGTATAGAGAGCAGGATTCTACTGTTCCAGACAGGATATGGACTGATAGACAACAGTTAATGGCACCCAGGGAGTATAGGCAGCAGTTACTGCAGGTAGCCCACTCCATACTACAGAAGGGCATCAATGGGTCACGCACACAAAAGCCCGGCTGTTGCAGCGTTTCTACTGGCCGGGGGCATCAAGGGCAGCGGCAGAGTTTTGCCGCTCCTGTGGTGCCTGCCAGGGAGTAGGTAAGGCGGGTGATCGTGTGAAGGCGCCCCAGAACCCATTACCGGTAATAGGGGAATCCTTTCAGAGAGTAGCCATGGACATAGTCGGACCTCTGATTGTCCTTAACAAGTGTTACATACACACAGTGGTGGATTTTGCCACCCGGTACCCTGAGGCTGTCGCACTTGCCACCATTGAAGCAAAGGCAGTAGCAAAGGCTTTGATTGTGATTTTTACTAGAGTAGGATTCCCCAGTGAGATTCTAACAGATCAAGGATTGCAGTTCATGTCAGAATTGTTACAGTGTCTCTGGGATGCGTGCTGGGTGACGCAGCAGCGCACGACCCCTTACCACCCCCAGACAAACGGTTTATGTGAAAGGTTCAATGGTGCCCTGAAGCAGATGTTCAAATTTTTATAGAGGCTGAAGGAAAAGACTGGGAGATTAACCTACAGCACTTGCTGTTTGCATACCGAGAGGTACTGCCTGAATCTACTGTCTTCACTCCCTACGAGCTTCTATATGGTCGCAGGGTGCAGGGGCCCCTTGACTTATTCCGTGAGGAATGGGAAGGGAAGACTACCAATACTGATGCTTCTGTGCTGAAGTATGCGATAGATCTCAGGGACTAGTTCTAAATGTTTATGGGGTTGGCACAGGACAATCTCAGGGAGGCTGAGACAAAGTAGAAGACTTGGTATGATCAGAATGCCCGTAGCAGATAATTCATTCCTGGGCAGCAAGTGCTTGTTCTGAAGCTCACTCGTCAGAACAAACTAATGGCTGCCTGGTCTGGACCGTACACGGTACTCAGGAGGATGAATGAGTGCAACTATGTTGTGCAGCTAGATGGAGAGACAGGTAGAAATAGGACTAATCATATTAATATGCTTAAGGAATACTTTCAACAGTGTGGCATCAGTGATGGCTATCTGTAGCCCACCGATGGGGGACCCAGCGAGCAATGCTCTGCCTGACCTCCTATGTGAATCTAGGCAGGGGGGCACAGTAGAGCAGGTTAAGATAGGGTCTCAGCTCAGTGCATTGCAGAGGGTGCAGGCAAAGGCTGTTAGAGCAGCATTGGGTCCTGTTCACGGATAAGCCAGACAGGACACATATTGCTGAACATCCAGTGGACACTGGTGATCAGAGATTAGAGACCCCTGCATAAAAATGCCTATTGGGTATCAGCAGAGGAAAAGGTCAGTATCGAGAGGGAAGTGGAGGAGATGCTGGCCGTAGGGGTAATTGTACCATCCCAGAGTCCTTGTGCTTGCCTGGTAATCCTGGTACCCAAGAAGGATTACCGGCTCAATGCTCAGATGGTGTCAGATGCTTATCCCATGCCCTGCATGGATGAGCTCCTAGTTGAGCTTGCAGGGGCAAAGTATCTGACCACTATGGATTTGTCTAAAGTTTACTGGCAAATCCCTCTGACCCAGGAGGCTAGGGAGAAGTCAGCATTTATCACTCCAAGTGGCCTTTATGAATTTTTAGTGATAACATTTGGTGTGAAAAATGCCCCGGCTACCTTCCAACGCCTGGTCAATAGGCTACAGAAGGGATGCCGGGTTACGCTAGGGCATACCTGGACAATATTGCTGTGTTTAGCAATACATGGGAGACTCACTTGATTCATGTAGTAGCGGTGCCAAGTAGGATCAGGGAAGCAGGACTGTTCGGTGGCTAGTTCCTAGGACCAAAAATCAGGTCATGACTTTTTAAGCACCGCTGGCTATTACAGAAAGTTTGTCCCCCAGTACAGCGCCATTGCTAAACCCCTGACTGACTTGACTCAGAAACGACTCTCGGTTCTGGTAGCCTGGTCTCCTGCCTGTGGAAAAGCTTTTCAGGCACTGAAGAATGCAATGGCTAGTGCTCCCATCCTGGCTGCACCAGACTACACCAAGAAGTTTCTTGTGCAGACCGAGGCCTCTGACTATGATATCGGTGCTGAACTCAGCCAGGTGGGCATGGAAGAGGGTGAACACCCCATTGTGTACCTGAGTAGGAAGCTCCTACCCAGGGAAGTGGCTTATGCCACAATTGAGAAAGAATGCCTGGCCATAGTATGGGCTTTAAAGAAATCGCAGCTCTATCTGTATGGCAGATCATTCACTGTGATCACTGATTACAACCCTTTAAGTTGGCTTCAGAGGGTGTCGGGGGAGAATGGCAAGTTACTATGCTGGAGCCTTGCCCTTCAAGAATTTGCCATGAATCTTGTCTTCCGAGGCCTTGAACCATTTCTGAGGTTCAACCACCCACAGTGACTTCTTTGTCATGCCTTCCAGTTTTTTTACCAGGAGATTGCCGATACATTCGAGAAAAACAGGCAGAGGAGTTACCTCCACACCAATCTTACGTTTGTACCATCGACCTGCTCCCAGGGGCCACCCCTACTCGAGGCCGCACTTATCCCCTCTCCTCATTAACCCCCCCTCTCCTCGTTAACCCCCCCTCTCCTCGTTAACCCCGTACGGAATCAGAAATAAAGGCAGAACCATTTCCAGTTCCCACCCATCCGTGGACCCATTTATCTGTGGATTTTGTCATGGAATTGCCGCCCTCCAGGGCTATGACTACCATACTGGTTGTAGTCGATCGCCTTACACGTCAAGCCAATTTTGTTCCTATCAGGAAGCTACCTACAGCCTCCGAACTTTCTGAAATCTTTATTAAGGAGATATTTCGCCTTCACGGAGTCCCGACGGTTATGGTCTCGGGCCGCAAATCCCAATTCGTCTCAAGATTCTGGAAGGCCTTCTGTTAAAGAATGGGCAACTCCCTTCATTTTTCTTCATCCTCCATCCCCAGTCCAATGGACTCACGGAAGGGGCTGGATAGACTTTGGAGCAATTCCTGCACTATTTTGCATCTGAACTACAGGACGACTGGGTTGATCTGCTCCCGTGGGCCAAGTTTTCCCGCTATACTATGATACACTATTCCACACTGGAATCTCCAGTTTTCTGTACCTACGGGTACCACCCTCCTGCACTTCCTCCTTTCCAGTCCTCTCTCCGGAGATCCTGCAGTGTATAATAAAATCCAAGAACTCCATTTAATCTGGAAGAATATCCAGGCCAATCTGGCCAAAGCTACCTTCCAGCAAGAGACCCGGGTGGATAAACATTGACGTCCATGCCCCCCCTTTCCAAGTGGGAGATCAGGTCTGGCTGGCTACAAAAAATATCCGCTTGAAACAACCTTCCTCCAAACTGGGGCCCAAGTTCATTAGACCTTATAAAATCTTGAAACAAGTCAACCCGGTGGCGTTCAATCTGGAACTTTCGGATTCCTTAAGAGTACTCCCAGTGTTCCATGTGTCCCTCAAGCCGTTCATCCAGAACACCTTCTCTCCTCCTACCCACCCCCCTCCTAAACCATTCTTGGTGAATAGTAGTAGCACGCTGTGTGACACGGGGTCTGGTAAGGGTAGCAGTTCCTGTTTTTCTTGTGACTTACTCAGCAGCATGTATCCTTATGTGTAGCCTTGTACTTCCAACAGCTACTGCTTTATAGTCCCCACCCCGGTTAGTCTCTTACACGTGCGTTTTGTTATATGTGTATTTATTTATTTCATTTACTGCTGATAGTGGCGGTCACCACCGTTCATCTTACACAGGACACTTTAGGACTGCTTATCTTATACAGCAAGTTTTTGTAGCATCGGAACCTTTGTGGGGTCAAACCCCTTCCTTTACCATTCTTGGTGAATGGCCAGGAGGAATTTGAAGTGAGCCAAATATTGGATTCCCATAGATCCCGTGGCGGGCTACAGTACTTGGTCCATTGGAAGGGTTATGGACCCAAGGAAAATTCATGGATCAGGTCCAGGGATGTCCATGCCTCCAACCTGGTCCGGGCGTTTCATCGTAAATTTTCCGCCAACCCGTCTTAGATCGCCCGGAGGTCTCTCCTCAAGAGGGGGGTACTGTAAGGATTTTGCTTGATCCGTGCCGGGTTTTCACTATGGTCCAGGTTTTCTGTCTCATGCCCTTTCTGCGCTCCGTGGCCATTTTGGGTACTGGCAGCCTGCTTTATAAGGCTGCAGTTACCATAGGGAGTCATCGAGCAAAGTTCTGTGTATTTGCAGCTCCTGTCTGTCCTTGCAGTTACGCCTTACCCTCTTGCCTGTTTAGAGTTCCTGTTGCTGAACCCGACCTCGCTGCCTTCCGCCTGCCCTGACCTCCGCTTGCCTCCTCGACTTTGCACCTCTGCCGCCAGACCTGACATCTGCCTGTCCCCTGGACTTTGCAACTCTGCCACCAGCCCGTACCCCTGCTTCCACACCAACTACGGATACGCTTACAGAAGTGTCCCTGGGTTGTGGTCGGTTTATGTGCATCCCAACCTCAGCCCTGCCTCCTGATTTGAGACGAGCACCGTCACACTGTGTGATATTTTCCCCCACAATATCTGTATACTTACCAGAATGTGAAGTTGTCTCCGGCGTTGTGCCAACTAAATGACAGAAAACAAACACATTTTACTCTTAATGCAGCAACCCTTCTGGAGATTTCATTTGAGTTCTACGCCTTATTTGAAATGCAGTGGCTCCCAGAGCTGAACCACGGTACCTACCGCTCCGGGCGCACCAGTAATCACCAATAAATATCCATTACATCATTTTCACGTAACAGCCAGGGTTGCTGCTGGCTTTTGTACCCAGCAGCCATATTATTTCTACTGGACAAGAATTACTGTCTCGGAGACTAAAAAAAGTAATTAAAAAAAATACTAAAAGCTTGGATTGCGGTTTTAAATTGAAACTATGTGTGCTGTGGATAAAGTACAATAGCCATTATCCCTCTACAAATGTCAGCGCCATTTTTATTAATCTGTTCACTGCTAGAGGATCATGGGTCAAGGAATACAGAATCAACAACCAGGCTCAACCTGGTATGTCCAAAACTATGAAACAGCTGTCTCTGGGGATGACTGCTGATTCTGCACTTTCTCGATCCAGGCTTAGCTGTACCAGCAGAGTAATGCAACTGGCAAAAGCTCTGTGGAATCCATGTCATAAAGTAGATATAAAACGAAAGTGACCACTGGGTTCTCATTTCTATTCCACTACCCAGAATTCTTGTCTGCAGCTTAACCACTTCATAGCATGTGGCAGTGTGGTCAATGAAACAGGTTCGTGGACTTGTAGAAGACATACAAATACACTCATGGTTATTTTATTCCCTATCATATTTTAGGTCAGTAATTATATTAGGCCAGTTTGAAACCTCCGCTCAGGGTCCTGGGTCAGACCATACTGTTTCCCAAACCAATCAGTAACCTATTCAAATGCAAACTAGATGCCCTAACCTGGGTACCAAAACATTGGTAATAAAAAAAATAAACATTGGTGTAACTGACAGTCCCCACAGAAATATATGAGAACCAGTGGTTTGGGATATTAGTACAGAAGAACTCTCTCACTATTGCTGCTCATTTGATAGTTTGACCCAAACTGTACCTTCTCCTGGTTTAGCAAAGACTTGAACTTCACACAGAGTCAGGAACTCTTCATGGTCTGGAATAGTCACAGTCACATAGCGTCCCAACATTCCTTTGCAGTTAAAGGATAATGTTTCCCCATAGCCCATCTTGAAGACAGTGCCACATCTGGAAAAGAACAAAGGCCAGTACAGGTTATATTAGATGTGAGCCATTAGTGTTCCAACTTCCTGTCATGAGATTGGCTCAGCAGCATCCTCAAGTTGGACATCTTTTTAGAAAGGAAAACAGGGATATACCAAATAAGTAAACCTGGGAAGGATGTTGATCCTGGGAGTAATCTGATTGTCAATTCTTGGAGTCAGGAAGGAATTTATTTTTCCCCTTATGAGATGTCATTAGATAATGTGTCACTGGTTTTTTTTGTTTACCTTCCTCTGGATCAAAATACTATAAATACAAATATTGGATAAATATCTGTTGTATAAATTTAGCATAGGTTGAACGTGATGGACATATGTATCTTTTTTAACCTCATTGACTATGTAACTATGTAAGTTGTTAAAAGAAAACTATGAAATAAAAACTATGTATGTCCTTATTCAATATGCTGTTAAGCTGCTTCTGTGTACAGAAAGCATGAGACCCATTGAAATGAATGTAACGCAGAGGTTTCCCTTGCATTAAGAGTGGCTGCACAGCATATGGAATCAAGCCCTTAGAATACTGTGGTAACCATTGGTGGTAGGAGCTACAGTATGTTCATTATAGGCACAGTGGATGTCAGTCTCAGAAGAACCTGATCTTTAAACTGTGCTTTGTTTGTGATTATGTATGTATGTATGTATGAGAGAGAGTGTGAGAGAGAGAGTGAGAGAGAGATTGTTGATTTACTTGATGTCGTCTACTGATTCTGCAGTTACCAAAGGAGGCGATTCTGCAGATGCTATGGTTATTATAGGGTCTGTGATAGTTGCTGTGGTGCCAACTTAAAAGGTACCTTATGGCCCATTCAGTTACTGTAGATTTCTAGAGATGGACTACAGTATGCTGCTGAAACACATCGATCAGAAGAATGCCTATCATACCCGCTTGTAACATTAATAGAACTACCACTGCTCACTAGTCATTCCACACTACTTTGATTGTGCAGGTACATTATTTACTTCATACTTCTACATATATATTGGTTACAGAAAGGCTGAGATTTGCTCTGAATATGTGCAGCCCCACTTCTCCTGCCCATACTGGACAATATCTGTAGATAATTAAGATTAGTTCTACACCCGAATTTGATGAATGATTGATGTGCTTATCCCCCAGCAAACTGTGGGTATATGTTAGATAATGTACTAGATACTCAGCATTGGTAAGATCCAATAGGACTTGTATCACACGATCCAGGGGGAGCATAAGGGGAAAGAACATAAAAATACTCTAAGTGCAGTGGTATATACAGTGCTAGGAAAAAATCCTATTCAACTTGGCCCCTCTGTTATTCCTACTCACAAGAAGTTAGAAGTTTTCGGGCAATAGAGATCAGATAGGCAGATGAGGAGAGATCACTGGTCACCGTAACTCAGGGAATGTCCCTCAGCGAGAGAAGGAGAAGAACACATATAGCACAGATCTGGCGGCAATGACCTTTTATCAAAAAACTAGTAAAATGCACACTTGCAGTGTCTCAAAATTAAAACAGCATTTATAGCTTAAAAGCTAAGTGACGCGGCCTGGACGAAAACCCACTCTGTCTCTCACCACACCATCTCCCTCTGGAGCTCCGATCGGATTGCCACCTCCGTTTGCGGGCGGCACTGCTTCACTTCCGGTCGCGGGACAATGTCGTCACTTCCGGTCGCGGTGTTACAGCGGATCGTAGGTGTAAACACTCTTATCTTTTCTTGCCCCTGATTTTGAAGAGAGGGTGTAAGTACCCCACTTGAATGCTGAGGAGTGAGGATGAAGAAGGGCTGAGATTCAGTCAGGCCAGATCTGTGCTATGTGTGTTCTTCTCCGTCTCTCGCTGAGGTACATTCCCTGAGTTACGGTGACCAGTGATCTCTCCTCATCTGCCTATCTGATCTCTATTGCCCGAAAACTTCTAACTTCTTGTGAGTAGGAATAACACAGGAGCCAAGTTGAATAGGATTTTTTCCTAGCACTGTATATACCACTGCACTTAGAGTATTTTTATGTTCTTCCCCTTATGCTCCCCCTGGATCGGGGGATACAAGTTCTACAATTTGGGGAAGAGTGAAAACAACCCCACCGGAGGGTAGAAGCAGGGGGGTATTACATTTGATTAATTGTTTTTTTCACTTGTGAGTCATTTTATTGCACTTTAAAAATCACAGTTTGTCACTTGATATATTTAGGGCGTAGCGCTTTGTTTACACCTTTCGTTGCACAAGATCCAATAGGAGACATCCATACCCCAGGAAGCGTGAGAAGATTGGGCTAGAACTACAGAGCTCGGATCCAACAAAGGTCTTTCTTGGGGGAAAACCCTGTGTAGGTGGCAAGAGATCTGGGACAGCAGGATAAGTACTTAATGTGAATGGTTTTCACAATGGAATAATTTGCTGTTTCACTTTGCAACGAAGGGTTATCCTTTGCATTTATTCAAGTGATCATCACATCCTTTTCAGAGAATAGAACATAAATGGGCATTAATCACCCAGATGTAACCCCTTAAACATGTCACTGCCATTAGTTCACTTTGCTCATAGGAGGGATTGCCCCTTTAACATTTTCAGTGCCGGAGCGCCACGTCCCCTCCTGGAAGTGCTAACCATGTGATTCCTCCACAGTGTCACTGCTGCGATGTGAACAGAAAAGTAGCGATGAATGCAATCACCCCCAGAAAATGATGACCAGTGTTGGCTGCGATTACAGTAGGCGCAATGGCGCGTGCGATTTCACTCGCTGCGCGAACAAACTGCAGCCTAGGCTCTACATTCAGTTATTCCTTGGTGTCCTTCATTGAGTTTAGCCAATATTTTGTGTCTCGGGTCAATTGGAATAAGTAGCCGTTCCCCTTTTAACAAAAGGTTTGTTATAAGATGAAGTCCTTCCTGGACTTGCCATAATGGAGCCACATCTTGGATTATGATGACCACTTTTCTGGTCAACCTTCTTGACAGTACTTGACTATTCGCTGGCATGTCTGATTTGATGCCTTCTGGGTATCAATTGTCTGGTGTATTTTTACCTTCTGTAGTTGGAACACTAGCACAAACTACATCTTTCTTGGCAAATGTACAATTGTTAGTGTATCTTAGCAGAAGTAGCTAAAAACATAATATTCTAGGAGGCAGCTGATCTAAGCCCTTAGAGCCCAGGAATGTTATCAATGGTTTATGTTCAATGCAGATACGAAGACACATGCTCACATGCCAATGTAACTGCTAATGTCTTCTTTTCTATCTGGGTGTTTTTGAAGTGAAACTTCTTTAGCGGCACCTACCACATCAGCAAAATTCCCTGGCAGTGAATGCAGTTGATTGATGCGGAAGTCAGTGGTGACGGAAGTGACGTCACTGCTGGCAGAAGAGGCGGTCAGCAACATTCACTGCCACTGAATTTTGCCAGCTTCCACCAGGAGAACACACACACACCGCCGAGTGAGCCATCAAACACGACCTCCCACCCTCCCCCCCCCGTGTGAGTCACTGAGCACCCCCTCCCGCCCCCCGTCAGCCGCCGGGCACACCCTCCCGCGATCCGCCGAGCACCCCCTCCTACCCCCCTTTTAGCCACCGAGCACCCCCTCCACCCCCACATGAGTTTCCGAGCACCCCCTCTCCTCCCCCAGTGAGTTGTCGTGAGCCGCCGAGCACACACACCCCCCCCCCCCCCCAGTATCCCTGTACCTGGCTCCAACAGAATGCACCAGCCGTGGGAGAGAGTGGGGGCTGCTCCGGGCGGGGGGCTCAGACAGACTGGGAGGGGAGTGAGGAGAAAGGAGGTGATGCTTGTGGGGGGGCGGGGAAGTCAGGTGAGAGGGGGGCCTGCTCGTGGGGGTGGGGACTGAGGAGAAAGGGGGTCTGGTCGTGGGGGGGGGGGGAGTCAGGTGAGAGGGGGCCTGCTCGTGGGGGGGGGGGGACTGAGGAGAAAGGGGGGCTGGCCGTGGGGGGGGGGAGTCAGGAGAGAGGGGGGCTGCGAGCCAGGAGAGAGGGGAGGCAGGACCCTGAGAATAACACACACACAGACTGTGACACACACACAGACTGTGACACACACACACACTAACACACACAAACACAGGAATGTGGAGGTGGTACTGGAGTATGCAGGTGGAGGGCAGGAGGGGGAGGTAATAAACTCAGTTGCCAATCGTTACAAATTGCAGATTCTTTTTAAATGAGTGACCTTTTTTGAGTGTTGAACTGTTCTTAACCTACTATAGCTATATTACAGTTTCTATCGTTGTCTTTACACTTCGTGCTAAATCTCGTCTATCTACCTTGTTGGAAGGAATGTGTTAGACACAGACATCTTGGAGATTACAAGCGAAATGAAGAAGTAGCCAGATAGTTTTCTAATATTATCTCTTAATATCCTTCTCAAAAATATCTACAGAAGTAACTTTATATTTAAAAGGAAACTGTTAGTTCAGTTAAACTGCAGCGTTTCAAGTGGAGCCGAGTGGCATATTCCTGGTCTGCATTTCTCTATCTAGTACTTACTGTAATCAGTGGGAGATTATTACCTGGGGTTACCAATGCCTCCTTTCTCTTCAGAGTCGCCTACAAGGATCTCAGCCCCATTGATTCGTTCCCGGCAGCAGTCACCTCGGTTTGTGATGGCAACAGCGTAGACGGGAAGGGTGGATTTCAGGTCCAATCGCCACCAAGGACTGGATTCCTTTCTTGTGTGTGAACATTCACCTGACATGTAATTGCTGGACAGAGATCCATCAATAGCTGCTTTATCTTCTCCGCTGTAGCCATAGTAGCTGGACTGTGAAGGAATTCCTTTGGGCGCTACATTTGGAACTAAAAAGTCAGGTGGAGTTATTATAAAGTGTACTTGTGCTGGAGTTATTATAAAGTGTACATGTGCAGGAGTTATTATAAAGTGTACTTGTGCTGGAGTTATTATAAAGTGCACATGTGCTGGAGTTATTATAAAGTGTACATGTGCTGGAGTTATTATAAAGTGCACATGTGCAGGAGTTATTATAAAGTGTACACGTGCAGGAGTTATTATAAAGTGTACACGTGCTGGAGTTATTATAAAGTGCACATGTGCTGGAGTTATTATAAAGTGCACATGTGCTGGAGTTATTATAAAGTGCACATGTGCTGGAGTTATAAAGTGCACATGTGCTGGAGTTATTATAAAGTGTACATGTGCAGGAATTATTATAAAGTGCACATGTGCTGGAGTTATTATAAAGTGTACATGTGCTGGAGTTATTATAAAGTGTACATGTGCTGGAGTTATTATAAAGTGCACATGTGCTGGAGTTATTATAAAGTGCACATGTGCTGGAGTTATTATAAAGTGCACATGTGCTGGAGTTATTATAAAGTGCACATGTGCTGGAGTTATTATAAAGTGCACATGTGCTGGAGTTATTATAAAGTGCACATGTGCTGGAATTATTATAAAGTGCACATGTGCTGGAGTTATTATAAAGTGCACATGTGCTGGAGTTATTATAAAGTGTACATGTGCTGTGCTGGAGTTATTATAAAGTGTACATGTGCTGGAATTATTATAAAGTGTACATGTGCAGGAGTTATTATAAAGTGCACATGTGCTGGAGTTATTATAAAGTGCACATGTGCTGGAGTTATTATAAAGTGTACATGTGCAAGAGTTATTATAAAGTGCACATGTGCTGGAGTTATTATAAAGTGTACATGTGCAAGAGTTATTATAAAGTGCACATGTGCTGGAGTTGTTATAAAGTGCACATGTGCTGGAGTTATTATAAAGTGCACATGTGCTGGAGTTGTTATAAAGTGCACATGTGCTGGAGTTATTATAAAGTGCACATGTGCTGGAGTTATTATAAAGTGCACATGTGCTGGAGTTATTATAAAGTGTACATGTGCTGGAGTTATTATAAAGTGCACATGTGCTGGAGTTATTATAAAGTGCACATGTGCTGGAGTTATTATAAAGTGTACATGTGCTGGAGTTATTATAAAGTGCACATGTGCTGGAGTTATTATAAAGTGCACATGTGCTGGAGTTATTATAAAGTGTACATGTGCAGGAGTTATTATAAAGTGTACATGTGCAGGAGTTATTATAAAGTGTACATGTGCTGGATTTATTATAAAGTGCACATGTGCAGGAGTTATTATAAAGTGCACACGTGCTGGAGTTATTATAAAGTGTACTTGTGCTGGAGTTATTATAAAGTGCACATGTGCTGGAGTTATTATAAAGTGTACTTGTGCTGGAGTTATTATAAAGTGTACACGTGCTGGAGTTATTATAAAGTGTACTTGTGCTGGAGTTGTTATAAAGTGCACATGTGCTGGAGTTATTATAAAGTGCACATGTGCAGGAGTTATTATAAAGTGTACACGTGCTGGAGTTATTATAAAGTGTACTTGTGCTGGAGTTATTATAAAGTGTACATGTGCTGGAGTTGTTATAAAGTGCACATGTGCTGGAGTTATTATAAAGTGCACACGTGCTGGAGTTATTATAAAGTGTACATGTGCTGGAGTTATTATAAAGTGCACATGTGCTGGAGTTATTATAAAGTGTACATGTGCTGGAGTTATTATAAAGTGTACATGTGCTGGAGTTATTATAAAGTGCACATGTGCAGGAGTTATTATAAAGTGTACATGTGCTGGAGTTATTATAAAGTGTACACGTGCTGGAGTTATTATAAAGTGTACTTGTGCTGGAGTTATTATAAAGTGCACATGTGCTGGAGTTATTATAAAGTGCACATGTGCTGGAGTTATTATAAAGTGTACATGTGCAGGCGTTATTATAAAGTGCACATGTGCAGGAGTTATTATAAAGTGCACATGT
Source organism: Ascaphus truei (assembly GCF_040206685.1). Classification (NCBI taxonomy): domain Eukaryota; kingdom Metazoa; phylum Chordata; class Amphibia; order Anura; family Ascaphidae; genus Ascaphus; species Ascaphus truei. The sequence continues at coordinate 16,309,921 of NC_134499.1, forward strand.
GCTGGAGTTATTATAAAGTGCACATGTGCTGGAGTTATTATAAAGTGCACATGTGCTGGAGTTATTATAAAGTGTACATGTGCAGGCGTTATTATAAAGTGCACATGTGCAGGAGTTATTATAACGTGTACATGTGCAGGAGTTATTATAAAGTGTACATGTGCAGGAGTTATTATAAAGTGTACATGTGCAGGAGTTATTATAAAGTGTACATGTGCAGGCGTTATTATAAAGTGCACATGTGCAGGAGTTATTATAACGTGTACATGTGCAGGAGTTATTATAAAGTGTACATGTGCTGGAGTTATTATAAAGTGTATATCTGGTGGAGTTATTATAAAGTGTATATCTGGTGGAGTTATTATAAAGTGTATACGTGCTGGAGTTATTATAAAGTGTACTTGTGCTGGAGTTATTATAAAGTGTACATGTGCTGGAGTTGTTATAAAGTGTACGTGTGCAGGAATTATTATTAAGTGTATATCTGGTGTAGTTATTATAAAATGTACATATGCTGGAGTTATTATAAACTGTACATGTGCTGGAGTTATTATAAAATGTACATATGCTGAAGTTATTAAAGTGCACTTGTGCTGGAGTTATTATAAAGTGTATATCTGGTGGAGTTATTATAAAAGGTACATGTGCAGGAGTTATTATAAAGTGTACTTGTGCTGGAGTTATTACAAAGTGTTCTGCAATTCTACCTGAAAGTAAATGACAGAAAGGCATGTTACAGATGAAGTAAGATTTACCTCCATGAGGCAGATTCTGCGGATCAATATATTCCATCTTCCCATCTATATCTGATATAGAAAAGATAAAAACATTGCGTCAGTTTGCAACAGCAGACGAGTTATCTGTCGAGTTAGGGATCTTTTCTGGACTGCCTGGTGTCTTTCTATGTTTACCAGGACAACCTGTTCTTAGGGTCCAGATATACTAAGCTCTGTGAAATCAGGTCAAATAACATTATATTACCTTCAGCAGATCCAGACATTATTTTCCTTGTGTTTAACACATATCGATAAAGCTAATTACATACAAAAAAAACAATGTCCATTGTATATCTCTTTAGTATAGGCTTAACGTTACATTAATGTAGCACAGTGTGGCATAATCTTCATTAAGTATGTCTTACTCCCATCCAGACCCCGTGAAAGGAGGAGGAGAAGAAAGTAGATTGCGGAGGTGGAGGAGGAACAAACTCACTCTGCTGAAGAACTGGTGCAAAAAACTGCACCTCTATTTACTAAGAGCTAGTAAGATCTATGTGTTTTTTTGTGTTTTGACTGTGATGCTATACAGCTGTTTTGCCATTGATGCTAATCTATCAAGCCTACTATCAAATAATTTGAACATTTATTGCAACTCATTGAATTGCTATGTTTAACATTGAACTTACTTGGTGTGTTCACACTCAAAGCAAACACCTGTACTTCACAGAGGGTCAGAGATGCATTGTTGCCGGGAATAGCAATAGTCACAAATCGTCCCTTCATCCTATTGCAGTCAAATAAGAAGGTTTCTCCAAGGCCAATGGAGGGGACAGTGTCACAGCTGTAAAGGGAATAACGTATTTCTGAGAATTATTTATTGTACAAGGGTATTCTAGATTTGTCAAAGATTGCAAAGCCTTTTAATTGACCAACAATATAAGTCTTCACAGAGGTAAACGTGGATTCATACCTTGTTACACTGTTTTATTTACTGTATGAAGACCTTCTTGTTGATCTACTAAAAAGTATCACATACAGGCTCATATTTATGAAGAAGTCTTCTGCCATTAGGCCCGTCCTGGGATCTGGCAGACACTCCATATCACTTTGACTCGTGTGGGCTGTAAAGTGTCATCCAGTTCCAGAAGGTGCCTTGTGGCAGAAGATGGTTTAGTTAATATGTCCCACAATATCCAGGACCGATACAACTACAAGAAGTTTGCACTACATTCAGGGATATTAGAAAGAAGAAATTGATTCAATATGAAGTTGGCTACCGACCAGATGGCTCTGATTTAACAAGGAACTGTCCCATTAATGTATGTCCATCTGAATTGTTTTCTCTAAGATGAACAGCAATGACCATTTTGGAAAGAACAACATTGACTGACGATCCCTCTAACTGCACCGTAGTGGTCACTTTAATTGTAAGCAAGAGGATATTAAATGAACCAGCCAACATTATATTGTGTTCCATTCATGCTGAACAGTTCTGTGCCAAACTATATATTGCAGCAGGGGTGCTCAACTCCAGTCCTTAAGCCACACCCCCCCCCCCCAAGAGGCCAGGTTTTAAGGCCTTGGAAGGGCAGGGGGGTGGGGGGTTGAGGACTGGAGTTCAGCACCCCTGCATTACAGTATGTTGACTAGAATTCTGTTCAGCTTTGTTAAAATCTAGCCTCAATATGTTTCAAATTCATATACCGCGCACTAAAAATACTGTATGTAAATTAATTGCAGAAATGGTATTTGTGTGACTTGATGCAGGGCACTAACTGGTTTGTAAGAAACTGGGCTATTAGTTTAAAAATGAATGATAAGTTAATTTAGTGGAACTTGTAACATATGATGCATACATAGGGTTCTTCTTCCAACCGGTAGCAGAATTTCCAATGTGAATCTCGGCTCCATCAAGATCCTGAGCACAGCAATCTCCCCTGTTGGTCACCGCGATGGAGAAGATCGTGAAGTCCGATTTCAAATCCACTGTCCACCAGGGCTCAAACTCCTCCTTAGTTTTAGCGCATTGAGAAGCTGGAATCTTGTTTTTCAAGGAGCCATCTGCAGCATTTTTTGATTCCCCTTCTTCATCAGTGCTGGACTGGGATGTGAGTCCAAGTAGAGCTATGTTAGGTGCTGAAGATGAAAGTTATTAGCATTGCCTTCACCTGGTGGCATAGAAGGAAAGGGAGGGTAATGGTCACCCATACAGAATGATTTCGATTCCAGTAGGTACTTACCTGCATTTGAATATTTTTGAATGTTTCTCAAATAACTGGCCGCTGTGTAAAGAAATGAGTTATCAGTTAATATGGATATAATAGATAATCCTGACACATACAGTACTGTAGATATCAAGAGCCATATTTACGAAGAAGTGATTCTTCATAAGACAAATTCCGGGCTGGATGCCAGGTTATGTGAATGGAGCAGAGAAAACTATATTTATTAAGTAATATAATAATAATAATTTAGCATGTTCTTGTATAGCGCTGCTATTTTGAAGTTGCGCTTTACAGAGACATTTTGCAGTCACAGGTCCCTGCCCCGTGGAGTTTACAATCTATATTTTTTGGTGTCTGAGGCAGAGGGAGATAAAGTGACTTGCACACACAAGGAGCCAACACCGGGAATTGAACCAGGTTTCCCTGCTCCAAACTCAGGGCCAGTCAGTGTCTTTACTCGCTGAGCCGCTCCTCCTGTGGTGGTATTCCGTAAAACACCATCCGAGTGGAACACCACTTAAGGCTCACTCAAGTGAATGTGCTGCAAAGAGTGATACTTATCAACTAAATCATTGCACAACATGTCTTATGGAGCAGGACTGCTGATTAAATATGGCAACACATGCTATATCTTGCAGTGAACATAGCACATAATATAATACAAAAAGTGTGTGCACACAAGTAGGCATATATCCTATTTAGAGTAGTTTGTATTTTAATTACGTGCAGATAAACTTTGACGTTGATTCCACAGCTAGGTTTCGCTGTTTAGTCCATACGGGTGCTTCAGTGTATCACGCACGTGTGTTACATTGTGTTCTTAGTACTGACTGCTTAGCGACCACACCAGAGGTGAGCAGAGCCGTTTGAACAATAAGTCCATACATTTTTTTCTATGGCTTCTGGGGTCATTGTGTTTAAGGTTAGTCTCTTTCACTTGTCTTGAAAAAGGTTCCATAGAGCAGGGGTGCACAAACTCTGGGGCGTGAGATTTTTTTGGGGGGGACCAGCGTTTACAGAGGCCCCGCGCTCTTCCCCAAGGCATTTAAATTAAATGCCGGAGAGCGCGCGCGAGGGCTCTGTAACTTCCCTTTCCTGATCTCCGGTGGCTTCCAGTGACGTGTCGCCATGGTAATGCCGCGGGTCACATGACGTCGCGTTGTCGTGACGTCAGAAGATGCCAGACACCAGGTAAGGGGGAAGGGCGCGAGAACGGGGGGGTGGGGGGAGAGCTAGCAGGAGGCGCAGACTGAAAAGTTAGCGCACCCCTACCATAGAGAACTGAAACGTTGACCTGCATTAATAAAATATTTATGTACGAAATGAAAAGTCCCGGAGTGCCTGTTATTTACCTACTTATATAACTACTTTACTGCAGATTGCACCCAGGCAGCAAACATTTTTCTGTTGCGTTCTGCTTTGATAAGATAAGTTAGGAACCGATGATTTTAAAGAGGACCGCTTCCTGCAAGTCTATAGGTGATAGTTAGTTATGAGGTCACTCTGACCAATAGACTTGGCATCAGCTTAAATGCCACATATTTGAGTTGAACATATCCTGAACAAACAGGGGATCTCTTAGTAGTACGAGGGATTGACATGAGGAACCAAAGGTTCAGACTCTGAAATGGAAAATACTAATAATAGAACATTAATAAACTTACCTTGAAATTCAGCATCCTCCTCGGAATTATGGAAACTCGGTGATACTGAAAGTACAGATTTTTTTTAAATTAAAATGTAGTTCTTTAAAGACGAAGGCTCAGATTTACTACAGTGCTTAGAATTGGCGCACCCTAAAGGCCAATATTATGAAAGACCTAAAGATGTAGCCAAATATATCTTTGTCTCTGCAGGGGAAGAACACAGGAAGTGATGGAATGAACACTGCAGGCGGTCCAAACCAGAAGCACAGACCCCCTCTCCCCTACAGTGCCCCAGTGCCATGCAGTGCTGTTTTGCCACCCTGCAACCCTGCCATGCAGTGCTGCCATGCCACACAGTGTCACCATGCCATGCAATGCTGCCATGCCATGCAGTGTTGCTGTGCTATAATGCCATGCAGTTGGGCTGGTACTGCAGTTTTTTGCTTTTTATGCTGTGGCTCTGGTAAAACTGAGTCTGGCTATGTCTGTAGTATGTGATTCACTGATGTGAGGATTTCCCCACCACTGTATCAGGATACAATGCCCTGCATAGTCGCTTAGTAAAGCTCTTTAATAGGGTTGTATTTATTAAAGTGTGATAGTACCGATCAGGGCACGATCACATGGCAACTCTCATTAAATGGAAGTTGCTGTGTGATAACCCCCCAGTTGGCACTATTAACGGTTAATTAATTACAACCTTAGATTAAAAAGGGGTAAAAATTACAATGCAACATAATTTTAATTATGTTTCCAATTCTAACATTTTTAACATAATATAAGGTACATTTTCATCCAAATACACTTAGAGACCTTTATACTGACACGTGTGTTTGTAAGTATGGGCATATGTATAAAGGAGATAAATATACCATAAAAATGTCCTCATTTTACAGAACGTGAGACACCAGATTATTTTGATAAAGAATATGTTTGATTAGTAACTCATGCTACAATGCTTAAGTCTTAGTTTGAATGTGAAATAAAGTAAGAACAGTGCACAATGTATCAACATGAAACACAGACATTTGCATAACACTATGATGCAATACTCATCCATATCACCAAAGTCAACCAACAAGCAAACTTTGCTTTTCATTAAACATTCACAAACAGTGTATTGAGTCCATAACTTGACCTCTTGAATGTATTTACTTACAGTTGCTAGTTATATTTTCTGAAACCTTGTAGCCATAAACTTTCACTTCACAGAGGGTTAGATAAGCGGCTATTCCGGGTATGATAACAGTTACATATCGCCCTATCATCCCACAGCTGTATGTATGTTCCTCTCCAAGACCCAAGGATTCAATCTTGGTGCATCTGAATAAAAGAAGGTCTCATTTACAGATGTAGCCGCTGTTATTGCACCCATTAACACATTATGGCAGTCACATAGTTACATAGTAGATGAAGTTGCTAAAAGACATGCGTCCATCAAGATCAACCTATGCTACATTTAGACAGATACTTTATCATACAGTATATCCGTACTTACAGTATATTGATCCAGAGGAAAGCAAACAAAAAAAACCCACTGAAATATCATCCTATGATATCTCATAAGGGGAAAATAAATTCCTTCCGACTCCAAGAATGGGCAATGAGATTACTCCCTGGATCAACATCCTTCCCATGTTACTTATTTGGTATATCTCTGTATACCTTTCCTTTCTAAAAAGATGTCCAACCTTTTTTGCCCATCTCAGTCTCCATAGGCAATGAATTCCACATGTTAACTGCCCTTACTGTAAAGACCCCTTTCCTTTGTTGCTAGTGAAATTTCCCTTCCTCCAACCTCAAGGGATGACCCCGAGACCTTTGTACTGCCTTTTGGATTAATAGTTCTTTTGAAAGCTCCTTGTACTGTCCCCGAATATATTTGTATATAGTTATTATACCTCTTAGACGCCTCTTTTCTAATGTAAACAAATCTAATTTTGCTACCCTCTCCTCATAAATGAGACTATCCATCCCCTTTATTTATTTGGTGGCTCTTCTCTGCACTTCCTCTAGTTCCATAATGTATTTTCTAAGGAGTGGTGCCCAAAATTATACTCCATATTCAAAGTGTGGTCTTACTAATGCTTTATAAAGGGGCATCATTATGTTTACTTCCCTTCCCTCTATTGCCTTTCGAGCTACTGCATGACTTTGGGCACTATTGCCAAACCTGCTGTCTACAAGCACTCCTAAATCCTTCTCCATCAATAATTCTCTTAATGTATCCCCATTTAATTTGCTCTGTAAGTCGCCTGTTTTTTCTTGTTTCCCAAATATATAACCTTACATTTATCTGTATTAAACCTCATCTGCCATTTACCTGCCCAAATGTCCAGTCCCTCCAAGTCCTTCTGGAAATAAATTACATCCTGCTCTGAAAGCAGGAATAGGATATTCAGCGCTCGTGCTGCAGAAGTGATAGTTGGAATAATCCCTGTGCTGCACGTGCATGGAGCGTCTCCCCAGAGGCTCCCACTTCAGAGGTGATCCCCCCTCAAGAGGGGGGAGGACACCCTGAGAAACAGAGAAAGAAAATTGCACAGAAGTGCACTATGCAATTTTCTTTCTCTACATCCTGCTCTGATTCTACTACTGTACCTTACACAATTTAGTGTCAGAAGCAAAGATGGAGACTTTGCTCTTGATGCCAACCTCTAGGTCATTAATAAACAAGTTAAAAAGCAGGGGTCCCAGTACCGATCACTGAGGTATTCCACTCACAACTATAGTCCAACCAGAAATAGTTCAATTTATGACAACCCTCTGTTGTCTGTCCTTTAACCAGTTTTCAATCCAGGTGCAGGGTATACACTGATAAGTGTGCTTTTCTATGAATGTTTTAAAGATGCCCATTTATCAGAAGTCACCAAACTAATGCTGTTGGTTTGACCACAAACATTCCCAGCTTTGGAAGACTATCAGTTGACACACTACAATCATGAATAGTTACTTACCTAGGATTCATCGTCCCCCCCATCTCTGCAATGTTCCCAATTCTTATCTCCGCCCCATTAATCCTCTCCTTGCAGCAGTCACCCCTGTTGGTGATCTTCACTGTAGTCACATTAAATGTATCAGTGAGGTCCATTCTCCACCAAGGCTCTATATCCAGATCAGTGTGAGAGCAGTGTCCTGACATGTATCTAGTATTGGTGGAGCCATCTATGGCATTTTCAGCATCTCCAAATTTATCGTAGGTGCTGGATTGAGAGCTGATTCCTCTGAAAGCAAGATTTTCACCTGGAAAATAAAACGTTATAGCTAACCAGAAGTACAGAAAAATCCAGTGTCTTTGGCGCCAACATCAGTCACATCTTTATAGAGGACAATATTCTATAAGGGGCATATTGAAGGCTTAATCCAGGGTGGTGGCTACATATTAAGAGCTCTCTCTGTATGTTTCCCAACACACTACTGTAAATTGCCTGGCAAATTAACCAATTTCCCCTATTATTTACTTTGATGTACAGTATTATGCACTACTGTACTAGATCTCGTATGAAACCTATGCAAGGGGCTGCATACATGGTTGGCACTAAATAAATAAAAATATGATACAGGTGGGAGCTATCCAGCAGCTGGTTTAACTCAATGGGTACTGATCATGTTGTGTCTGACAGTATTCCCTCCCTCCCAAGACCTGACATGATCCCTCGCAAGATAGGTATTGAGGAAATCGAATATGTAGTATGGGGTACTTTAAATATACTTTGCATATCTCCCAGGTGTCTCTCTACGTGTAGTTTTGAATATATATATATATATATATATATACACAGTATATATATATATATATATATATATATATATATATATATATATATATTATATATATATATATATATATATATATATATATATATATATATATTACTGTACTTGGGACTCGTGCGGCTTGAGAAAAAAAATGAATTTACCCGAATTTCTAACTGTCCAATCTGCGTTTCGCATATCCGTGCATGGATCGGATACTATATATAGTAGGCAAGTGTAGCTTTTGCTATCACAGTTTGTAATTACTTACCATCCTCAGGACTATCTGTAGGAGAGATATCTAGAAAGATAAGAAAACATAACCAATAATTATACAGATTAGAAATATAAACAAACAATATTTCGGAGATAATAATCTTTCTTCTTTTGTTTCCCTTCTGATTATAGCGTAAAATTAACACAAATAGAGGAGGATACCGTGTTAGCAAGTAGAATGGTCAAGCAAGAATAAAGGTAGAAATGATACGTTTAATAGCTAACAAAAGGTTACAAGTAACAAATTGGCCTAAATAAGGTACCTTTGTAATCCTGAGAGCTTGCACTCTTTTAACCAAGCACCTACTAAAGTTATCACTTCTACCCTATGTTTGTTTGTCCAGAGTAAACTAAACACAAAACTACAAGGATATAATAAAGTAGATGTTATATATTCAATCAATTTGACTAAATCAATACCATACCATCAACAATAATTGTTGCTAAAAAATAAAAAAATATATATATATTACCTTACAAGTTTTGATAATAGTTTTTTTAATAACTTTGTTATGGGGTAAAAAGTATTGTGTATGTATGTAATGTATGTATGTATATTTAACACCCTACCTTATCTACAGTAAATATCTGTGGGTTTTTTCCCTCTCTCTACTCTGTTTTAGCCATTGAATCCTTTGTATATCAGTATTGCTTGACCTGAAGAAGAGAGGATAACTCTCGAAAGCTTGTCCTATGACATAAATTGTTAGTCCAATAAAAAAGGTATATCACCTAATACTGAAGAACTCATTAATTCTGCACTATCGCAACTGGACTAACACGGCTATTTTCTGTTTTATGTACAGTATGTATATATATATATATATATACATATATATATGTATATATATATACATATTTATATATATATATATGCAGGTTTTGTCCTAGTTTTGCTGCAGTGTAACTTTGATCACATAGATATTTACACCATATTTATATATATTCCCCATCTCTTGCTATCCCAAAGGGAGAAGCGCAGGGATTCACTGTCTGTTTTTCACATTTGTATGGCCAATCCCTTCGCCAGCTGCGTGCTCCTTACATGGAGAAGCGCGGCGATTATATACTTGTTTAACTTTGATCGTGTCTTCTCCGTTTAATGTGTTCTCGGATAATAAGATGCAGTAGCAGTTTTAGATGCAGTAGCAGTTTTAGATGCAGTAGCAGATTTTTTTTCTGTTACTTACTTTCTTCGGACTCCTTAAAGATGTAAGCGAATTCTGCAAATGTAAGGCAAACATAAGAAGGGTCAGATATCACATATTAACCTAATAGAGTAGATTGGATTTTAAAACAGGTATGTCTATTGAGATCAATGTTTGTTAAATTCCAGTTTAATGAGATACTCATACTATTATTATTATTACTATTATTATTATTCTACATTGATCCAGAGGAAGGCAAACAAAAAACCCCAGTGAAGAAATTGGCAATTACAGTCTGAATACATCAAACTCCGTTAACATTTTTTATATTGCACTGGGTTAAAAAAAACAGACCAGAGAACTGAGCCCTGAGGACTCTCCCAGGTGTCGGAGCCTGTGTAGGGAGGAGCCAGCAAATAAGTTTCCAGCTCATGAGAGAGCATGAGGGAGTACATGGTGGCTGGGGTGCTTGGGTGGCTAGATATGGGGCTGGTTGGTCAGCACAGGGGGTTATCAGTATGGCTTGCAGGCGGTCAAGCAGATGGTCCAATTGCAATGTGTGTTGACCGTGTAAGTGCTTGGGGGGGAGTCAGGGACCAGGGACAGGCAGGGGAGAGTCACGTTTAATTCCCATGCCAGTTGGTTTAATGGTGATAGCTCCTCAATAGATTTTGTAGCTGGGGGAGTAGATTCCTCAGTTTCTTTGTGTTTACTGCATAAAAGTGTGGTGGTGGGGCCTGCAGCCACGGGTCAGCATAAATGGTGGGTGATGAGTCAGCAGTCGATGGAGGGTCAGCAGCGAGCAAGACGGTGGTACAGTACATGCAAGCTTAGTGAGTCATTTGTGTCTGGCAAGTCCACTGATCCTGCACTTGTCATTAGCAAACAAGGAAAAATGTGAACGGGGGAGTAGATTGAGATGTGGACACTATGTCAGGTTACAAGGAGCAAGTAAATAAACACTAATAATATAAATATACAACTAAGCACTCTACCTATTTCTGCAAAACCAATAAGTGTGTCGGTGCCTAATGTACCGATTGTAAAATCAGTTTGTGCACTATTATCACAATGTGACTAATGTGAAATAATGAACAAAATTACATTGGGTGGTGACCCAAAACAATTAGTGAATTCTATAGTGACTAATGAGTCTGCTATTAGACTGGCAGCCAAAGGGACATACAACAAATCAATCCATATGACTTGTACAACAGTGTAATAGAATAAGAGAACAAAAGTCCTTGGCGCAAGAAAGTCAAATAATACCAATCCTGGTTTATGATGCTTAGATCAGTCCCAGTAGGTTATCACTGATCTCAGAGAAGATCTCCTTGAGGACTGGGAAGTTTGTAATCAGTCCCAGTATACACTTGCTGATCTCATTTGATATCCTCCAAAAACGGTTATTGTGTAGATAAAAACAGAGAAAAAACAAACCATTGCGCAGTAACTTCTATAACATGGGTCACTGCTCTCCTCCAAATGCCTACTTACAACAAGTCAGTGGGTAACGGGCAAGGAGTAGCGTCCACCTTCAAGCAGGCGGACATACTGGATCCCTGAATCTCAATCAAAAGTTCCCATGAAATGAATAAAATAGGCATAGCATGGCAGCAGGGATAACAATTTATTAAAAAGCAAAAGACAAATACTCGCGTTGTGGTAGCTGGGGTCGGATCCACACTCCTGCACTGTGTTCCGAATGCTCACGCTGCGGGCGGCATTCTTAGATAACGCGCCAAGACAAACAACGTGAGTGTTTATTTGTCTTGCGCTTTTTAATACATTGTTATCCCTGGTGCCATGCTATGCAAATTTTATTCATTTCTTGGGTACTTTTGATTGGGAAACAACGTGAGATTCAGGGATCCAGTATGTCCGCCTGATTGAAGATTAAGACGCTACTCCTTGCCCGTGACCTGCTGACTTGTTGTAAGTAGGCATTTGGAGGAGAGCAGTGACCCATGTTATAGAAGTTACTGCGCAATGGTTTGTTTTTTCTCTGTTTTTATATACAGAATAACCGTTTTTGGAGGATATCAAGTGAGATCAGCAAGTGTATACTGGGACTGATTACAAACTTCCCAGTCCTCAAGGAGATCTTCTCTGAGATCAGTGATAACCTACTGGGACAGATCTAAGCATCATCAACCAGGATTGGTATTATTTGACTTTCTTGCGCCAAGGCCTTTTGTTCTCTTTTTCTATTACAAGGAGCAAGAAGCAAGTAGCAAAGACTGAGACTAACGGTGCAAACCTCGGAGAAAAGACCTTTATCCAATGATGCAAACAGGCACAAGATGAAAATCATTCCATTTGCAAATTTGCTTTGATACTGTACATCACCCCCTCTGTCTTTTTGAATTGGAAATTTTTTTGAGTTTGAGAGTACAAGTAATGCCATCTTAGGCTAGGTCCCCAGTACATGCTGCAGCGTGCGCGGCAGGAACAAAAACTGCCCCTGAAAGGGCGGGGCCCACTAGCTGCCTTGACACACAATTTGCCGCCGCGTTGCTCGAATAGATTTTATGAAGACAAGAAAATAGTCTTCGGAGATGGCGAACGAGCACTGACCACGCCCCCACGGCAGTTCAGCCAGAGGGCGAACCTGCAGGGTGGCTTCATGGCCACGCCCCCACCACGCCCCCCCCCCCCCGTCGCAATGTCCTGCAGCTCAGCCACAGACCGGAGATCGCGGTTCACACAGCTGCACGCGCCGCCAGCCTGCCAGGCGTGCGTGCAGCGGCCGACACTGGGGCTGTAGCCTTAGGTAGTGTCTATCTCAGGGGCGGCCAACTCCAGTCCTCAAGGGCTACCAACAGGTCAGATTTGCAGGATATCCCTGCTTCAGCAGGGAAGCAGTGCTGAAGCAGTGATGTCCAGCAAAGCTGACTTGTTGGTAGCCCTTGAGGACTGGAGGTGGCCACCCCTGGTCTATCTGCAGTTCTGCATCCAAAGAATACAATGCATGCTCTTTCTGCAAAATATACGTGAAATAGTATTGTTCTGCTATATTAAGCACTGGAAGGTAAGAATAATTATTATATATCGTAAATAATTTGATTATTATTAGTATACATAACTTACCTTCACTAGAATCATGTATAACGGGCAGCTCACCTATTAATAAACAATAATGAGCAAAAACATTATATACATGTTATATTATGTTAAATAAAAACTATGTATCTATACATCGCTTCAAACAGCTGATCGTTTGCCGCTAGGAACAGGAACCGGCTAAGTACCCATTCAGCTTGCTTCTTACTGTCTAGATATCCTGCACTTTTGCCTGCTGCATTGTTCAGCTTCTTCTTGGACTTGTGATTACACACATCCATTTCTGGACTCATCCAGAGATTCTCTGGTTAACAATCCAGCGCAAGACCCTTTATTCTATGTGGCTATATTATGCAGGCTTTGATTCCATTAACAGTTTAAATATCTACATGCTGTTATGTTATATTGAATCAGGGGGAGTTACAATGGAAGGTTTATATACTAACCAATCTTTATTATCACACAATAGTCCTCCACTATTTTCATTCTCTCCTAATTGGTTACAGGTAGATACTGTTGTTTTATTCTTTGTACTGTATACTGTATGCATGCAATTTTGAAAAAGTATGTGTTGTATCAAACTATTTTTAGCAATATGTATTGTCTTTTCTTTTGTTGCACATTTGTAATTATCCCGGGGTTCACAGGATACCAGGTTTTTGCACATTTGTAATTATCCCGGGGTTCACAGGATACCAGGTTTTTGCACATTTGTAATTATCCCGGGGTTCACAGGATACCAGGTTTTTGCACATTTGTAATTATCCCGGGGTTCACAGGATACCAGGGTTTTGCACATTTGTAATTATCCCGGGGTTCACAGGATACCAGGTTTTTGCACATTTGTAATTATCCCGGGGTTCACAGGATACCAGGTTTTTGCACATTTGTAATTATCCCTGGGTTCACAGGATACCAGGTTTTTGCACATTTGTAATTATCCCGGGGTTCACAGGATACCAGGGTTTTGCACATTTGTAATTATCCCGGGGTTCACAGGATACCAGGTTTTTGCACATTTGTAATTATCCCGGGGTTCACAGGATACCAGGGTTTTGCACATTTGTAATTATCCCGGGGTTCACAGGATACCAGGTTTTTGCACATTTGTAATTATCCCGGGGTTCACAGGATACCAGGGTTTTGCACATTTGTAATTATCCCGGGGTTCACAGGATACCAGGTTTTTGCACATTTGTAATTATCCCGGGGTTCACAGGATACCAGGTTTTTGCACATTTGTAATTATCCCGGGGTTCACAGGATACCAGGTTTTTGCACATTTGTCTTTTTGCATGAAGTTTTTTTTATTTGATGAGCTGTGCCTTGGTATATGATTACTTGTGCCATTTAACCTGTGGGTTGACGTTTTGATTGAATTTAATCAATCTTCAGCTGATTATTTCAGTCAGGACACCCTATATCAGGAGACAGCTTACCACAACAAATCCCTCTTTGACACAGTGCCCTGTGCGTGAAACGGTTTAGAGGATTTATCAGGATTCTACCTTGATGTTTTTTATTCATTAACATATTCTAATTGGTCACTACATCCAGCTTTGCTCATTTCATTTGATTTACCTGCTTGAGTTTAGTGACTGTGCTCACTATTACGCCTCATATTTTGGAAAGCCGTGAACTTATTTTATTTGGGCATGTTGAGGTATTTAGATTTCCATAGACTGTTTTAAATTGTGTGATCCTAGGTGTTGTTAAATAAATTTGTATTTTCATGTTTGAGTGCTTCCAGAGGGATTCTTTGCAGCTATATATATTATATACAAAGAAAAAGATATTAGCGCTACAGTGTACCGTGTACAGATAGTGGGTATCAATGCGATTTAACATGTGTGATAAGTGAATTACTAGAAAGTGCAGGCGATAGCATTTTTTTAAATGGTTATATAAATAGGTGTGATAAGTTAAATATTCCCTCATGCCTTGAAAGGTCTACCAATTGTGATGGAAAGTGTTAATAGTGTTAATAAGTGAAAACTGCTTCTAGCGACCAATATAACGTGCTAGTTGGAATACATGGAATGCCAGCTCATAGGAGAAAGTCGAGGAGACAAACCTGCTTTCCAAAAGACACCAATTCAGGACACAAATAAAATGTAAAGGTATAAAGATATTATATCGGGGTTGATTCGAAAATCAGTATACACTCATACAATTTAATAGCGAAACAAGTCAAATAAATAGTGACAATCAGGGCCACTGAGGTCCCAGTGCGTTCTACAGCGCATGGCTCGGCGTGCGCTGTACAAACAAGTACCGCCCACTAGGTACCTTGGCGCGCATTTGGCAGCGGCGCTCTACGACGGGGTTTTGCAAATACAAAAAAATTGTATTTGGAACTGGCGACGGAGGCATGTCCCGCCCCCCGGGGGTTCAGCCACTTGGGGTGAACCAGCTGCATGAGGTCCTGGCAACGCCCCTGCAAAACCCCCGCCATGCCCGTAGCAATTTCTGCCTCTCTCCACAAACCGCTGATCGTGGTGAAGCGCTGTGCATGCACCACCCTCCCATCCCCTCCCCTCCCGCCGGGCGCCTTCTTCAGTGCAGACTGGGACCGCAGCCTAAGGCCTCGGCCAAGCTCCCCACTGGCGTGCTGAGGCTCAGGGGAAGCGGGTGCTTTCCCCTGGCCTTGCGGGTGCTTTCCCTGCGTGCCGTCATGGGGCGGGCCAGTGACGTCACAGAGCTGGTTCGCCCTCATTGGGCGAACCGCTCACGTGACCAGCCCTGCGCTCCGGCAAGCGGGAAAATTTTACATTTCCCTAAGACCTACGCCTCCGCGCGCTTGCGGAAGCGCAGGTGAGGCCCTACTAAAGCTGCTCTAATTGCGGCTGTAGGGGCTCAGTGCTGAGCGGAAGCGCGCCTCAGCCAGCAAGCAAGTACCTTGGCCGAGGCCTTATACACAAAAAAAATAGTCAAAATAGTACACGTTAAAAAGGACAAGGGTGAAAAAAAACCTGGAGTGGTTATTAGAGGACTCATACTCCATTATTTTATATATTTTTTGCAGTTTCCTATTGGACCAGTCCGAAGATATATCTGATTTTACCTTCATTTTACCAGCACATAAAAATGTAAATATCAGGTAACCGCGGAGTCCCTGGAGTTAGGATTAAAGTGGCACAAATACATCTTCATTCGAGTCCCTTAAGAAATACAATTATTAATTAATTTCCAGAGGAAAAAATATCCAAATGTACTATTTAAAGGAAATAATTCCCTCATTTAGTTTCTTGGGAAATTATGGAAGATATACATTTTTAATAGTGACTCCAATTGGGGAGGGTAAAGGAGGGTGGGGTGCATTTCTTCTAACCTTAATGTAAACCTTGTTCCGATCAGTGGACCAATCAACGTAAAGGAGGTTGGGCTATATGCTTGTGCCAGTTAGTGCTCAGCACACAGTGACATCACACATAAGGAAGCAGCTCAGCACACAGTGACATCACACATAAGGAAGCAGCTCAGCACACAGTGACATCAGACATAAGGAAGCAGCTCAGCACACAGTGACATCACACATAAGGAAGCAGCTCAGCACACAGTGACATCACACATAAGGAAGCAGCTCAGCACACAGTGACATCACACATAAGGAAGCAGCTCAGCACACAGTGACATCACACATAAGGAAGCAGCTCAGCACACAGTGACATCAGACATAAGGAAGCAGCTCAGCACACAGTGACATCACACATAAGGAAGCAGCTCAGCACACAGTGACATCAGACATAAGGAAGCAGCTCAGCACACAGTGACATCAGACATAAGGAAGCAGCTCAGCACACAGTGACATCACACATAAGGAAGCAGCTCAGCACACAGTGACATCACACATAAGGAAGCAGCTCAGCACACAGTGACATCACACATAAGGAAGCAGCCAGAGGAATTCAAATCCACCCTTCAATTTACCAGGTTTATAAACTAACATCAAAGCAAAATAATGTAACGGGCTGCATTTATAGGTGCCTTTATAAAGAGTTACCCAGTAAACAAGTAAAAATGTGATATCACCCATTAGATGTATTAAAGGCTATGTGCATGACAGTCGTAAGAGAAGACCGAAACGTTGATTGTATGATACTAATACCAAACAAAATTCAGTGGTCCATAGTGTCGCAAACGATACTTACCATCAGGCAAAGGTATTACTCCAGTCGGACTTATTTTGGGTTCTGGAAAAGAAGCAAAAAGATGTCAGCATACTGTGTGTCTTATGGAAAGCCTTTCAGGAGGTGTGGTGTGTGTGTCACTTAAATATAGTTTACTAGCTGAGAGACCCGGCGTTGCCCGGGATGTAAATGCGTAATAAGTAGTATTATTTATAAATCGTGGAACAATAGGTGACTATTTGTTTGGAAAGGTTGGATAATAATGTTGAAAAGAAAGATGGAAGAAAATGTAATACGATGTTGTATAAAAATGGTTTATTGTAAACACACCACAGTACAATGTATATTTTGGTGACATAAGTGATGTGAAAATGTGATGAATGTGTCCTGCTAGGGTGTGAGCGGGTGTGAGGCGGCGGGTGGGTGTTCAGTACGGGTGGCGCATGGGTAGTGAGTGCTGGCTGTGGGTCAGGGTCCTGCTAGGGTGTGAGGCGGCGGGTGTGTGGCGAGTGCGGGTGACAGCTGGTCAGTGATATTGTTGCGTAGGGGCAGGATGCGGCAGGTGTGTGTCGAGTGTGTGGGGTGGGTGAGAGGCGGCGGGTGTGTGTCGAGTGGCGGGTGTCTGTTGAGTGCATGCGGCGGCTGTGTGGCGCAGGGGTGTGAGCGGTGGGCGGGTGAAAGGCAGAAGTGCGGGTGGGCGAAAGGCAGAGCAGGAGGGCGGACGAAAGGCATTGAAGGAGGGGAGGGGAGGTCGGAGGGGTGGTGGGGGATGGTGAGGGGAGGGAGGTCGGAGGGGGTGGTGGGGGATGGTGAGGGGAGGTGAAGGGGGGCGGAGGGGAGGTGAGGGGGGGATGGTGAGGGGAGGTGAAAGGGGGGCGGAGGGGAGGTGAAGTGGGGGCGGAGGGGAGGTGAAGGGGGGGCGGAGGGGAGGTGAAGGGGGGGTGGAGGGGTAGGTGGGAAGGGTGGAGGTGGTGGGTTGGGGGGGAGGTGAAGGGGGGGTGAGGGTAGATGAAGGGGGGGTGAGGGGGAGGTGGTAAGGGGGGGGAAGGGGGGGAGGTGGTGGGAAGGGGGGGGAGGTGGTGGGAAGGGGGGAAGGGGGGGAGGTGGTGGGAAGGGGGGGAGGTGGGGGGAGGTGGTGGGGAGGTGGGAGGATGTAAGGGGGGAGTGAAGGTGGGGGTGAAGGGGGGTGGGGGTGGAGTTGGGGGTGAAGGGGGCGGTGAATGTGGGGTGGGAGGGGGGGCGGTGAATGTGGGGGTGGAGGGGGGGTGAAGGTGGGGGTGGAGGGGAGGTGAAGGTAGGGTGGAGGGGAGGTGAAGCGGGGGTGGAGGGGAGGTGAAGTGGGGGTGGAGGGGAGGTGAAGCGGGGTGGAGGGGAGGTGGAGGGGAGGTGAAGCGGGGGGTGAAGGGGAGGTGAAGGGGGGTGGAGGAGGGGAGTGAAGGGGGGGTGGAGGGGAGGTGAAGGGGGGGGTGGAGGGGAGGTGAAGGGGGGGTGGAGGGGAGGTGAAGGGGGGGTGGAGGGGAGGTGAAGGGGGGGGGTGGAGGGTAGGTGAAGGGGAGGGGTGGAGGGGAGATGAAGGGGAGGGGTGGAGGGGAGGTGAAGGGGGGGTGGAGGGGAGGTGAAGGGGGGGGGGGTGGAGGGGAGGTGAAGGGGGGGGGTGGAGGGGAGGTGAAGGGGGGGGGTGGAGGGGAGGTGAAGGGGGGGGTGGAGGGGAGGAGGGGAGGTTAAGGGGGGGGGTGGAGGGGAGGTTAAGGGGGGGGGGGGGTGGAGGGGAGGTTAAGGGGGGGGGGGGTGGAGGGGAGGTAAGGGGAGGTTAAGGGGAGGTTAAGGGGGGGTGGAGGGGAGGTTAAGGGGGGGGTGGAGGGGAGGTTAAGGGGGGGTGGAGGGGAGGTGAAGTGGAGGGAGGGTGGAGGGAGGGAGGTGAAGTGGAGGGGAGGGAGGGGTGGAGGGAGGGGAGGTGGAAGGGGGGGGGGAAGTGGAGTGAGGGGTGGGTGAGGGGAGGTGAAGGCCGCTCACTCACCCGTCCGGCAGATCCCACGCGTTGCCCGGGATGTAAATGCGTAATAAGTAGTATTATTTATAAATCGTGGAACAATAGGTGACTATTTGTTGGAAAGGTTGGATAATAATGTTGAAAAGAAAGATGGAAGAAAATGTAATACGATGTTGTATAAAAATGGTTTATTGTAAACACACCACAGTACAATGTATATTTTGGTGACATAAGTGATGTGAAAATGTGATGAATGTGTCCTGCTAGGGTGTGAGCGGGTGTGAGGCGGCGGGTGGGTGTCAGTACGGGTGGCGCATGGGTAGTGAGTGCTGGCTGTGGGTCAGGGTCCTGCTAGGGTGTGAGGCGGCGGGTGTGTGGCGAGTGCGGGTGACAGCTGGTCAGTGATATTGTTGCGTAGGGGCAGGATGCGGCAGGTGTGTGTCGAGTGTGTGGGGTGGGTGAGAGGCGGCGGGTGTGTGTCGAGTGGGCGGTGTCTGTTGAGTGCATGCGGCGGCTGTGTGGCGCAGGGGTGTGAGCGGTGGGCGGGGTGAAAGGCAGAAGTGCGGGTGGGCGAAAGGCAGAGCAGGAGGGCGGACGAAAGGCATTGAAGGAGGGGAGGGGAGGTCGGAGGGGTGGTGGGGGATGGTGAGGGGAGGGGAGGTCGGAGGGGTGGTGGGGGATGGTGAGGGGAGGTGAAGGGGGGCGGAGGGGAGGTGAGGGGGGGATGGTGAGGGGAGGTGAAAGGGGGGCGGAGGGGAGGTGAAAGTGGGGGCGGAGGGAGGTGAAGGGGGGGGGCGGAGGGGAGGTGAAGGGGGGGTGGAGGGGTAGGTGGGAAGGGTGGAGGTGGGGGGTTGGGGGGGAGGTGAAGGGGGGGTGAGGTAGATGAAGGGGGGGTGAGGGGGAGGTGGTAAGGGGGGGGAAGGGGGGGGAGGTGGTGGGAAGGGGGGGGAGGTGGTGGGAAGGGGGGAAGGGGGGGAGGTGGTGGGAAGGGGGGGAGGTGGGGGGAGGTGGTGGGGAGGTGGGAGGATGTAAGGGGGGAGTGAAGGTGGGGGTGAAGGGGGGTGGGGGTGGAGTTGGGGGTGAAGGGGGCGGTGAATGTGGGGGTGGAGGGGGGGGCGGTGAATGTGGGGGTGGAGGGGGGGGTGAAGGTGGGGGTGGAGGGGAGGTGAAGGTAGGGTGGAGGGGAGGTGAAGCGGGGGGTGGAGGGGAGGTGAAGTGGGGGTGGAGGGGAGGTGAAGCGGGGTGGAGGGGAGGTGGAGGGGAGGTGAAGCGGGGTGAAGGGGAGGTGAAGGGGGGGTGGAGGAGGGGAGGTGAAGGGGGGGTGGAGGGGAGGTGAAGGGGGGGTGGAGGGGAGGTGAAGGGGGGGTGGAGGGGAGGTGAAGGGGGGGGTGGAGGGGAGGTGAAGGGGGGGGTGGAGGGTAGGTGAAGGGGAGGGGTGGAGGGGAGATGAAGGGGAGGGGTGGTGGGGAGGTGAAGGGGGGGGGTGGAGGGGAGGTGAAGGGGGGAGGGGAGGTGAAGGGGGGGGGGGGTGGAGGGGAGGTGAAGGGGGGGGTGGAGGGGAGGTGAAGGGGGGGGTGGAGGGGAGGTGGAAGGGGGGGGGTGGAGGGGAGGAGGGAGGTTAAGGGGGGGGGTGGAGGGGAGGTTAAGGGGGGGGTGGAGGGGAGGTTTAAGGGGGGGGGTGGAGGGGAGGTTAAGGGGAGGTTAAGGGGGGGTGGAGGGGAGGTTAAGGGGGGGTGGAGGGGAGGTTAAGGGGGGGTGGAGGGGAGGTGAAGTGGAGGGAGGGTGGAGGGAGGGGAGGTGAAGTGGAGGGAGGAGGGGTGGAGGGAGGGGGAGGTGGGAAGGGGGGGGGAAGTGGAGTGAGGGGTGGGTGAGGGGAGGTGAAGGCCGCTCACTCACCCGTCCGGCAGATCCCACGTGGATCTGAGGCGGGGAGGCAGCGTGTTGTGGCCGCTCCCCCGCTGTGTCCCTGGCGCGCGCTCGCTCACTCCGCTCCCCCCGCTGACTGTAGCGGCGCCGGGGGGGGGGGGTGAAGGGGAAGTGAGTGAGGGAAGGTGAAGGGGGTGAAGGCCGCTCCCTCACCCGTCCGGCCGCTCCCTCACCCGTCCGGCAGCTCCCTCACCCGGTCCGGCAGCTCACTCACCCGTCCGGCCGTTCCCTCACCCGTCCGGCAGCTCCCCCGTGGAGGGGGGGGGGGGGGGGTGAAAGCGCGGGAAACAGGGAGAGGTGGAGGAAGAGGCGGAGCCTCCGGGACCGGTGGGGAAGAGAGCGGGAGATGTGCGGCTAGCTAATGTATGTAACTGTGTGTGTGTGTGTGTGTGTGTGTGTGTGTGTGTGTGTGTGTGTGTGTGTATGTGTGTGTGTGGTGATGTGTGTTTGTGTGTGTGTGTGTGTATAGTGATGTGTGTGTGTGTGTGTATAGTGATGTGTGTGTGTATAGTGATGTGTGTGTGTGTGTATAGTGATGTGTGTGTGTGTGTGTGTATAGTGATGTGTGTGGTGTGTGTGTGTGTGTGTGTATAGTGATGTGTGTGTATAGTTTGCATATCTCCAAGATATATACAGCCCATTATAACGCGGTGCTCGGGGGTGCACATCATTTAATTTATAAATATTATTTTATTTATTTTATAATTGATAAATTATACCATAACATGCAGGAATTTAACCCATGATTTTTCATATGCTAGTGCAATTCTCTAGCTGCTACACCACAGGGTTGGTGTGATGCATCTTACTCTATTAACAAACTTAACATCTTCTGCACAGTGCTGTCCATCACCATATACATACAACTGTATATATTGGGACAGAGACCATGGAGAGGTGTTAAATGGTGTATTTATGGAGTTCCAAGAACACTATGCAGCTTTTATCCTGCAAAAGCCAGGACGATATAGTCCCAGGGAAATGCTCTGTCTAAATAAACGCATCACTAGTGTCTGTTTAAGGGTCCCTGGGGTGGAGCATTCTAGAAGAAGGGTGGGCCATCGCTTCACTCCGCAGTTTGAGGATAGGTGAAACTAGTAGGTGAGAAATCCAGGCCAGGATTTGTGCTGAGCTCTGATCTCTCACCTAGGGCCTCATGCACTAAAGTCCGATAGAAAAAAATAGCCAGGGTTTTTAAATCTTTCTTTTTGGCAGTGTTGCTATCACGGTATGCAGAATGCTCCGAATACCAGTGATGGCAACATTAGCAAAAATGGCAAGTTGCCAGCGGCGAGATGGTCGGCTCTCCGAAAAGGGCTCAACCTGTGCTGTTTAGGATCGTGGATTGGTTTGAGAGTTTGCAGAGACCACGGGAATCGGAGGGTAAAGACATCTAAAGGCAAGTTAAAAAATTGAATGTATATTATTTTTTATTTTACAGGTTTTTTCTCTGTATTTTTGGTGTATTGGCATTTTTTTTTTTTTTTACAAATTCATTGCAACTGTATTTATGTATGCCCCTTTACTGCTATATAAAGGCATACCCCGCATTAACGTACGCAATGGGACCGGAGCATGTATGTAAAGTGAAAATGTACTTAAAGTGAAGCACTACCTTTTCCCCACTTATCAATGCATGTACAGTACTGCAATCGTCATAAACGTGCATAACTGATGTAAATAACGCATGTGTAACAAGCTCTACAGTCTCCCCGCTTGCGCACAGCTTCGATACAGGTAATGGGCAGGGGTAAGTAGAACAGTTTTTATTTACTTTATGGTGCCTGGCTAATGTGTTTAATAATGGGCAAATAATCCATTATCCATCTCTGGATAATAGTTATTTTGCCCATTACTGTACTGTATGTGTTTGGGGGGGGGGGGGAGAGGGGGAGGTGTATTTATTGAAATGTAGGTCATGTTTTTATTTTTTAAATACAGGAATGGTACCGCAGGCCAGCGGGGACCCACGGGGACCACATGAGGACCCACGAACACCTGCGGGAGGAACCGGGGACCCCCCCCCCGAGGGGCCCTAGACCCCCATGGTAACCCCCGGGGTGCAATTTGGGGCCGGACACCTGTTGGGACCACCCAGGGACCCCTGCCGGCCTGTGGTATTAATCCAGATGGGTAGGGGGGCTGTTGTGTGTATTTATGTTTATTGTGGGTAGCGAGGGTGGGTGAAGGGGGTAGTAGCCCCAATGATGGGTGTTTTGTCCTGACCAGGTGGTAACGGGGGGGGGGGTTAACCCCCTCATCACCGTAACAGTATTAACCACTAAGGTAATGAAGCGGTTAAGTCCACCCGCAATCCCCTCCCTAGGCAGCTTATCACCACATTCTTGCCAGATTTTGTGGCGAAGCGATTTGGAGAGAAAATCTCCATTCTAGAGCGGCGATCAGCTGATCGGGGCTACTAGAATACAGAGAGTTTGAAAAGCTGGCAATGAGTATCGAAAAGTGGCTTATCGCCGTGCGGTTGGCGATTTATTTTTTCCCGCAAAAAAAACCCGCCCATTTTTGCTCTTATTACCAGCTTATCGGAGCTTACTGAATCGCTGTAGGCTTTTTTTGGCGATAAGCTGGTGAGAATAGGCTTATCTCTGCTTATAACAAGAGACAGGGGGTGCCCAATGCTGCATCCAATTGACAAAACATATAAAGTAAAATACTTCAATAATAATAATTGGTTATTTAGTTAACCCTTTGGCCAAAGGCGTCATAAGCCTGCATACCAACGTCAAGGTATAACCAAAATAATGCAGGTCCTACACTACACTGTGAAACCTTTCCTTTTAGCTCTGTGAGAGGGGAAAAAACCATAATGGGTCTTGTTCCTGCAGCAAGTGAAATGACCTTCCAAGTTAAAAGGGTGAAGGAGGAGGAGTGAGCTCTGGGGGGAGGTGCCACAGCCTCCAAAGAGACATAGGTTAACACAGATACCCAGCAAGGTCAAACTCCCACACCCACCACAAAGTGAATATATATTTATGTCAACCAGACAGCATTGGGCACCCCCTGTCTCTTGTTATATACAATTGCCACGCTCAGTAGCTCTCTGGTTGACATAAATATATATTCACTTTGTGGTGGGTGTGGGAGTTTGACCTTGCTGGGTATCTGTGTTAACCTATGTCTCTTTGGAGGCTGTGGCACCTCCCCCAGAGTTCACTCCTCCTCCTTCACCCTTTTAACTTGGAAGGTCATTTCACTTGCTGCAGGAACAAGACCCATTATGGTTTTTTCCCCTCTCACAGAGCTAAAAGGAAAGGTTTCACAGTGTAGTGTAGGACCTGCATTATTTTGGTTATACCTTGACGTTGGTATGCAGGCTTATGACGCCTTTGGCCAATGGGTTAACTAAATAACCAATTATTATTATTGAAGTATTTTACTTTATATGTTTTGTCAATTGGATGCAGCATTGGGCACCCCCTGTCTCTTGTTATATACAATTGCCACGCTCAGTAGCTCTCTGGTTGACATAAATATATATTCACTTTGTGGTGGGTGTGGGAGTTTGAGCTTGCTGGGTATCTGTGTTAACTTATCTCTGCTTATAGCATGAGGCCCCTAGTCTGATCATTAGGGAAGCAGGTATTTAAACCTGCTCGGTGCTGTCTCAGTCTCTCTCTGCCCTAAGGCCTGGGACCCGCTGCGCTCGTTGGCGCGGGCGGCAATGTAGCGAGTTCCCCACCAGCAGGGGAATCCTCGCGAGTCGGTCCCGGTCCCCACTGGCTGCACAGCTGATCACACGCTGTGGCGCGTCAGCCGCTAGGAGACACCACAGAATGGTGTTTCCTAGCTTCGACGCGTCACGTGGTGTGGCTGTGAGCCAATGGGGAGGGGAGGCTGCGGGAGGAGGAGAGGCTTCGGGGAGCGGGGAGGAGTGTGGAGTGAAAGCAGGTGAGTGCCTGTCTGTATATGTGTGTGCCTGAGTGCCTGTGTGTGTGTGTATGTGTGTGCCTGAGTGCCTGTCTGTGTGTGTGTGTATGAGTGTGTGTATGTGTGTGCCTGTCTGTGTGCGTGCCTGTCTCTGTCTGTGTGTGTGTGTATGAGTGCGTGAGTGCCTGCCTGTGTGTGTGTGTGTGTGTGTATGTATGTATGAGTGCCTGCGTGTGTGTGTTTTTTTTACTTACCTGCAGCCCGTGGCAGCCCGTGGAGGGAGGGGGGGGAAGAGTAGCGGGTCCCTGCGCTCAAGCCACGCCCCCCCTCCCTGTCAATCCTCCCAGTCAATCCTCCCACCTCCCGCTCCGGCCCCTCACGTCATGGCCGCGCCCCCTCACGTCATGGCCGCGCCCCCCGACCCGTTTGGCCACGCCCCCCCCCGCTCCGAGAAAAGCATCCTGTAGACCGCAGATCGCGGTACAGCGAGTTGCACGCGCCGCCGGCAAGCAAGCCAGCCGTGCGGACGCGTGCAACGGGACCTTAGCCTAAGAACCCGAAGGCTGCGCTGATGCCAGGAGACTCAGAGGGAGAGCCTAAAGCTGCAAGGTGGTTTGTTACTTTTTCTTACTGCATAACCATGAGAGGTTTAGTAAGAAAGCGGACGAGCAGTCCAACCAGCGAGGTTCCAGTGAACTGTATAGTTAGAGCTCTGTTTCTGTTCTGTTCTGTGTTGTACGCTGCAGTCCCACTCCATATGAGGAATAAAGCAGGCAGAAGCCTAGGGAACCTAAAATCTTGGTACATGTCCTATATTTTACCCTGAAAAACTGCTATAGTGATGCCCAAACAAAAGTCAGAATGCTCTTACGGGACTTTTGCCACAGTATATATAATGTATTATACACTATGCATAGATAATTATGTGTAGCTATAATTAATATTAATATTATATAGTTCTATTTAAGGTCTTATTCACTTTGTGTCCTATTCATTAAACTCTGATAGGATTTATATCTCACTGTAAAAACTGCATTTAAGTGATTAGGTTCTTGATGAGCAATTCAGGGCGATTTGCAAACATTGTACACAAATGAGAACGACCAAAACAGCAGTGGGCATATTCCCCTCCAAATAGTCCCATAAAAAAACCCTTTGGTGAAATAGCTGTAATATATGCAAATGTTAATAATTTGAATATATTTGTGCAAATTGAAATGAACATACCTCCTGGTTATTTCAGGTGTGTTCACAGGTCTCTCTCCAAGTGGATTACAGGGGGCTCTATTCAGAGGTATACAGGTAAATGTGCCCTGTGCTACTGTATATTGGTCTCTCGCACTCTCCTAAAACCCCAGCATTATTTAGAATGAGAATGCCAGGCCAAATGCCCATCTCTAAGTGTTTTCCAACATATCTTTTTCAATTATTATTTTAAGTTATATTTCCGTTTTTTTACGGTCACACTTATTTTAAGCAGTTTAATGCTGTATTATGTTATTGTAGCATTTCCTGCTTTGGTTGCGTTTTTTCCCATAATTGGGTCAAAGTAAAAAAAAACCTAAGAAATCGAGTTTTGTTCACACCAAAAAAAAAAAACACAAAAATGGTTTAAAACAAAACAAATAAACGTGCCCACTCTTAATTATTAGATTTCCATGTACTGTAATTTAACTTACACAATACATATACATTTTTATATGTATGTGTTCGTTTAAATGTAGCCTGAATTGCCTTCCTTGGAGTGTGGGAAAAGGCATTTTCTCATGGATCCAGGAAAGCTGACAGCCTCTACATTTCCATGTTTATCTAGTACAGGCTACCTGTCAAGTCTGTTTCCCCCAATATTCCCCGTCTGTGGGGAACTTTAGAGAGGCTACATATGTTTGTACTGTATGTAGAAACAGAGACATATCTAACTAAATAAATGCAAGACACAGCTGGAGAGAAAGATAAGTTGTGTATGGATTTTTACCTGTAACTTCACTTGGGAGGCCAAACACTTGGACTTCACAGATAGTGAGAGATTGTTTACTCCCAGGGTTAAAGACGGTT
Organism: Ascaphus truei; assembly: GCF_040206685.1. Taxonomy (NCBI): domain Eukaryota; kingdom Metazoa; phylum Chordata; class Amphibia; order Anura; family Ascaphidae; genus Ascaphus; species Ascaphus truei. The sequence continues at coordinate 16,336,743 of NC_134499.1, forward strand.
ACATACCGCCCCTCCATACCATTACATTCAAAGGCAAGGGTCTGCCCATTATTCATCGTTGTAATAGCACCACATCTGAAGACAAGAAAAAGACGCAGGGTCAATTTATCAACCTCTCCACAATCCACACCAATGTAAGATAGCTATAATACTGTATTTTAGTATCATACATGGGGTTATGGGTTCCTCCTTGATCTTGTGTGTTTCCAATTCTTATTTGTGCCCCATTGATCCGATCTGCACAGCAGTCACCTCTGTTGGTGACAGCCACAGTGAAGATTTTGAACGTTGATTTGAGATCCACCATCCACCAAGGATCATCTTGCTCAGAGGTGCCAGCACACTCTATGAAGAGGTAATTGCTGGAGAGAGACCCATCAATAGCATTCTTTGATTCTCCATACATGTTATACAGAGTGGATTGGTTTGCGATGCCTTTTAAAGCCACATTTGGAGCTGCAAGACATTCAAAAGTACAAATGAAATATACTCTTCTGAAAATCCAAGCAAGTCATACAGAAGGTCAGAGAAACTTGTTGTTACAGTATTCTTAGCCATTCTTATAAAGCACTGACACTTATGGCTTAACAAAATCGGAGCCTACACTAGCTAAACAAACTAAGGGGCACGTGTATTAAGGCACCAGTGGGGCAAAAAGTGCACCACAATTATTATAAGAAAACTCATATTGTTTCTGATGATTTTTTTTCTTTTCACATGTGCAGTACATTTTTGCTCTAGAATAGATTTGATACAAAGGGGGATATTCTTGTAGCTGTGAGTTTGTCCTTGTAAAACTGCACAGTTTTACATGGTCATAAGTAACAGATTAAAACTAGCCAACAATTCCGAATTCTGTATTACAAATCGCATATTTTAAGCTGCATCTATAAAAAGTGACAAACAGCCCGGTTTAACAGCCCAAATGCCCAGATTGGAGTTGCTTTGGAAGCAGAATGGCCTGAGGTGGCGCTCTCCATCCAGAGGCTGAAATATGGGGTTTGCTGAGGTATGGGGTTTTGCTCTCTCTCAGCTAAACCCATATTTCAGGCTCTGGATGGAAAAAACAATACCAATCGCGGACCTTTGAAGGCAGTGAGAGATAAAATGCGAGGTAGTAGAAGCGTTTTTTGCCTTTTGCACTTAACGAATCTACTAAAATTCAGCTAATTATCCAAAAATGTGAGTTTGAGCCTTTTTGGTCATTCTGCCAGGATTTGCAGCGCCAAAATGTAACAACTTCTTAAAAAAAAAAAAGACGCCTATCCCACATGATTTGGACATGCAAGAAGGGCTTACATACTGTAATGGCAAAACATACAAATCCCATCGCAAAGGGCTCTTTCTGTACGGATTTGCACAATTCAAAGCTATGGTATTAGAATATCCCCCATACACCTTAAAACACAAGAGGAAACGATGTAAGAGGGGTAAGTGCTCATATTTTGTGCTTATAAAAGAAATGATGACATGGTGAAATGGAAGACTAATAGATTATAGAATTACATTTAGGTGCAAATTGTAAAATCAAAGATTAATAGACATTGTGATGGACCTTGTTTTTTTTTTGAGTGTTGTGCTTCATTGCAGCCTAACAGGTTGGCTAACTCATTAGGGAGAGATGGGGACTGGCAAACTGTCAACATGTTCAACTTCAATCTGGCATCAGAAAGGAACATACAACAAATTGGTAGGCACTGCAGTGTGTGTGTGTGTGTGCGCATATAGAGAGAGATAGATAGATCTACAGATCTATATCTGCAGATCGATATCTATAGCTAGATATTGATATCGATAGAGATCTCTCTTTAGAAATAGAGATATCTTGATATATATATCCCTCTGGTGGGAGATGCTGTGATATTCTGTACTAACACTGCCACTAAATCCTATAGAATCTCTGATGTTCTAAATTGTAATGAGATATGCTGTGTTATTGCTAGGAAACCTTAGGCTTGTTTACACTGGGTGTGGGGGGAGAGAGCGGGATGATGATCATGATTTGGTTGTAAAAAAACTTTACACTCGGTACCTCCATTTGGTGTCCTCAGGACATCTGGAGTCTTCACTTCAGAAACATCTGTAAATACAAAAGTAATAGACAAGGGTAATGTAGAACTGGAACAATCAACACATCCTGGACAAAATGTATTAGCGTAAGGCAAGGTAGAGATGGTCGAATCCGCCGAAATCCTTTTCCTGGATTTGCGCTGATGTTACCCCCAAAATCCGTTTTGTGTGTATAATCCGCAAATGGATTTGGGTGGTTTCAATGCGCGGATTCATCAACATCCACCATTGGATACAACCGGACGCTGTTTTTGTAGAATCCATCCACGGGTTGCTGAATCCACGGAGAGTATCAGTATTAATAAAAATCCGCAAACCGCCAATCGCCCTTTTTGACATTGATCCGATGAAATCCACGGACCAAAGGAACCGGCCAATCCGCTGTGGAGCCCCAAAAATGTGCCCATCTCTATGGAAAGGGCGAGTAGAAGTTTGTTTTGAAGCAATGTTCCATTTTCTGTTTGCATGTAATATAAAAATAATTTGGTGTACATTTTTGGCCAGACCTGGCAGACTTCACCCCCCCCCCCCTAATACAAAATAAAAAAGTTATGCAGAGCTTCATACATGTCATTATAATCCATGCACCTTTGCAAACTCCTATTGGCACTCCTCCAGTGTTAAGCTGGCGCAAAACTTGGAGCACAATACATTACTGCAAAATATGTGAGATCATTTATGCAGGTTGCATTAAAAAAAAAAATTTGCACCAACTTTGCATTGATGTATCACCCCATTTATTTCTTGGCTCATTTCTGCATCTCATCTTTAAAAGACATATCCCGCCTTACCTAAAATGCTGTCAGGAACACCAAAGACTTGAACTTCACAAAGGACAAGATGCTCCTCCCTCCCAGGTATGGTAACTGTTACATATTGTCCGACCATCCCTTGGCATGAGAATGAGAGCGTCTCTCCAGATTCCATAGACGAAATGACACCGCACCTAGAACACAGGCAAACACGAATTACCCAGAAACCCATAAAACAGCTTTCCCTTTAATTGATTTTATACATCATATCATAATCTATCAGCCCATAACCACTAAGTGATGTTTTTCCATGTAGCCCCTTCTGGCACCAGTGAGTGGCTGTAAAGATGTATTGGTGTCAGAAGATATATCTTAGAGAAGAGCACGGTCGCAGGGGACCAGGACAATTTACACCGGGATCGCAAACGCCAGACACAACAAAGCAGTTAAATAAAGCAAGTTTATTTTGACCAGAGTCAACAGGCACAACATGATACAAGATGACCACACGACTCACCAAACCGGGGCTTACGGTGAGAATCCTGCCTCACCAGGTACTCGGCGCCACTTCAATAGGCTTAACAAGGGGGTGCTATTTACAGAATAGCAAGTTCAAATGTCCCGCTTGTCTACTCGACCGAGCCTCACTTTGGTGTAACCAAACTCAGGAGGAACTCCTGATAGACTGTGGAACTGAGATCGGCAGGGGTTAACATTGACCTTTACCCTCATCTGAAACTATGAAGAATGGATGCTAAGTCAGCCAATCGCAGAGCAGGACAGCCCACAGAGGTGGGCTAAAGGAAAGTCGGAAATTGAAACTGACTACTGACCCCAGTCACTTGGGGCTTGGGCCTCCATTTCAAGTTCTTGTTGGATACCTCCATGTGGAGATAGATGCCTCAGTCTGGGCTGAGCAATGGCCCTGCCCTCAGACTCACTGTTTCCCAGGCCTGAGTACACACCCCTTCCCACGCCAACAATGTCTCAAGCACTTTACCTATTCCCTCTTTGGATAACACACCCAGATACCTTTGTGTGCAGGCTGCCTAAGCGAACAACTCGCCCCACCAAAGAGAGGAGTAATTCTAATACATCAGATTATATATGCATGGGGAAAATAAACTGCAAACATTGCATACACAGACGCAGGGAAATATACAGAAACCTTACATCCAGTTGGACTGTTAGAGGCACTGGCTGGGCTACCACATTGCCCCTATCGTCAGAAGCACCACTTTGTAAATATGGCCATAATGGCAATGTAATCACTCCCAACCCAAGGGCCACACTATTGTAGCTGTTGTGTAGTACACAGTAAGTCACTGGGGATGGAAAATCCAACCGCAGGTTTTTCCAGGGGCAGGGCAGTCAGCAGGAAAGGACTCAGGAATCATGGCACTAAGGACTTTGGTAAAACAGCAAAAGCACTTACTTTGGGTAATGTTGTTCCTCTACACCTATGTGATTGGTATGAACTTATGAACTTGGGAAAGGAGATGTTTTTGTTGTGTTGCTCTGCCCACCCCAATGTAAGGCATCTTATGCTGTAGGTTGTCAGTTGCCCCCTCTGCAAGTTAGGGGCAGGTAATATTACCTAAGTCCTCTAGTAATTGAACACCATGGACTGTGATACCAGCTTAAAAGATATAAATGAGGGAAGGTTTTTAAGCTTCAGTGAATGTCCATGGCCCTGCCAGAAAGTATCAGTGTGACAGGGTGAATTCAGCAAGGACATATGTTTTTGTTAACCCAACAACAACGATGGTCCCATAAAGATTAAATGATGATCCTGATATCCTCTCTCTTTATTGATTCCACTGTTGTTGGGGTCTAATTTTATCATTACCCCTCAATTCTTCTGGTCAGTTCAATCTATCTACACTAGTCACCTCGTGTTTGATACTGTTCACCAGTTTGCACCTCAACTCCTTACGAATGTAACTACTTTTTTGGTGGCAAACTTCCTGCTCTGCACCCCCCCCCCTGTCTGCTCTTCTACTCGGTCGTGCCCCCCTTACCTCCAATGAAGCGTCAAATGACGCTGCCACGTCATTTGACGCCGCTTTGCCATGAAGCCGCTTGGACTGAAGCCGGTAAGTAAATTTACAGAGGCCTCGTGCTCTCACTGCGGGGCCTCTGTAACCGCCGTGGCCCTCCCCCATCAATAAAGTCTCGCATCCCCCAGTTTCCGCACCGCTGCCTTAAGGCAATGTGATCACGCCGTGCGCGGACACCTCCGTGCGGTCTTCGGCAGCATGGAGTTAGCCTAAGAATCCTGTTAGTCAAAGGTAGTATGGGTAACATAATAGCTTGACGTTATGCTCGTTAATTCATACCTAGAGGTAACGTTACTCCAATCTGGGCCCCGAACAAGGAGGGAGAAAGTCCTACTTATGTACAGTGTCCTCTTGACTTATACCTCTATAAACACTCCATTATAAAAACTATTTTTCAGGGTCTGGGTGTGAGCAATGCTAACACCTCAATGTCATGTTCTTGGAAGGGGTACAATACAACAATGTGTTGATAAGCCTATGCTAATGGGATGAATTTTGGCCATTGTTAAGGCATACCTTTGTGGATATGTGTTAACCTACTGCAATGGAAAGTAAGGTCTGTTACCGATTTAGGTAACCTGATGTTATGAGCCCTGAGTTAAGGAGCTCTGTGGATCTGGCCTTAAGTATTGTAACTATTGATAAAATGATTGGGTGCCTGAACAAATGTGATGATACAGTATATAATTAGAAGATATTGAGGTAAAAAAAGATGTAATGAGCTGATATTGAGCTCTGCGGGGTATGTACTCAAATTTCCATTTGTGTCTGTAACCCTTACTCTTCCCCTGACCGTGTTGTTATCTATTTAGCGAAGGCTATATTTCATTTTGTATAGCACGGACTACATACACAACACTATATTACAATAAATAAGAATACCTGGGATTTAATCTCCCTCCTTGTTTAGGGTCATTGCCAATTCGGATCTCGGCCCCATATATTCTTTCTTTGCAACACTCCAACACTCTGTTGGTGATGGCCACAGAGAAGATCCGATAGTTGTTTCTGAGATCCACCATCCACCAAGGTGCCAACTCCTTCTTCGTATAGGAGCATTGAGACCTCAGGTAGTTGTTCTCCAAAGAGCCATCAATGGCATTTTGAGAGTTCCCATAATAAGCATTGGTACTGGACTGCTTAGATATTCCATTTAAAGCTACATTGGGCGCTGAAAGATACACATATTGTTATCAGCAATCGATATAATAGGGCATTGACCATCAGGGAGTTTTCATTTGAATGAGGTAGTTTGCAGCACCAACAGAAAATAAAACTCTTGTAAACTTATTAAAATATAATGCCCTAAAACCAACTATCTCAAATTTAGTGGCACTGCCTTAAAGGTGTGGAGAATGTTTCGATTCAACTGTGATATATTGCAGTGTCTATAGCAGTGTTTTTCAACCAGGATTCCTAGGAACCGTAGTGTTCCTTGAGCATCCCGAAAGCGTTCCCTGTAATTTTTAGGTAGTTTTAAAATTGTACCAAATACAGAAGAATTTACAATACAATGTATCTGATAGAGACGCTGTTAGAGAGGATTGGGGTTCCTCAGAATTTCACATGGGGTTCCTTAACCAAAAAAAGGTTGGGAACCATTGGTCCATAGTTTAGGAACAGCTTGCCCTAGTAGGTTTTTAAATGTAATGGGCTTGTGTGAACTGGTGAAACAAACCGTAAAGAGGAATAGTAAGGGACAGGGAGCTAGGATGCCAGCCAGATATTTAAGACAGCTTGTAGAATTCTGACTACAGACAAAAAAAGTCCACTAGTCATTCACAATCCGTGTTCTAACACAACCAGACACTTCCCTCTTGCTCTTCCTCAAAACGAGTCATTCATACAGCAAATGGAGTGACAGAGCTTTGAAATAATCACGTCTACATGTACTGTATGTGTACTGTAATTGTGATAGTCTATTGATTTTAGAAGAAGAAACCTGTAAGGTTTTTAAAGATCTGAATAAATCATTGCCATCCAAAAAGAACTTGTATATTGGTTCCCTAGCACAACATATAATGAATCTATAAGGGTTTTGGGTTTTTAGAGCACTGGGTCTCCTTTTCTGAGAGGTGCCATTTTTATTCTAGGAACGGATTGCATCTCAATGAGGAGGAATCTTCTGTGCTAGGGGGGAGAATGTTAAAAAGGTTGGAGGAGATGTTAAACTAGGATGGAGGGGGTAGGGGAATGAAACAGATAATGAACTAAATACTGTAGAATAGATGAGGAAACAAGGAGTTATGGAGGTAGAATGAGGCAAGTGCGAGTTTGAGAAGCAGCGAGACACTCATAGTAAATACAGATAATACTAGAAAACTTCTAAAGACTAAATAAACCAAGTTAGCGCAGAAAGGAAGGAGAAGATACAGCTGGAAAAAAAACTTAAATGCATGTTTGCTAATGCAAGACGCCTGACAGATAAAATGGGGGAGCTTGAATTAATAGCTACAAGGGAGCAGTATGATATCATAGGCATTACTGAAACATGGTGGGATGAAACTCATGACTGGGCAGGTCATTTAGAGGGGTTTCCCTTTTTCGGAAGGATCGAGCAAATAGAAGAGGAGGTGGAGTATGCTTATATGTTAAACCGGATCTAAAACCGATTATAAGGGAAGATGTTTATGAAGGGAATTATGAAAATGTAGAGACCTTGTGGATAGAAATTAGCAGTGGAGGTAAAAGTATAAGAAAATGTTTGTGGGAATATGCTATAAACCACCAAATATCTGTGAGATTGAGGAAGCTAAAATACTTTTGCAAATGGAGAAGGCATCAAAACTAGGTCATGTTTGCATAATGGGGGATTTTAATTATCCAGACAGACTGGGGCAAGAAGATTGGCATTACAACAAAATGAAACAGGTTTTAGGGGGTGCTTAAAGAATATGACCCAAATTATTGAGGAACCAGGAGAGGGGCAATACTGGATTTGGTAATATCAAACAATGTAGAAGTAATAGCAAATATTCAAGTCCTGGAACATTTGGGTAACAGTGATCATAACATGGTCTCATTTGAAATAAATGATCAAAAAACAGATTACTTGGGTTCAACAAAGACCTTAAGCTTTAGAAAGGCAGATTTTAATAAACGGAGGTCTAATCTACAAGGATTACACTGGGATGATGTTTTTGCAGAGAAAAATGTAGAAGATAAATGGGCAGTCTTTAAAACATTGTTAGAAAAGCACACTCATCAGTGTATACGCTTGGGTAATAAGTATAAAAGAAATAAGTCAAAACCAATGTGGCTAAATAACAGGTAGAGGAGGAAATGGAAAAGAGGCAGGCGTTTAGATTCTTTAAGTCAGAAGGGACGGAGACATCGTATCAGAATTAAAAGGAATGTAACAAGAATTGCAAAAGGGCAATCAAATTAGCAAAAATGGATAATGAAAACAGGATTGCAATAGAAAGTAAGATCAACCCTAAAAAGTTCTTTAAGTACCTTAATAACAAAAAATGAGAAAAGAAAGTATAGGACCCTTTCAGTGTGAGATGGGCAGGCAGATTATTGGAGATAAGGAAAAAGCAGAGGTATTATACAAATTATTTGCCTCTGTGTAATCCAGGGAAGAATCAATTGCAATAGTAGTACCGCAGGAGGAAGCCACAACCTCCATATTAATGAACAATTGGATAGCTGAGGAAGAAATTCATAGGCAGCTTGAAAAAATTAAAGTAAATAAGGCACCTGGCCCTGATGGCATACATCCAAGACTTCTCAAGGAGCTAAGTTCAGTAATAGCCAAACATTTAAAATTCAAGGACTCCATTTCCATAGGTTCAGTACCACAAGAATGGCATAAAGCAGACGTGGTGCATATATTTAAAAAGGGAGCTTGATCACAACCGGAGAATTACAGACCTGTGAGCCTGACTTCAATAGTGGGGAAAGTACTTGAAGGTTTAATACGGGATAATATTCAGGAATATCTTATGAAAAACAAAATTATTAGCAATAGTCAGCATGAATTTATGAAGGATAGATCATGCCAAACTAACCTTATTTGTTTCTTTGAGGAGGCAAGAATGAATTTAGACCAGGGTAATGCAGTTTTAGATTTTGTAAAGGGTTTTGATACGGTTATACACACGAAGTTAGTGTACAAAATAAAGAAAATTGGACTCAGTAATAATATATGCACCTGGATTGGAAACTGGTTAAAGGACAGACAACAGAGGGTTGTCAGAAATGGCATTTTTTCAGGTTGGGCTAAAGTCATTATTGGAGTACATCAGGGATCGGTACTGGGCCCCCTGCTTTTTAACTTGTATATTAATGACCTTGAGGTTGGCATCGAGAGCAAAGTGTCCATCTTTGCTGATGATACTAAATTGTGTAAGGTAATAGAATCAGAGCAGGATGTAATGTCTCTCCAGAAGGACTTGGAGAGACTGGAAACGTGGGCAGGTAAATGGCAGATGAGGTTTAATACAGATACATGTAAGGTTATGCATTTGGGAAGCAAGAATAAACAGATGACATACAAATTAAATGGGGTAAATTGGGGGAATCCTTGATGGAGAAGGATTTAGGAGTGCTTGTAGACAGCAGGCTTAGCAATAATGCCAAAAGTCATGCAGTAGCTGCAAAGGCAAACAAGATCTTATCTTGCATCACATGGGCAATGGATGTAAGTGAAGTAAACATAATTATGCCCCTTTACAAAGCATTAGTAAGACCACGTCTTGAATATGGAGTACAATTTTGGGCACCACTCCTTAGAAAAGACATTATGGAACTAGAGAGAGTACAGAGAAGAACCACCAAATTAATAAAGGGGATGGACAATCTGATTTACGAAGAGAGGCTAGCTAAAGTAGATTTATTTACATTAGAAACGAGGCGTCTAAGAGGGGATATGATAACTGTACACAAATATATTTGGGGACAGTACAGGGAGCTTTAAAAGAACTATTAATCCCACGGGCAGTACAAAGGACTCGGGGCCATCCCTTAAGGTTGGAGGAAAGGCGATTTCACCAGCAACAAAGGAAAGGGTTCACCACAGTAAGGGCAGTTAAAATGTGAAATTCATTACACATGGAGACTGTGATGGCAGATAAAATAGATTTGTTAAAAAAAAAAAAAAATTGGACATCTTTTTAGAAAGGAAAGTTATACAGGGATATACCAAATAAATAAACACGGGAAGAATGTTGATCCAGGGAATAATCTGATTGCCAATTCTTGGACTCGGGAAGGAATTCATTTTTCCCCTCATGAGATTGTATCATTGGATGACATGACTCTGGGTTTTTTTGTTTGCCTTCCTCTGGATCAATAATGTAGTATAGATATAGGATAAAGTATCTGTTGTCTAAATTTAGCATAGGGTGAACTTGATGGACGTATGTTTTTTTCAACCTCATCTACTATGTTACTAGGTAACTATACTTCTTGAGGAATTACATATACTGTAGGCACTTTAACTAGAGTACACCAGAAAATAATATCTACCATGTAACTTTATACCTCAATCATTTCAGTGCTCGAGGCATTGCAGAGTTTAAAGTTTTCTATACAGCTTTCTTTGAATATATTGTCAATGGTTTTTTTGCTCATTAAAACAGACATTTAACCCCTCACGGTTGCTGTTAATTCTTACCTGGTAGCACCGTTTTCCCAGATTCAGGAGGACTCTCAGCATCTAAAAGAAAAATGTAATTACCATGTTAGAAATATCAGTTCAGAGAGCTACCCCTGCCGTTTACTACTACTTAACGCCTTTTTTTCCCTGCATTACAATTTTATTTCTAATTGAAAACAGAACTCTCCTCCTCCCTCAATTGTTGTTTTTACCTTAATAGATACAGGGGGTCATGTGGAACTTTATTGCAATACCCCAAACAAGTACAATTAATAGAAAACTGCATTGCACTTTCGGGTCTTGTGATCATATGACCAGATCTGCCCCGACCTCATGAACAGAAGAGGAGGTTCACCGATTAGGATCTCGGCTCACTAGGAGCTAAGTTCTCAATTTCCCCTAGATCAGGGGTGAGCAAAATGGGGGGCGTAAGATTTCCCAGGGGGGCACGGCAGTTACAGAGGCTCTTCCCCAAGGCATTTAAATTAAAAGCCAGGGGGGTAGTGAGAGGCCTCTGCAACTTCCCTTACCTTCGGCGACGCAGCATCAAATGACACCGTGAGGTACCGTTGCCACAGCAACGTTACCCCGTGGCATCATTTGACGCTGGAGACAAGTAGGGGGGCGCAGGCTGAAAGGTTTGCGCACCCCTGCCCTAGATACCAGCAAAACATCAATGGCAATGGGGCAACATTATAAGGACCCTCGGAGAGACCATTTTTATGTTGCCCCAACGTCATGAGGAACTCAAAGGGTAAAAGCAACATGTCTTGCTTTTAAAAGTGTACTCACCTGCTCTAAACTGCACTCCAAAAACATTAATCAAAACCAAGAGTGCACAGAACACTGAAACTGCCATATTGCAGAATACAGTACTGTACGGAAGCTACAGTATAGGAGGAGAACGCTGACGCAGACTGGATTGTGAGCCTAACCTGCTATTTTTATAGGTTTCATCATGCAGGGAATGCCGAGCTGAAAAGGGGCAAAGTAACATTTAAGCTGGACAAATATTGGTCACACCTGTTTTGTAAATCTGTTCAACTCCAGTAAGGTCATTGTCCTGGAACAGGATTATGTTTTTTTCCCTGCTCTCTGGATACCAGCACTCTTGCCCTAAAACTAGTGGTGCATTTTTCCGTTATGTGATTCCTGTCCCTGTTCAGAGTGACATTGCAACAAATGTATCCTTCCCTCCCTGGTTTGCTCGTTGCCTAGCAACTACAGCACAGACCCCAGTACATTTCTCCCAGAAATCCTAGTTGTTTGTGTAGTCCTCCTATATCCTGTTTGCACAGAGTAGCAGACTTCCCTTTTTGGATCCAGCAGTCTGTGAGTGCACATCTCTTCCTGCCTCTCCGATACAAGGCATTCTTAATTTACCTCTCCCCCACATATGCCACTCACCCCACAGTTTCCCTCATCTGTTATTGTTTGTTTCGCAATAAAAGAACATAAAGAAGGACTCAGTGTGCATCTAAAAGGGAGGGAGTTAACCTGCCTGACCCTACCTCTTGGTTACAAGGCCATGTCTCTGCTGGAGTGGAGAGCAGGCAGAATAGGCTGAGTGGAGAGAGGTCGAAAGGGGGAGGGGGGGAGCGGAGATGGGGGGGAAACGAAGAGAGGTGGAAGGGGGGGGGAACGGAGAGGTGGAAGGGGGGAGGGGGAGAACGGAGAGAGATGGAAGGGGGGGAACAGAGAGGTGGAAGGGAGAGGGGGGAAACGAAGAGAAGTGGAAGGGGTGGGAAACGGAGAGAGGTTTTTTTTTTCTTGCACAAATGTTTTTAATTACCATTTTTGGAAGGTAGGACAGTCTATCATTCCTGCTTGGAGAGTTGGTGACGTCACCGCTCTCAAGCATGAGTGAGCTCAACGGCAGTGTGGTTGCAGCCTAAGGCTGTATCCCCTGTGCCGCGGACTGCGCTCATGGTTGAGTGGTGACATCCCCAACTCTCCAAGCATGAGCGTTGGGCTGTCCGGCACTTTTTTGGAACGCGCGAGCGGGGGGGTGTGGCCTAAACAGTGACTGCTGCTTATTGGTTGAGGAGGTCATGTGACCCCCCAGCACGCCTCAGTCTATGTAATCTGTCTCTGCAAGCGCCCGCAAGCGTACTTGGGTGGTTGTGCTGACAGCGCCAAGCGCGGTCAGTGCCAGCATGGACGCAGCCTTAACAGTAAAAATCAACTCTACAGGAGACAGGCTGAGACAGCTATACAGAGCAAGCAGCTTCACATAGCTATACAGAGCTTGCAGCCATAAAAATACATAGGCTGCAGCTGCACAGACTAGCAGCCCCTGCTTTCTACACAGCAGAAAGACTGTAGCACACAGGGCATGTAGGCCCACACAGCTTCAGTGAGGTACAGCCATCACACCTAACCCTGCGCTACGTTCCCACGGCTAGGACTACCAAGGGCCACGCTCCGGACAACCACCAGGACATGGGTCAGAGCCACGGACACCTGTAAGTACAGCTACCTCTATGCTGACCGCTGCAGGATACCGACTGGCACCAGCTGAGACAGTCATCCATCGCTGATGCAGGTAACAGGCCACATGCACTGTGTAATGTTACAAATATTAGCGACCAAGAAAAACAGATTAAGCAAGCTATAGCTCAACTGAGGTCAATCCACAAACATTATCAAATGCTGCACAAACATCTCACCTACCTGAAAGGATCAACCCAGAAGAAAGCCTCAGAGAACGTGACATGCAGGAAGCGGCCGATCTGGAATGCGACGACTTCGTGCAGACCGCTAACACAGAGGCCGAAGTCCAGAGAAGAAAATACCTTTTGCTGGAGATCACAGCGCTTCAGTGCATCGAGTCATTCATCAAGGTCAGCAAAACCAGCGCGATCTAACGTGCTTAGTGCAAGCAAAGGCGTGAGCCACCACAGAGGTCGCATGTGCTACGGCCGAATATGGTCGGAAAGAGGCAGCCATGAGGTTGGAGAGGGCACACGTAGAGGAGGAGAAGAGGGCAGCTACTGTGCGTAGGAAGGCAGAGTTGGACATGGAATTAGAAGCCTTATGTAAGGAAGAGGACGCCGCCACCGCAGCCCAAGCCAAAATCTTAGACTGCGCTTATACAGCCGGTGACACGACCGATGACGTAGGCATTGCAATAGTTGTAATTGGGTTAAAGGCGACGTCGCTGGCTGCAAGGCCAGCGACGTCATAAAAGGGGATGACAAAGGCATGGAGAAGCTCCCGATTGGCCGCAAGGGGTGACTGTCGCTGAAAAAAATCAAACAGTGACCACCAGATTTCTGGTAGCACTGACGCTCCGTCGCTGTCGTGTGCGCTTATAGTGCATTTGTTTTGCCGTGACGCAACGGCGCTGTCGCCGGCACTATAAGCACAGCCTAAGATGCAGCCGTGCGACAGGATGGCGGGGAGCGATCGTACCGTCAGATGAATCCAGCCCAACGCACTTAAGCCTATGTGAGGAGCCTTCCCAGCGTAAAACACCAGCACACCATCTCAACATGATGAGGAGGATATCACAGATGCCGAAGCCTGGCAAAGTCCGGAAGAGACAACTGCAAGGTCCCTCCCGGCAACCACCATTGTGCCAAGCAGACACTTCGCCCATAGGTCAAAGACGCATGATCGACTCCACTCGACCTCACAATTTAACGTTGCAAATGTAGACGGCGGACAGGGCACCATACCAAGACGCGACCGACCACATCCTCCGCAAGACCAACATACTGACGCATCCGGCCTAACAGACATGGGCATGTACATGATCCGGCGTGATATAGTGCAAACAGGACTTACCAACTTCGACGACCGTCCTGAGTGACAGAATATGAAAGTCTACATTCAAGGACGCAATCAAGAGTCTGGGCTTCTCTGCGAGGGAAGAACTCAGCCTGCTAACCAAATGGTTGGGGAAAGAATCTGCAGAGCATTGTGAAGAGGCTCAGGGCAGCAAACGTAAACTGCCCCCAAGTAGGTCTTGACTTAGTATGGGAAAGGCTAGAGGAGTGCTATGGTAGCCCTTAGGCAATCGAAGATGCGCTCTTCAAGAGTCGACAACTTACCCAGAATTACGGTCAAAGACTTCGAAGTTACGAGAGCTCGGAGATCTGCTGCAGGAATTGGAGTCTTCAAGAGCAGATCAATCTCTATCAGGTCTCAACATCTTAGCCTCCGCTCATGGATTGAAACCCATCTTGGAGAAGCTACCTCACAACCTCCAAAAAAAGGTGATCTTCGTAAGTGTAACAGGGGACTTATCCCTGTTCAGTAATGTGCCTTTAATCTAGCAGTGTGGTGGTTAACTTCTGGTAGTTAATTACTAAACACCACCTGCCTGATTGAGATGGCTTACAAAAGCCTGTCTGTTCAAACAGGAAGTGAGAACTCTTTAGCTGACACCTGAGCTGAACTTGGAGACACACTTGTTTTGAGCTCTGCCAAAGTTAGCAGAGCTGCTTTCAAGACACAAGGCCCAAATAAGACTTCTAAACCTGAATGCTGATTTTCTGTGCACGCTCAGTGCGGTTCCAGGAGAACAGACAAGCTTACTCTACAGCTGATAAACAGATAAGACTTTCATGATTAAGAGACTGCTTATACTGTATCTGCTTATTTTCATGCTATGTTTGGGGCTGGGGAGAAATGCTTGACTAGGGAGATGTGAATTCGTTGCATAGTGTTTTCACTACAATTACTCCCAAGTGAATGGAAGCTTTGTTCCCCCCCCCTGTGTTTGGATAATTTTCCTGATGAAAAGGAACAGGCACAATAAAGCCTATTATAATTTCACGTTATAAAGCCTCCTAATTGCGTACCTCTGTGAACGTCCGTCCACAGTAAGGTTCAAAATACAAAAAGTGAGAAGCGAGTCGCCTTCCTCCCTTTCTCATTCTTCTTGAGCTCTATTCGCAAAGCATCCAGAACAAAAAATTATCCCAGCTTCATCCTAGGTACACCAACCGCACCAGGTGCAAGCAACCTAAAGAATGAAGGACCAGTGACAAGATACGGTAGCACCAGAACGTCCATCTTTGTCCACAGGATAGACATGTCTTCTAAACATCTACACATCCCAATCATTCTACCACTCGAAGCAGGGAGACAGGGGACCCAAACAGGGAATGCCCCATACACAAGAAGCCACACCCACTTAACAGGTATTTTGGGTTTAGGATGAAACCCATTGAGGACCGCAAGAACCTACTCATAGAATTTGGAATTTTCTTCAGGTGCTGCGCTTCCATAACTCATCTATTCAAAGACTGTAAAGAAGCCATCAAATGTACAGTGTGCAACAGTGACAAGCATGTAACGTCTCTATATCCAGAGGCACTGACACTTGACCAACGCAACAACCCTTCCTCCATGGCAAAGCTTGGCGGGGAGGATGGAGAAGAGAAGTCAACATCTGTCACATCCCAGTGCACTGAGGTTTGTGGAGAAGGACGTGACCAAAGGTCCTGCTCCAAAATATGCCCTGTTGCAGTATACCCCAAGGGAGAACCTGAGAGGGCTATTGGGACATACGCAATCATCGATGATCAAAGCAACAGATCATTAGTGAAATCAGAGTTCTTTAGCTTGTTCAACACACAAGACAATGCCTCACTCTACACACTCAGAACCTGTGCAAGACTGAGCACAGGGAGGAGCGCAAATGGTTATACCATACATTCCGTAGAAGGCAGAGTAAAGATACCTCTCCCTACACTCAAAGTGCAATTACATGGCGGCAAACAGGAACGGGATTCCCACACCAGACATGACACGTAATGACCCACACCTTAGGGGAATAGTTGACCACATCCCGCCGATAGAACAAGATGCCAAGATTTTGCTACTGTTCGGCAGGGACATCCTGAGAGTGCACAAAATCCAACAGACCCCACAATGCCGCATTTCTTCTTCTTTTTTCTTTTAAACTTATATTTGTATTGATTTTTTAAATATAAATGGGGAGGGGTACAGAAGGGAGAAAAAAAGGGGGGGGCAACCATTTTGTAACAACATTTCTACAGTCATCAACAGTCACATTACATCACATACATTGTTTTATAATCCACGTATCATTCTCCTCACTCCCAAATCCTTCTTTCTATTAGAATCATATCCTATCCAGCATCCCAAGGTTCCAATACGCTATCAAACTTTATGTGGTATGATTCAGAAATGAGGTGAGTCTCTCCATTAACCCTTCTAATTATCTCTCTTCTGGAGGGCCGAGTGTTTTCTTCCACACTGTTGCTAACGCACATCTAGCCGCCGTTAAAATGTGCGTAATCAATTTAACTGTATAGTGGTTCACATCCTCCATGGGTCTAGCCAGAATAATTAAGACTGGGTCTAGCGGCATCTTAATCCCCATCACTTCTATTAATTTCAGAACTGTCCTCCAATATTTCTGCATAACTTGAAAGAACCACCAAATATGCGCTAGATCCCCTATCTGCCCACAACCCCTCCAGCATCCATCAGTATCTTCCGGGAACATTTGCTTTAACCTCTTGGGGGTGTAATACCAACGCAGCAAAAATGGTATGAATATTCTGCTTTATTACTGTACACATAGAGGTTTTGCCTACATTGTCCAAAATATCTTCACAGTCCTCTCGTTATTTCGGTCTGGAATTCCTAGAACTAGTGGTGCATTCCTAGAACTAGTGGTGCATTTCTCCCTGTTATGTGATTCCTGTCCCTGTTCATTGTGACATTGCAACAAATGTATCCTTCCCTCCCTGGTTTTCTCATTGCCTAGCAACTACAGCACAGACCCCAGTAAGTTTCTCCAAGAAACCCTGGTTGTTTGTGTAGTCCTTCTATATCCTGTATGCACAGAGTAGCACACTTCCCTTTTTGATCCCGCAGTCTGTGACTGCACATCTATTACTGCCTCTCCCATACAAGGCATTCTTAAATTTATCTCTCCCCCACATATGCCACTCACCCACAGTTCCCCTCATCTGTTATTGTTTGTTTCGCAATAAAAGAACAGAAAGAAGGACTCTGTGTGCATCTAAAGGGAGGGAGTTAACCTGCCTGACCCTACCTCTTAGTTACAAGGTGATAGAGCAGGGGAGTGCAAACATTTCCTGCTGCGCCCCCGTCTGCTTGCTCTGAAGCTCGCCCCCCCTCCCCTCCTACCTGGTACCTGCGTCAAATGACGCTCCGGGGTCACGTGACACGCGACGTCATTTGACGCCGGTGTCGTCACGTCACATGACCCCGCTGCGTCATTTGATGCCGTGCTGCCATGGCGACGCGTCACAGAGCGTCTGAACCACAGTGAGTAGAGTGTTGCAGAAGCCTCACGCGATCTCCTGGCATTTAATTTAAATGCCTTAGGGAAGAGTGCGGGACCTCTACAACAGCCTGCGCCCCCCCTCCCCCCCCCCCAGACAAATCTCCCGCCACCAAGTTTGCGCACCACTGGGCTATAGGACCAGAACCGTCAGCAACGCAAACTTTTTTCCCTTTAACTCTGAAAACTTTTTTTTAGGAACAACCAAAATTTGAACAACATGACAAATGTTACACTGTTAGAGAAAAACATCATAATGTGACTAAATAAATGGGATATGAATGATTATTATTTACAGGATCTGAAAAGCCTCCTCTTAATATTGCTTTTAGTTTAATAGCCATTAAATATTTGTTTATGAAGATAACCCGTGATCAAGTGTAGTGAAGTGATTCCATAATCACATTGGGTGCTAGTTACTAAACTGCGGCAAAAACAGAAGCACGTTTATTGGGAAAACATTCACATTGAAACAAATGGAATTTTCCGATCAAGAAACCAGTTGTTTTGCATTACGTGGGCCCTGCCCAAAAGTGTATTATATTTTTTGTTTTACTTGTGTCCTCCGGAGCTGAACAGGGTCACTGAAAGATCCTTGAAGCCCCTGATTGCCGAGACGCAGTAGTTAACGTAAACATTCACCAAGCATGTTAAATCAGGGCAAATAATAAAACATTACTTAAAACGGGAACAAACATTTTGGCCCTGAGGCCAAACCATAAATTGCCCCTGTGGCTACCTACAGTAGGCTCTCTCAATGGGGGCCTAGATAATGACATTGGCAATCAATGGTAAGTTGTATTACTATTTTTTTTCATTAGCAATATTAAAATGCATTACTTACCACCCCCCCCCCCCCTTGACTACCTGTAGTGGCTAGAGAATCATTTCTACGTAATGCTTTACTAATTGCTAAGGTAATGAAGGGATAAACCTCTCCTGCCACCCCTCCAGGAGGCCTAACCACCACCTGGGGCATCTACCCCCAACAAAACTACCCACCCCTCTATTGTAATGGACAATATCCAAATGTCATTAATAGGATATTTGAAGAAAACAAATAAAAAACAGCACTCCAGTGGGCTTTTGTTTTCATCCGTTTTCTTCAGCTGCAGCTCCACTCAAGTGGACTTCTCCATGCAGCCGTGGCTGATTATCCAGTTTTTCAGAGTGCACATACTCCCTATTCTAATAGTGCTTTTGCTAATTGAAAAGCATAACAAAAATCCATTAAAACAAAATAGATATTACAATAAATCAAATAAATACAATAAATAATAACATTATCAAAATTAAGCCATTAAATCCATTGACCTATTTGTCACATCCTCCTTGGGATCTTGAGTGAGGTCTGGTTCTAGTCCACTCGTCTGGGCTTATGTTCCAGGTTGTGGATCCAGTACTATACTCCCAGACTGGCTGATGTGAAAATAACTTGACTGGACCAGGCCACCCTGTGCTAAAAGGATGCCAGCTTACACTTTGGCGCCTTCAGAGGGTGAACATGAATTCACCCTCCTTGTACTCAGCAACCCTAGGAGAGGGTATTACTGTCTCCCCCTGTTCTCCTGCACACTACAATGTGCATGTATTAGGGTTAGGGTATGATTTGGTGGAGACAGTAACAGATGGCGGCATTTTCAGGGTGGCATTTTTGTTCTTGCCCACTTTTTGGGGGGAGGAACAGAGGTCGCTGCCTGAGCTAGAGCAGCAATCTCTCCTATGGCTGCAGGTGGTACCTGCCCTCACAAGGGTGGAACTGTGGTAGGCTCAGTGGGACAGGGTCGTGGTAGTAGTGGGTGCAGGAGCCAGGGAAGTTCTTATATGCCCCTTGGGGCAGCTCTTGTAAGTGTGTCCAAGCTCCTTACAGAGCAAACACCGCTGGGTCACAATATTGCACAGTAATTACATAGAAGAGGTTAAAAAAAAAAAAAAAAAAGACATGCTTCCATCAAGTTCAACGTATGCTAAATTTAGATGACAGATACTTTATCCTATATCCGTACTTACAGTATATTGATCCAGAGAAAGGCAAACAAAAAACCTCCGTGACATCATTAGATGATATCTCATAACGGAAAAATAAATTCCCTCCTGACTCCAAGAATTGGCAATCAGATTACTCCCTGGATCAACATTCTTCCCATGTTACTTATTTGGTATATCCCTGTATACCTTTCCTTCCTAAAAAGATGTTCAACCTTTTTTTTTTAAACATATCTATTATTTCTGCCATCAGTCTCCATGGGTAATGAATCCCATAGTGTAACTGCCCTTACTGTAGAGCCCTTTCCTTTGTTGCTGGTGAAATCTCCTTTCCTCCAATCCTAAGGGGATGACCCCGTGTCCTTTGTACTGCCCTTGAGATCAATAGTTCTTTTGAAAGCTCCTTGTACTGTCCTGAATATATTTGTATTTAGTTGTCATATCCCCTCTTTGATGCCTCTTTTCTAATGCAAACAAATCTAATTTAGCTAGCCTCTACTCAATCAGATTATCCATCCCCTTTATTAATTTGGTGGCTCTTCTCTGCATTCTAGTTCCATAATGTCTTTTCTATGGAGTGGTGCCCCAAATTGTACACCATATTCAAGGTGTGGTCTTACAAATGCTTTATAAAGGGGCATAATTATGTTTACTCCTCTTCCATCCATTGCCTGTTTAATGCAAGATAAGATCTTGTTGGCCTTTGCAGCTACTGCAAGACTTTGGGCACTATTGACTTTGTCTGCCGTTGTACGGATTTTGTGAATGAAATTGTTTTCATCTTTTTCAATCCCGTCTCGTAACTTGCTTTTGTTGTGCTCCGCTTCCATCCCCTTTTTTTTCTTGTTGCTGGTTTCACTCATCAGGCAGGAGCACACTGATTGGGGAGTTCCGGACAACTGCCCACCGCGAGGAGATTACAGGAGACTCCTCGACCGTGAGTGTTTGTTATAACATTTCAATAGAGTCCCGAAGGGGCCAGCGTGTACAACTGGTGTATTATTTGGGGTACTGCGTGGGAGGGGTTGGAGCCGGCGACCCACCGATCCCAGGGGTTATACGGCTGCCTTCCGTTTCCCTCCCCCATACATTGCAAAAACAGTTTTTCTGTCACGCATATGTAGGTCAGACTCCAACACATATATACTACCCTGGATCATAGGATTTGTGTACAGCTCGTTATTCATTTCTTTCTACATGCACTGACATATCTCAGTGAGCCAGTGTAGCACAGCTACACGGAACCTTGTCCTATCTATAAAGTTACAAAGGGATAAACTGTTTATTTTTGTATTTCCTGCACTGTTTAAAGTGATAGGCTGAATAAAGTGATGCTTTCATTTCCCCAAAACGGTCTCGCTGGTTGTACCTCTGTACATGTCTCTTAGAATGTATATAGTGACAGTATAATTAACCTCAAAAAGCTAAAAGAGATTAACATACAGATGCTACTGCCGGTTGTAGGGTAAGGACCCGCTGTGGCCGGCGGTGCACAGCCGCGGGCCACCAGCCCCTTTCCTCCAGTCTGGAGGTCCCCGCTGGCTCCTTCCAACGTGGCTGACTGCGTGCTGTGACGCGTCAGCCGGCCGATGCTGCAAGCTTCTGGTGAACAGAAGCGCTGATGCGTCACGTGGTGCAGCAGTCAGCCAATGAGAAGGGAGGAAGGGGAGAGGAGGAAAGGAACTTCGGGAGGGAAGCGGCTAGGAGGGAAGTCTGTGAGGCAGCCGTGCATGGCTTTCCCTCCCCCCCCCTCCTGTGCATACATCTCCCAATACATGTGTAATGAACCCCCCCTATATCCTCATTTCCGTGTGTTTGCTGATGGGAGACGGGGCACATGGGAGAGGGGATGTTGTCTCTGAGTTTGCGGGGAGCTGCAGAGACCGGGTGGGGGAGGCTGCAGAGACCGGGTAGGGGGGGGGGAAGCTGCAGAGACCGGGTGGGGGGGGAAGCTAGCTGCAGAGACCGGGTAGGGGTGTGGGGAAGCTAGCTGCAGAGACCGGGTAGGGGGGGGGGGGGGAAGCTAGCTGCAGAGACCGGGTAGGGGGGGGGAAGCTAGCCGCAGAGACTGGGTAGGGGGGGGGGAAGCTGCAGAGACCGGGTGGGGGGGGGGGGGAAGCTAGCTGCAGAGACCGGGTAGGGGGGGGGGGGGAGCTGCAGAGACCGGGTGGGGGGGGAAGCTAGCTGCAGAGACCGGGTGGGGGGGGGAAGCGAGCTGCAGAGACCGGGTAGGGGGGGGGGGGAAGCTGCAGAGACCGGGTGGGGGGGGGGGGGGGAAGGAAGCTAGCTGCAGAGACCGGGTGGGGGGGGAAGCGAGCTGCAGAGACCGGGTGGGGGGGGGGAAGCGAGCTGCAGAGACCGGGTGGGGTGGGTGGGGAGCTGCAGAGACATTGCCACCCCCAGACCCATTGAGGCCACGCCCCCCACACGCAAAAATGTTCCCTATGGACCACAATCCGCCTGAAGTGCCTCTCCACATGCCGCCACGCTGAGGCAGTGGGGCCTCGTCCGTATAGACTGCTTGCCAAGGAAAATCTCTGACCATCTCGCAGTAACTCGTGAGATGGTCCACAGCAGGCTGTAATGGCCCATCGGATTAACACATTCCTGCTTTTGAATGGTACTCACAACCCGGTAGAATTCACACAGTGTGAGTCCCATTCAAATGCTGGGACCCCCACTGTGTTGATCTGATGGGCCATTAATCTGGCTGCAGGAATCTCGCAACGTGGGATGGGTTTGGGTTTAGAACAGAATTCTCAAGGCAGCTGTACTGTAGAAAATAATTCTGTTGCAGTAAATAAAATCCCTCTTAAAAATACATATTTTTAAGATTGTTGGTGTATTCTTTATTTTTACATTAGAAGGCGCCATTCTTCAGTTAAATTGTACCCTTGTGTTTGCTTTTTAATAGATGACTAATTACTGTAAATGTCATTCAGTTTTTACTCCGCTGACTGCAGGGGTTTTAGATTACTCTGGCAAACAGTTTTATTTGATTGTTTTACCCTTGAACATTTTATGCAACAAGACAGAGATACAGAGTGTTTACCCAACATGGCAAAGACATTGGCTAATATTTGAGTTGAGAGAATATTGTATTCAGCCCCACAACGTCACCCTTTCTATGTAGTTTTATTATCTGGCGCCTCGTACACTTTTAATATGACATGGTGGGATATGTTGTGATATTCTTAACCAACGCTGCCATTTAATCATAAAGAAACGGTGCTATTCTGAGTTATAATGCAATCTGTGTTGTTATCTGCGGGATAAATGAAGCCTGATACATTTAGGTTAATAGTGTTTTATTGCACATAACTTTTCAGTTGGCAAAGAAGTAATATGAGGTATATCAAAGTTGTAGGTAATTATTTGCAATTGTATACAAATGTAGATCATAATTAACGTGTCAGGTGTGTGCAGATGTATGCAAAATTTTGTTTAGGTTGAAATTAACATATGGCTTTATTGACCCGGTCCTTTTAGACAGCACAGCAAACAAAGATATACAAAAACAACAAACACCTCATGTCAGCACCGTTGTGCTGAGGAAAATCTCTCCCTCCTGTGTCCCATGAGGCTTTTTCACAGAGCTCTGATTAGTCCAGATGGAGACTGGCTAATTGAGTGTCTGCAATAAACCAGCTCCACGCTGGATTCAGAGCTCTGAGGCAGCTTTTTCTAAACATGGATACGTCTCTGTTACAACATGACACACTACATACACACGTACCCTCCACAACTAGCCCTATAACATTTGCACTTTCATGTACTCCTGTCTTTGTCTCATAATACACCAGTTAGATTGCAAGCTGGTGGCAGAAACTCCTTGCACAATTAGAGAAAAAAACCTTGCTCAGCTAATAAGTAAAAAAAATAAAAAATAAAGGTAATTAATATGTATGAATTAAAAAATAACTTAATATCAATATTATTATATAAACAAAGGAAATGTATAAATACATAGCAATACAATATATAGAAAATGGTAAAAATTGTTAGTTCACCCCAGGGTAGTCAGCTTGGATCCAGTCCAGATAAAGAGTAAGTAGTAGCAGATTACTAATGGGAGTCCTGGTACGTACAGTACACATGAAATTAGAATGTCCTGGGAATGAGCCCAAACCCTAGTGCTGTTTGAACCAAACTCCAGTGAATGGTAAATACCGTGATTATTGACCTATAGCCAGGAGTCAGAAGTGCAATGAGACAAATGCATCCCTGACACACTGGAGGAAGGTGCTACGCAAAATGGCTAATTAGGTGAATAATTCCTAAAATCCAGGTGGCACCATGGCCAACAGAGCAACTCTCCCTTCATGAACCAGAAACTTGAACTACATTCAGCATGCTAAAAATATAGGGAATCACTTTTTAGCCACTCTAGCTATAATAAATACTTATGGCTGAGCTTACTACTTACTAATAGGCATAAGAATAAGAGTTCTTTATAGGGACATCCATCTTCCATACCCCACCATCCGATTAGGGATTAGATTAGGAATTTTTCAGATAGCTATTTTGCGTTGCACCCTCCTCCAGTGTGCCAGTGATGCACAGGCTGTGCTTCCAAATATCGCAAGCCTCTTCACGAGTTACCTGCTCAGAGATCCTGTTGAGTGTGGGGAATATCATAGTGGAAGAACACGTTGAGCAGTTATTAATCATTTGGGGGCTTTGACATCATTGCCACCAGTGGATCATCAGGTGTGAAGTATTGACTACTTTGAATTGAACCATCGGCTCCCTGTGGCCACTTGTACACCCTTGCTGTTTACCATTCAGAATCCTGTAAGCCTCCAATCTTATCATTGCTGGATAAATGTCTACATTTTAAGTTTTGGTTTGGGGTCTCTCTTTTGGATTTCTACCTCCTAATTGTTGCTCCATTTTGGATGGATATTTTATACCATCATAGATGTCCATAGATGGTCTTATCTCTGTGAATTCTGTGATCATTACCATCTAGCTTTATTTGTGCTCTTATGAGAGCTCTGCCTGTGTATGTGCTATGTTAATTTAACTGCACTATGCGAGTATCACGTTTTTCCTTAGGCCCTGACGCTCCCCTGATTCTTCTTCTCTCTATGCATTGCGGACCTTGAAACAGTCCTTAAGGGTTTGAGTGTTTGTTTCTTTTATCACCCATTGCACATTATTTTGATATATTTAGTCACTTTATTTCACTGCATGGTTTTTGTTTGATAGTGTTCTGAGCGCCATCTAGTGCTTTTTTTGTATAGTGTTTGTTTTGTTTCAATCACTAGTTAGGCAGCACCACTCGATATGGAAGAAATAGAAATTGATAATAACTTTTCTAATGTTTTCTCAAGAAGACACACAAGGGTTGTGGACTTCGATAATATTCTGAAACTCAACTTAGACTCTGATACTATAGTTGAAGAGTCACATACTTTGGAATCAGAATTTGAGAAACTAGAAAAGTTGTTTATCAAAGACATTAAAAAGTTCTGGGTCTACACTTTTTTGGAACAGTGCATTATAAGTGGCAGAGTCCCAAGAGGACTAAGACTCAAGAAACACCCATCTATAGATCTTGAAGATGAGGTTTTCATTGAGAAATGGTACAATCTGCTAGAAAAATGTTCACATGACTTAATGAGTCTCATTATCGAACAGCAGAGAAATCATGTTTTGCAGATAGATGAGATCGAACTAAGGATTGGCAATTTGAACCAAACCACTTTGTTTAAAGAAAAAGATATCCATCTGCAAAACAAGTTAGGATAATAGGGGAGCCCCTGCTGCTGCCTCATAGAAAGTGAACGGTGAACGGTGCTCTGGGTATACACTGAATAGGTAGAGAGAGTAGAAAAGAACTCAGTGTAGCACTCAAGTTCACCCTCTGGTGAGTGTATGAGTGTATAAGTGTATGATTTAAAACATAAACTTTATTAATACAACACATATATAAAATTATGGGTGTTAAAATGACATACTAGAGGTCGTAGGATCATAATACTGACAGCCATGGAGCTCGTGATCAATATAATAGATGTCTCCTGTTGTATATCAATATCACACAGGAAACTAAATAAATCCTAATAAAAACCTCAATAAGGGTGAAAAGGTAGGGTTAACTCGACAATGTACTATACCACCAAGTCACAATAGGCAGTGTATGCATAAACCATAGGTGGTAATGTTGTGACTGGTGGTAACCGGTGTACTCTGAAGCAAATATATTGTGCACCAGTAGGTCTCAATGTGCAGTCTGAAACAACCTCCTCACTGGTGATGAATGTGTGCACAATGCTGTATGAAGCTGATCACAGGTAGACCCCAGAGATTCACAACACAGGCATATAATACCCTGTAGTAACCACTGTAATAATGTCACAGATGGTGAAAGTTGGCAATGTGCCTAAATTGTGATAGTGGGCACCCTCATATGATCAGCTGTGCACATGGATCACCACTGGATATGTAGAGGTAGAGGCTGTGAATATAGATAATAGTAACTTAATAGCAGTATACTACAGCACATATATTAAGGACTGCACTAAGTACTTAGTGGGGAGAAATAACCCTAACAGTATTCAGTAACAAGAGGCTCTAAGTGTCCATCGGGGCACTAATAGCCTGTGTAACAGCGCGGGCAGGACACCGCATCAACTCGCGGTCAGAGACATGAATGCGGAAGTGATTTCAGCCCTGTGCGTGCACGTGTGGAAACAACTGTTTCTTGTTACTGGAAATGGTTTTGAAATGAAAACACCCAAAACTTCAGTTCCCAAGACTAGGTGAGTCCTTAGTTTTTAGTTCTACATGGGAAAGAGAGATGGTCTATATACATTAGGGTGTATGTTTAGTATTTATTTTGTTTTTATAAATTAGTTCGGTGGTTACCCTCCCAGAAGCAGGATCTTCAAAAGGGACGGGGGAATCCCTGCAACATACTGTAAATGAAAGGTTGCTAAGAAAACTAAATAGTGTTCAGCTAATAGGGAAGTAATTATGTGAAGATTGTCTTAAGGCACCTGCAGGTGATACCAATGAATAAATGAGCACTTTCCTTATTGATGAAGGAGGCTGTTAAACAGAGTGTTGATGCGGCAGTCCAGCAAGCTGTTAACCCTGCGCAGGAAAGATCTAGATCCCAGACCAGTCTGGATAAGGGGAAAGGGTTTTCATCATATGAGTCTGACATTGATTGTTTTCATGTGTCAGAGGGTGAAATGGATTCATCAGATCAAGATATTCAGGAAGAGGAATCTGAATTTGATGTAGAAAGGGTGGATCCACTCATCAAAGCCATGATACAGGCTTTGGAACTGGAAGACACTGAGGAGTTAACCCACAAAAAAGATAAACTTTTTGGGGCGAGACAAAGAGTGTCCTGGCTGCTTCAAGAGTTTCTGTACAGGCCTGTTGTTTGACAAAGCTAAGCAGTCTGCTGCTGCTGCTGCTTTAAAAAGGTAGAGTCTTTCCTATCCATCAAGTAATTAAGGACCTCATTCAGGTGGAGTTGGCGCATCCAGACGCCAGAGTATTTACGCCTAAAAGGTTTGGGAAGATGTATCCATTCCCACAAGAGGAGGTAACATTTTGGGATGTCAGCCCAAAGGTGGATACTGCTATTTCCAGAATAGTAGAAAAGACCACAATTCCAATAGAGGAACCTGCGTCATTGGAGGACGCTATGGATAGGAAGATGGATAGGCGTGCTGCTGGGGTATGCGGCCCCAAAACAGGGGTGGGGGGGAGAAAGACCAGTATTAGGGTAATCAAATCCTCAAGTGGCCCAAAGCATTGCTGCTCACGTGCAAACTGAGACGGTATCGGTTACTGGGGGGCACTGGAGCAGTCAGCCAAGAGAACGTATTGGACCTTGGGGCATCAGTGGACTAAGATGCTCTGTGTAAGAGGGCCAGAGCACTCATCTGGGGTCAAGCTTTGCCATCTTCGTTGGATGTGACCAGCTTGCAAAACTCCAGCATGCACTTCAAAAAAAATTGCTTTTTTTATGAACTGGTCAACGAGCGAATTGAAGAGATGGGCAAGCCGGGACACAAACTCCAGGTGAGAGTCCTGGAAACCCTTGTTCAACGCACGGAACTCGGCTTTAAAGAAATTATTACAAGCAGAAGTAATAAAGAAGGTACCTGAGGAAGTGGAATTTATTCCAGAATTTTTCTAGTAAAGAAACCTACAGGGGAGTACAGAGCAATCCTAGACCTAAGAAATGTGAATTTATTCTTGAAAATAAGAAAATTCAAGATGGTGTCGTTGAACCTGATTATTCAAGAGGTACAACCAGGAGACTGGATGGTGGCGATAGACTTAAAAGATGCTTATCTACATGTGCCCATAGCAAAGGGACACCAAAGATGCCTAAGGTTTACAGTAAATCAAGATCATTATCAGTACACAGCACTGCCATTTTGTCTGGCGACTTCCCCAAGGACGTTTACAAAGGTTCTAGCCCCTCTAGTGGCAGAAATGAGAGAAAGAGGGGTAGAAATATACCCATACCTGGACGACATCCTGGTAAAATCAAGGAGTCTGGAGAAACTCCAGCAAGACCAGAAGATGGTAATAACCTTCCTGGAATACCACGGTTGGTTAATAAACAGAGACAAGAGCCATCTCATGCCCACTCAGCTGTTAAGATTTCTGGGGGTAGAATTTGATACAGCAAAAGGAGAAGTGAGACTACCAGACGCAAAGAGGCGAGACATAGCCATGCAACAAAGAAGCTCAGGAAAGCTACCAGGACTTCAGCAGAAGAATGCATGAAGCTCCTAGGGAAATTCGCTTCAACATTAAGCGTCACAAAATGGGCAGCAATACATATGAGACCACTGCAAAACAATTTTCTGCAACAATGGAACGGGAATCACAAGGACACAAGACAAAGAATCTTGTTACACCCACACATAAAACAGGAATTAAAGTGGTGGGAAGATACCCGAAACCTGGAAAAAGGACAAACACTACACCCAGTGCACTGGGTAAGAATTACAACAGATGCGAGCAACACAGGTTGGGGTGCCCAGATGGGAGAAACATTGGTGCAAGGAACCTGGACAAACCAGGAAAAGCATCTTCCATCAAATCTGCTGGAATTAAAAGCAGTACAAAGGGCCTTAGAAGCTTTCCAAGACCATATAAGAGGTGGCAGTATAAAAATAGAATCAGACAACAGGTCAGTTGTCAAGTATATAGCCGAACAAGGAGGAACCAGGAGCAGAAAGCTGATGAACCTCACAGCAGAAATGCTCTTTTGGGCAGAGTTCCACTTGTCGGAAATTACAGCCATACATATCCCAGGACTAGAAAATGTCACAGCAGACTTTCTAAGTCGGAACATCATACACCCAGGAGAATGGGCATTATATCCACAGGTGTTTCAAGAACTGGTAGAGCGATGGGGTCAGCCAGACATAGATCTCATGGCGACACACCAAAACCGCAAGGTAATGAACTACTGTGCCAGACAGTTTCATCCAAGCGCACAAGGTACAGATGCTCTCAGTTTCAAATGGCACTTCAAGTTAGCATACCTGTTCCCTCCAATTCCCCTAATTCCGAAAACAATCAGGAAAATCAGGGAAGACCAAGCAGAGGTGATATTCGTAGCACCCTACTGGCCAAGAAGGCTTTGGTTCACACACTTGGTAAATATGGCAGTAGATACACCATGGCACATACCAGATCGCAAAGGGTTGATGCGACAGAGGCCAATATGTCATCAGAATGCCAAACAATGGGCTTTGACGGCATGGCGATTGAGCAGGAAACATTGAGACTGAAAGGTTGTTCAGACAAAACAATCCAAACCCTTTTACAAGCAAGGAAAAGTTCCACATCGAAAGTATACCATAGAATCTGGCTTTGCTTTCGCGATTGGTGTGAAAAAGTAAAACAGAATTCCTTTCACCTAGAATTGTATCAATTGTGGAGTTCCTGCAAAAAGGATTTGAGAAAGGTCTCAGTCTTAGTGCAGACCTCTGTACTTTCAATGAGCTCCCTGCTCAACGAGGCAAACGCCTCTCTCAGCGCAGTTTGATGACGTCACGCTGCCGCCAAATCTTTCCCAGCTGATCTCCTAGCTACTGACGGACGTGCCCGCTCCAGCTCCTCCCTCTCCAAACGCGTTTCGTGACGCAATACGGTCACTTCATCAGTGGTGAGGTCACCTCAAGCTGCGGACGGCACATTGTCAGCTGTCTTTTCACAGCCTGGCTAATGTAAGTAAGCATTTGGCTGTTTTTATTATTTTATTGTCATTAAATTTTATCAAATATGCACCATCATTTCCCTTGTTATTTCCTTTCCGGGAACACACGGGATATACCCCTAAGGGGAGCTGCTGTGAGAGAACAGAAGAGTGAACTGACATTTAAAGGAAAACACGTGGGGTTCGTGATATCCGAAAAAAGAAGTTGGTTAAAGCACAGATTCTCTCAAAGGAACACTGACACAACATGTTTGTAAGTTTATTATTATAAATCCTTTTTTGGAGGCGTTCAGTGGTTCGTGTGGCTGCGCAATGGTCTTTTCTCTTTTGTTTATTGCATTATAGGAGGAGCACGGAAGCAATAATCTGCAACTGAACCATCACTTCTTCCACAACAAGAATTATATAAAGAACTTTCAACCTACCATATGGACTGACATTTGGACTGGGGTATTGTTGTCTATTGGGGCGCCGGGTTACTGCATTTTGTGTAAAATTGTTGGATATACGTATTTGTGGGAAATTCGTTAGGCAGGGACCCTGTGGCAGCCTTCACATAAGTATAAGTTGTTTATTTATTCATTGTAAAATACACATTAACGGTCTTAGCGCTGAGCTTTAGGGTTCATTCACATTACAAGCAAGCTATCAGCCTTGTTGGAAAGAAGTCTGGCAATGGAAAGATTGATCATCAGATCAGAGGCAGTTAAAAGGTTAAGGCCTCAAATCAAGTACAGGGTACCTACATGGGACTTGTCCCTAGTATTGGATGTACTAACAGCAGCTCCGTTTGAACCTATACAGGAGATAGGCTTAAAATGGTTATCATGGAAAATGGCGTTTTTGATAGCAATCACCTCAGCAAGGAGAGTGGGAGAACTACAGGCTCTATCAGCCAAGGAACCATTCCTAGTCATACATCAAGACAAGGCAGTTCTCAGACCAGTATACCAATTCCTGCCAAAAGTTGTATCACAGTTCCATATGAATCAAGAAATTGTGATTCCGACATTCTGTCCAGAACCAAAGAATAAGAAAGAAGAAAGACTACACAAATTAGACGTGGTAAGATGTCTAAAAGTGTACCTGGAAAGGATGCGAGATATCAGAAAGTCAGACAGACTATTCATCAATTCCAGAGGGACCGAAGAAAGGTCAAGAAGCATCAAAGACAACAATTTCCCAGTGGATAGTGTCTTGTATTAAAAGGCTTATGAAAGCAAAGGACAAGATAAACCTTTGAACATTAAAGCTCATTCTACAAGGGCCATGTCCACATCATGGGCATTTAAAGCCCAGGCTACACCAGGACAGATATGCAAAGCGGCAGTCTGGTCCTCATTCAATACATTCTTGAAATACTACAGACTAGACGTACAATCATCCGCTGACGGAAGCTTTGGTCGTAGAGTGATAGAATCTGTAGTGAAATAAGTAAGGTGTATTAATAAAGGTCAAACTGATAAGGCATTAACTGGTGGTGTTTATTCTGATGTATCCCTCCCTAAAAATGTTCACTGCTTGGGTATGTCCCAATGGTGCCCACTGCCAGGGTGATCAGGAAAGGAGAAAATTTAAAACAACTTACCGTAATTTTATTTTCCTGGAACCATGGCAGTGGGTACATAGTTACCCTCCCTATGTATGTCTAATGCCTATCAGTTATATATTTTCAGCTATGGAAGAATCGTAAGACTAAAGTTCAGGTAGAGAGAGGGGCCTTATATGGCTTACCTGCAAAAGTCTACTTCCTGTCCTACCTAGAGTGAGAAGGGATTAACCCAATGGTGCCCACTGCCATGGTTCCAGGAAAAGAAAATTACGGTAAGTTGTTTTAAATTTTCTCCTTTCCTTGTTTTTCTCCCTCCACAGGTACTTCACTTGCTGAGCAAGCCACACCTGTTGTGGCGTAATATCTGCATGAGAACAGTGACAGTGCGATAAGCAGCTGAAGCTGAAGTTTCAGGTAATGATGGGGTGGACACTGGGTGTGGGAGGCACCTGTGTGGGTTTTTTTTTTTTGTCTTTGTAGCTGCACATTCCTCCCTCCCCCTAAATAACTCCTCTATTAACAACTGGAAGGAACCTCTGCATTAATGGCTTCACTGCTCCTGAGGCTGCATTATATATGTTGTGTATACCCTTGTTCCCCATTTACATCTGTTCCACCTAGGGCAGGGGTTCTCAAGATCCCATCCCTCTCACCACCTCCCCCACCCCCCCAACAAGTCAGGTTTTCAGGCTATCCCAGCATTGGTAGAAAGGTGTTACCTGCTGCTGCTGTTGGGGCTATGTGTGATCCGCTCCTGAAATAAATCGTTTTTTATGCTACCGTGAGCCTCCTCCTGCTTCTTGGGCAGTGCACTGCCTCTTTCACCTGCACCTGTATCCCAGCATTGGCACGGGTAGCTGTCTTCAACTGAGCCACATGCTGAAGCAGGGATATCCTGAACCAGACCTGTTGGGTCTTGAACTGGAGTTGAGCACCCCTGCCTTAGGGAAGATGTCTGTGTTTTTTTTTTTTTTTTTTTTTAATTAAAATAAATTAAACCCAGAGATGGCAGTCTCTCCCCATGGAATGCTCCTTTTTTTAAAAAAAAATTTAAGCTGGACTATTTGCACACCACACACTGCCTCTGCATAATGTTGTGATATCTCCTATAGAGATGCCTACGTTTTTCTATAACAAAGCCCTTTAAAGTGCTGTTGTGCTCAGTGCTGTAGCACGCAAACTTAGAACACAATATTTGAATAATGCCTCCAGACGGAAGAGCTCTGTTGCTTTCCTTTTCCTTGAACGATCCTTCCCGGCAGACTTCACTGACTTCACATTTTCTCGTCCCTCTTTTCTGCAGCATCAAGAATACAAGGAGCTGTGTGAAAACAACCAGCAGCTCCTCCAGGAGACAGACTTGTAAAAACAGGTGTGAGGGGGTAACTCTGTGGGACAGGGGGCTCCCTCTATTGCATTAACCGCAAAAAAATGACTTCAGCTCCCGTGTGCAGCATTTGATACCTCGCTTTGTCCTCTTGAACCACTTAGTACTGAACCTTTAGCTCTCGAACGCTTTGCTAGACTTTAAGCACTAAAATAAGTACCTCCAGTTGTATGGGGACCATATTACACAACAGCCTTGCACATGCCTCTGAATATTTAATTTGTAGGGATCTGAATCACAAAAGCCACTAGCAATGCCCTGCACCATCCCCTCCAAATAAATTGGGGAATGTATCTTTAAAGCAGCAATCTAGGTTTAATTTTTTTTTATTACAGGATGGAAGTAGGGGTCTCCAGAGCTGCGGTCTGATACCCACTTGCAAAACTCCGGCAAATATTGCGCTTTTTTTTTTTTTATCAGGTCGACGAGTGAATTAAAAGTGCTCACTTTGCACCTGGCTATTCATCTCTTGGAATGAATGGCTAGCTGGGACACAAACTCCAGGTCTTCTCGTCCAGGGACCCTTTGTTCAATGCACGGAACAGGTTTCAAGTCCTGTTGGACTCTGCAGTAATTTCATACCAAAAGCAGGAGTTCCTTTAACGCAGATGCCCATCTTCGTTCAAACCAAGTACTTAGTCATAATAAAGGCAGTTGATGCAGGAAGCACTGGTGCTCGAAGAACAGCAAGTAGCCATTGATGTCATCTTTTATCCTCATTGACTTTGGCAAAGCAAGACTGGAATGAGAGCTGCTTGTCGAAGATGGATAATGGGGCTGGGTGGTCGCGAGAGCGGCTACACACAGGTGTACTACCAGGTGCATCTCTGGCATGGCCCCCTCGCCAAGGGCTGCCAGTTCAAGGGTTGGCACTGACACTGGGGCTATTCTGTAGTGTGAGCTGGACAATTCCAAGCAGGGAGTTGGGGAGCGGCACTTCATCTGCCTCTGTGCGCAAGGGCTACCTGCCATTGGGTTTCGTACTAGAGTAGGTCAGCTAACATGCCCACTTTCCTTCAGGCCCTCTGTCAACAGCCGATGCTCCCCATAGCTGAGCATTACTTTCTTTGGTCTAGGTCCTGAATTGGGACACCATCTTCTAGTTCGATCCTCGGGTCTACTAGATATACTGGGGCAGCCCACAGGGCCGGCTTAAGAGTGGGAAATTCGAGCTGTCCAATGGGAATCATTCTGATGGGGCCAATATCCAGGAACGGTTCCCGGAACCCGCCCCGATAATCTCTCTTGCAGAGAGAGGCTCGGCTCTTAGAAGCATTGTTTCCCAGACTTGCGTCAGTGCCCTTTCCCACTGCCAACAAGGTCTGAAGCACTTCGCTACATGTGGATAACACACCTCCGATTCTTTTGTGGGCAGGCTGGCTAAGTGAATTACCAGTCCTGCACACAAAGGGGACAGAAAATGCATGCATCGCATAGACGGAATAACTGTTCCCTTGCACAGTTTAACATACAGGTCGGTCATTTTAGCCACAGTAAGATGGATACTAATGTGAACTTGATCTAGACTTGTAGGAGCAATGACTGGGCTTAACCTTTTCAGTAATGGCCACATTGCCCCTACAGTCACAGGAGTGATTAGGAAAGAGGATTCAAGACATGTGCAATGTTTGAGTGGCTGCTAGAAGTGCTTGGTATGTGCTACAAAAGATGACAGTCTAGGTGTTATCCTCATCACACACAGAATATTTAAATGGCTAAATCATGAATAGGATATTTAACTGAAATTGTACATTGGTAGGAAGGCACCAGCCTTGTCAGATTAGAAAAGGAGGAAGAAACTGTGTCTGACGTCCCGTGTGCAGGGAGGAAGCGGACTTGCCATGGAATGATTTTTGTTGCGGCACTTGGAAGGGTAACCGTAACAGTCCTCTGCGCAACTGTACTTCCCCTTCCGGAAGCAGCACATTTTGTTACGGCAAAACAGTTTAAAGGAGCACTGCGAGTGATGACGGGACAGAGGTGAGGAGTCTTGTTCAGGGGCACTAGCTCTTGCAGAGCTTGTTATCAAAATGTGGTACTTCTAGAACAAGGTGTTTCAAACCCAGAGCCAGGCCAGGATTGTATCTAGAAGCTAGAGAAAGTCCTGGTGTCTAAGGAGCACTCAAAATATCCTAGTGTAAAGTTACTTTATTAAGAAATGATCTTTATTGGAAATATAATTAAAATAAAGGTGTGTCTCAGCGTTATAGCAGTGGTATAGGTCAATGAACCAAAGATTCAATGGTGCTATGCCCTAATAAAGGCAAACCTGTTTACCTAACGCCGAGATTAGCTGTGAAGCAATGTAATGCTGTCACTCTACTGATGGCGTTGTACTATATAGTATTGTTACCTGGCTCAGCAATAAGCCGGTAAATAATATACTAATAGCTTTTCCAAGTAGCATATAAATTGCCCAATAGCTACCACTGTGGGTAGACAGTATTGACCCTAATAGTGCACTGCTAGTACATTCACCTGTACTGCACTTCAGTAAAAGAGAATGGCTATAATAATAATGGGTTTGTAATGTTCCATTAGAAATATAACCTAACTTAGTGAAGGATGGGAGTCTCAAATCTCTATTTCACTGACTCAATTCATTGGTACTAGCTCATAGTGACTGATCAGGACACATGCATGGGCTATATCTATATCATCTACATTATAATAAGATGGATGCTAGATGCTTTTCTTAAGTAGTCTGATTCTGGGATGATGTCTGTGGTGGTAGCTCCTAACGTGAGGGGCGACCCGATGGTAAAAATTCACCCTTAGTGTTGCTATTTGCAGTAAACAGACTCCCCACAGAATCGTTGGGGTAAATGGTATCTGTGTATAGTGTGTGCATCAGCGGCCGCAGTTGTTACTGCTCCATTTGTGCAGCCACTGCGAGGGCCAGGAAGTGTCTGCGTCTCCGGTAGCAATCACGTGGAACAGCCGCACCCAGATCGCGCCGTCGGGTAAAAGGGTACACATTATCATCCGAGCGTATGTGCCTATAAAGATATACACCTATATAGTCGATATCTCTTAATGAGACCAGAATCTAGTAATCCCGAACTACCAACTGAGTCTATAATTAAAAATCAATAGCCGACGATCGTTTTGCACGTAGTAGCGCACTTTTTCAAGGCAGGTACTAGTGCAGGTGAGGGGTGTGTACCAGGCCTTTTTATACCCGAGTCTCGGTGATCCCCGGAGGTTAACCCTTGATGGTAATACTACTCCGGGTTAGCCTACTGCACACATATACAAGCTTCAAGCTGGAAAAAGTACTAAGACATACATATAAGGTCTAAAGATGTACCCAAGTACGTAGAATAGTGTATATTAAGAATGAGACCCTTAGTATGTGATATATTGCAACAAATATACTGGCACACCAAAAATAAACTAAATGATGGTAAAATAGTTATTACAGAAAATAATGAACGTTTGTGTTGTACAAGCGAATGTGACATAAATGGCATGATCGCACTAGCACAGTAGTCATTGCATAAGTAGGATTACTATTGTAATACGTGTGTAGTAATGCTAATATTCAAAACTGCACTTGCTGCAGGTGATACATATCTATATCTCCTAGAAATAAGTGTATGGTAGAACCGGTTACCCCATGAGCGAGAATGTAACATCAGATAAATGAGTACACAAAACCCTCAAGTGTAAGGGTGTCTAAGTTTAATATCCATCTGGACTCCCTTCTTAATAACTCTAGGTCCCAGTCACCCCCTCTTGGTCCCGGGTTCAACTGATCTATTCCCATAAAGTTAAGGACCTTGGGGTCTCCGTTATGGACATGTCGCGCTACTGACGTATCCGTCTGATTGCGGGTGGCTCCCAGATGTTCTAGGACCCTTCTCTTCAGTGGTCTTTTAGTTTTACCCACATTTTTTATTACATATACATTCGATAAGATAGATGACACTGCTTGTATTGCAATTTATAAAATTGCGTACTGTAAACTCCCTGCTATTGTCCCAATTTTTGGATATCTTCATGTGTTTACAAGCTTTACATTTAGAACATTTGAAGCTTCCATTGAGTTTGGCTGGTAGCCATGTGGGCCTGTGATGTTCAAAATGACTAGCAATGAGCATATCCCTCAGGTTGCACGGACGCCTCCCTGTAATTGATGGATATGGGGCCAGAATTTTTGGGAGATCTTTGTCCGCCAGGAAAACATGCCAATGTCTGTTAAAAAAAAAATTGGGATTTGTCCCCATTCCTGGTTATATGTCCCAATGCACCTTGTTTTGGGTCCATCATTTGGTCTTTTGTCTTGGAGAAGCTGGTGTCTGGGTGTATCCCTAGCTCTCCTGTATGCTCTGCGGATCATTCTGTTAGGGTACCCACATTGGGTAAACCGGTTTGCCATCAGAGTTGCCTGATCTTCAAACGCCTCCCCTGTGGAACAGTTTCTCTGAAGTGTGAGAAACTGTCCCACCGGGATACCTCTGATAAGGTTATGCAGATGATGACTTTGGGATTGTAGCAGGGAGTTAGTTGCCGTGGTTTTTCTGTGAATTGTAGTCGGCAATTCATTATTTGGGCCCCTTGAAATTGAGATCAAGCATTTATCTCATCCGAGCTAAACTCGTGAGTTTTAAATTGATCTCGTTAATATTGAGGGTCTTAACAAAATTTTCCAAAAATACTGTCCCCATCCCAGGTCAGCAGCACATCGTGTCTGTACCTCACCCAGAGGGTAATATTGCTTGTATAGTGCTCTAATTCCTCGCAAAACAAACACTTCTGGCTCCTACCAGCCCAGGTACAGGTTAGCATAGGATGGGGCACAGGTGGTCCCCATCACTGTACCCTGGGTCTGGTGTTATATTTTCCTGTCAAACAGGAAAAAAAATTTGATACGCATATAGGGGAGGAGTTTGATCAGTCTCATTGTGGTTTTTGAAGCGCACTCCCCTGGTATTGAGGTAGTATCTCACTGCTTTTATACCGACGTCATGCGGGATACTGGAGTATAGTACCTCTACATCCAAAGATGACAAAGTAGTCTCTAGGTTTATAGTGACGCCATCCAACTTTCTAAGTACATCACAACTATCCTGGAGATAGGAAGGGAGGGCCCTTACAAATAGTCTCAATCTCACACAGGTTATCCCTGATGCGATTGGACGACCGGGGGGGGGGGGGGGGGAGATATATGTTCCCCTTATGTACCTTCGGTTACGAGTAAAATGTTGATATAAGCGGAGATTTTATTAAAATTAATTATTTTTAAAGTTTTTTTTTTTTTGAGATTACCCTTAGTCTTACCCCTTCACCCAGGATAGTTAACAGTTCTTTCATATAGAGGTTAGTTGGATTATAGTGTAGCACTTTTTGTCATTGAGTATACGGAGGTTCTTCCTCACATAGTCCTCTGTAGATAAAACCACTATGTTCCCCCCTTTATCCGAGGGTTTTATCACTAATTCGATTAGTGGTTTATCTATCTTCCGGAGTCAAGTTGTCATTAGGGGTACCTTTACATAGAGTTTTTAAATCTAAAGTGACCAGACTGACAAATACTTCCACACTGGGGCATGTATCATATGGTGGAACAAACTTTGATTTTGGTCTGTATTGTGAAAATGGCCCTTTTCCTGCGGTCCTAGAGGATTCTCTCTCCAAATCATTAAGGTCTCTGAGGTTATACAGGTCTATCTGTTCTACTGAATTTAGGCCTTGATTTATGGCCTTATTGGTTTCTCTTCGTTTAAAAAAACTTATGTAATGATAGCTTTTTGCCGACGAGATTGATGTCCTTCACTCATTCGAAGCAATCAATTTTGTTTGTCGGGGTGAAGGAAAGACCTTTGGCTAGTGTCCTAATATAGGTATCGGTGAGATTAAATTTAGACAGATTAGTCACCTGTAAGGCTTCCTCATCCGCCTGAGTGTGATCCGCTGGAATAGGTGTAATCAGTTGAGAGCTCCCTATTTTGTGGTGTGTGCGTCTGCCTCTTCTCCCAAAACCCCAGACTTCCCTGTCTCTTAGATAGGCCCCCCTGCGTGTTCTCCTCCTTGGGGATGGTCCTGTATGGGGAACCCTAAAAAAGAGAGATCATACTTGGAGTGGTGTTTGGATTTGTTTTTACTAGCTGTGGAGGTTGAACCTCCTTCACCTTCTGAGGTGTCCCACTCTGTAGATGAGGCAGAGTTATCTGGGGGAGTTACGCCTTTTGGCGTTGAAAGTGGTATTTGAAGATCTTGCCTTCCTTAAAATCCCTTTTGGTCTCTGATATTTATTAAATTTGTGTTTTTATTGCATTTATCAATACTTGACTTTAAGTTGGATTCTATGAAAGTAAACTCTGGTTGGGTGTTCCAATTGGCTAAGTCACCCAATTGTGTATCTAGCTCCTGGTTCACAGTTTCAAGTTGTTCTGATTACAATTCAGATAATAACTTCATAAGTTCTTTCGCACATTTCCCTAGGAGAGTCCCATGATTGTAAGGAAGTTTACATCAGTAATATGATTACCTGGTGCTAATTGTAACCTTAGCCCCCGCAGTACTATATCATTGATTTTATAGTTACTGAGACTAATAATCTCCCACAAGTTTGGCTTGTGTTCTGTAGGTTTTAGTCAGACCATGAAAGTATCTCGACAGGTCTTTAGATGTTACGGGTCTGGTTCAATTGCTATAGGTGTATTGTCAAAAAAAAATTCTGAGGAACTTTGCCACTCTTTAAAAATTGGTTTTATTAGATAAGACTGACAACCCTCTTATTGGCACCACTAATATGTGAATAGTAGCTACAGTTAAGTATTATCTTAAGGCAATATAATGCCTAAATCAAATTGTACATTAGTAGGAAGGCACCAGCCTCGTCAGATTAGAAAAGGAGGAAGAAACGGTGTCACATGTCCCATGTGCAGGGAGGAAGCGGACTTGCCATGGAATGATTTCTGTTGCGGCACTTACCAGTTTTACAACATGTACATATAATTACAGATGCCTATTAGGCTATGTCATGCGTGCATTAGTGACAAATTAAATGTGCCCAATCATCAGCACACCTCCCGTTATAGCATACATGTTTACATGCTCAATGTTACGTTACTCATGTCTTGCATAAACATTTATGCCATATTTTTTGCATTTGTTTTAACACTGGGAGGAATTTACTGTGAGGGAGTCGGTAAGTACCATAGTCCCACTTTTTGGTGACTATGAGAATGGGCCTGTTGAAGGGTTAAGTGACCACGAAACGTTACGTTTCCCCTGCATCTCACCGCACCCACTTCCTTCCCTGTTAGGGATTTCTTTATCATACTGCACCGACACACTTTATTCGAGCAAATACCCGGTATGTACCTGGCAGATACCTGGAATGCGCCACTCCTAACCTCTGACAAGCCCCGTTGCATTTGCCTTCCCAGCCTGGGTTCATGCCTGGCTGATGGGCGGCTGATCTGTTAAATGATAATGATTAGGATTTAATAGGCTGCAATGCTTCGCGTGTCTACCAGATGGCATAAATTCATGAATTGTAATGCAGTTTATATATATATACTGTGCAGTGTTGCAGCCAGCGGGAATAAAATGCTTCAATCCCTGCTTGGAAAATAACTCAATGCACTCGGGCAGAAAACAGTCACAAACCTCAATACACCCGGGTATACCCGAATTCGTGGGACTAGCCAAGCTCGAATAAAGTGTGTCGCCAGTGTATCCCTCACTTTTTAGTGATGTCACATTTCCCCCTTCCCTCCCCCTCCTGTTAATTGTATGTGATTAGAGTTTTTTGGCACATTGTCAATTAATGTTCTTCACTTTTGCTCGTTCATAAATATCATCATTTCAAGTATCATTGATTGTTTAGTATTCATTATGAGTGCGGGGAACACTTATGTTCTGTATGTCCTTAGGAGAGATTAGAGGTCTCTTTGTTCCCCAGCACCCACAACTTAACTATATGTGAAATATAGTTCATACATTAGGTAGTGCGGTCTATACAACATACTTTCTATATTATAATAGAATAATTGTTAAAAAAATTCTTACATGATGATGATCCACATAGTTGTTCAAACGAAGACATGACACCTTCAACAAGGATGTCATTTTCCCGAGGGGTAAATCGTGGGTTTCTTAGGCCCTCCGTACGCGACTGGCTTGATGCTGGCCCCTCATCACTTCCATCATCCTCCTCTGCATCACTGTTCTTATGGTGGACACTCTCCCTCTCTCCCTGTCCACTACTCCTGCTACCCTCACCCATCTGCACTCCCTCACCTGGAGTATCATCACGGGACGTATCTGCCCTGGCAGGACGGACCGTACCTGTACGTCCCACTCCTCTCCCGCACACCTCCCCCCACTCCCACGCTCCTCCACTCCACCAGCCGCCACTCGTCCTCGCCGCAAAAAACAAATATAAACAAAAAGGACACACTAACAAAGTTCTTTCACACTAACAATACAAAAATGTAGAGAAACAAAATATAATAACACTAGCTGATGGACCCAGCGTTCCCTGGAATGTAAATAGATAAAATAAGTTTATGTTTAAAAGAAAAAGTTTAGGAATAAAATGTAATGAAAGTAGAACATATGTAGCTGATGAATTTGTATGTAAAAATATATAATTTTTACGTGGTGTTGATAGTATACAACATGCCACATAGAAGAGTGTATGTGTGAGTTTATACCAGTGCAGTTGATTGTCCTGTGATTCATTGTCCTTGCGATGTGCTGATGGTGATAGTAAAAGCAAGTGTAATGGAAAATTTTATATGTTTTAAATGAAAGGTAATGTGTGTACGAATGATTGTAATGCGGGGTATGATTAAGGATGTTGGTGAACATAAAAAGTAGAGTAATACAGTATTTATGAATTTTTATTGTAAGGCTTGTTTATCAACAAACAAATTTTGTAGATCCATTTGGAGGAAAGATATGTAACAGTCCGTGGGAGAAACATGTTTATTGTAAGTTTATACCAGTGCAGTTGATTTTATTGTCATAGTGTAATTGATTGTACTTGTGATTTGTTGATGGTGATAGGAAATGCAAGTGTAATGTAAAAATATTGCTGTTGTAAATGGAAGTGGATGTGTGTAAGAATGATTAAACTACATGTTTATTGTAAGGCTGGTTTATAAACAACATTTTTAGTTGATCCATTTGGAGCAAAGATATGTCATGTGGTGATCCGACTCTAGAACATGCCACATATAACTGTCCATGGGAGAAACATGGTGATTGTAAGTTGATACCAGTGCACATGATTGACTGTCCTTGTGATTTGTTGATGGTAATAGCAAATGTGAGTCTGACTGGGAATTGTAGGCGTTTGAAAGTGAAGGGCATATCTGTAGGAATGAGTGGAATGCGGGGGATGAAGACATCTTCTCCTTTGGCCTTTCCTGTTAATATAGTAGCTTCAATGAGGTTGGGCATTAAGGATTTTATGCAGTGTCTTGTTCCATTACAAAGGTTAGGTGTGTTCAGATTGCGAAGTAGCATGATGGGTGATCCAAGTTGAAGGCGATGTGGTGGCATTCCAGGTGGGTCAAGTGAGTTAAGAAATTCAGTGGGATAGTTCACGGCTTCATCCGTATCTATGAACTTGTATTCAGTAATATTTCCTGGAAGCAGATCTTGTATTTGATTATTAATGTCATTAACGGATTTATTTTTAGCTGCAAGGATGGCTCGTTCACATAGCCACTGGTGATTGGTGTAATTTTGTAAGATGTTTGGATATACGTGATGTATGAGTTCTGTAAGTGATGTCATCATGTGTGCAAAATTAGGTGGGAAATTAATTTCTCCTGATAAGGTAGTAGGTAAAGTACCTTCCCCAATTTCAAGAAGCTTGTTAGCAAAATCTTGAGTATTTGATTCTCCTAAAAGTGGTACTCGCATATTTGTAGTTAAAGGATAATGTTTAACATTGTGCCATAGATGAGAAGATTTAAGGCATGCATGAAGTTTGTCTGCTGGTGTTTGTCTGAAATCTCCAGCTAAAAGTATTACAGCTCCTCCCATTATTTCTTGACTGTTACGTAAGTCCTTTAATGTTCTATCAAGGGCTTCAAGGGATTTGTTGTGAGCCATTGTACATTCATCCCAGACAATTAGTTTGCAAGTTTGTAGTACACGTGCTTGTCCAGAAGTTTTTGTTATATTACATGTTGGGTTTTCTTCATTGGCAATCTTTAGAGGTAATTTTAGAGCTGAGTGCACTGTTCTTCCTCCATCCATAAGAGTGGCTGCAATTCCAGATGATGCAATAGCAAGTGCTATTTGGTTTTCCATTCTAATTTCTGCAAGGAGTAAGTTGATGAGAAATGTTTTGCCTGTTCCTCCCGGAGCATCAAGGAAAATAAGGGCACCTTCTCCCTTTGTGATGTGATCCATAATGTTTTGGTATGTTTAATTGCTGTGCAATTAACATGTTTTTTTTTTTTTATGTAACATATGTTTGTAGATGTTTAATATTGTAGTTTCTCTCCCGCATAATGTCACTATTAAGTATATCACGGTGATTACGTTGAGGAGATTGTACACCTAATTGAAGTAGTGTTTTTTGTTATTAATAGCTAGACATTTATCTTCCAACAAAATGAGTACTTCGTTGTAAATTTCAGGAGAAAAATGTAAGCCTAGTGTTGGATTGTCTGTCTGTGCTTTTGCCAGTATATCTTCACTCATGTATTCTCTATATGTCTCCCATAGAGTGTTTGGGTTGGATGGGTGGCAGGTGGTGATTATAATAGCAAAAAGGTTTAATCTTTGATTAGGTAAAGAATGTAAAACAGCTTCTGATAAAGCTGTATTCCAGTGTTGATCATCCTCTAGTAATCCAAGTTTTTGGCAAGCTTCTCTATACGTTTGACAAAGGTGGCCATTTACAGTTTTCAGATGTATAAAAGAAGTTGGATTGTGTAGGGGTGCAATGTGTGGTGTGTTTATGCGTACATGGATGTAAAAAGGTGTATTGTTGAAGGTGTAT
The DNA here is from genome assembly GCF_040206685.1 of Ascaphus truei. Lineage (NCBI taxonomy): Eukaryota > Metazoa > Chordata > Amphibia > Anura > Ascaphidae > Ascaphus > Ascaphus truei. The sequence goes on from NC_134499.1 coordinate 16,380,628, forward strand.
GGTACGGTTCAGTGTAGGGTTAATGGTGCAGTGAATGTGTAGGGTTATGAGGTGTATATTTTTTAGGCATAGATGGATATAACACACTTACCTTGTATGAGTAGAAAGTTGCGTGTCTCATATGTGGTAAGTTTCGATCTGAAAATGCTGTTTTTTGACGTGAAACTTCCTTAGTGGCACCTTATTCGAACTAGGGCAAAAATGTATTGTGGAGACAGAAATGAAATGGATGTGACGTCAGTGCTGGCAGTTGAGGCCGGGCTGTGTTCTGGCTCAGCCCGACCCCAACACTGACATCCCAACCGCTCAAAAAATCAATGCTCCTAACGGCCTGATAGCCGCCGCACCCCCCACACGGCCGGTGACATATGCGGCGGCGATAGCCGCCGGCGCCACTCCTAACGGCCGCCGTTCCCCGCTGCCATGCCGCGCATGCGCTGTTGTGTTTTGATGGCTAACCCCTCCCCTCAGCCCGGCCGCTCCAGCACATGCGCCATTCCCCCCAGATGCATTATTAAATTGGCTCCCCGCGGGGCTGGAGGCCGCTGACCCGGCTGCCGGAGGAAGCCAACAATGGCTGCGGGGTCTGCGTGCTGCGCTGCTATCGGGGGCAAGTGAACTTCCGCCATTGCCGCTCCTATGCAGCGCATGCGCAGCAGTGATGGCGGCAGAAGAGGCTGTTGGTGTTGGCTGTTGTGCTATGCTTCCCCCACAGGACAATCAGAGGGAAGAGTGCCCCATGCGCATTACCGTGCCTCCTGTAACCCCCTTGTGTGGAGCTGGCTGCAGCAGGACACGCAGCTCTACCGGGGGTAGAGAATGGGGGCTGCTCCGCGGTCGTGTACCTCCAGGGGGGGGGGGGGGACACACAGGACACAGGACACAGACTGACACACATACACACACACTCACTGACTGACACACATACACACACACACATACACACACACTCACTGACTGACACACATACACACACACTCACTGACTGACACACATACACACACACTCACTGACTGACACACATACACACACACTCACTGACTGACACACATACACACACACACTCACTCACTGACACACACACACACACACACACTGACTGACACACACACACACACACACTGACTGACACACACTGACTGACTGACACACACACTGATTTTATCCAAAAAATCAAATGTGTCTCGGATATGTGAGGGAGCTTTACGGACTATGGGTTGCAGAAATTGATCAATGAATACTGCCAATGGCTCATCGAGTTTGTGGCAGATACATAATCTGCCTTCCCGGGGGGTTAAGAAAGCTTTTATGTACCTTGGGTAAGAGGTACAGTACTGGTTGTCTGGGATTCTTCATGGTGAGAAACTCAAGTTCCTCATCACTAATCCACGCATTGCCCAAACCTAAGGCAAGAATCTGAGTAATCTCTCTCTGATAGGCAATGGTGGGATCCCTATCTAGTAAAACATAACAGTTAGCATCCCCCAATTGTCTCATAGCTTCTGCCTTGTATTGCGCATAATTTTGTAAGACCAATGCTCCCCCTTTGTCAGCTTTTTAAATTATAATGTCCGTATTTCCGGACAAATTTGAGACATACTTTCTCATCTTTAGTTAAATTGAAGTAAGTTTTTTATGTTTTTGTTTAAAAAAACTTATTTACATCAGTTTTAACCATATTGGTAAAGACCTGTACTGAGGTATTTCTAATGGGTGGGCAGAAGGTAGATTTTAACTTGCACTTATTAGCATCTGGTGCTACTCCTTGCGTGTTCTGTTGTAGCTGCTGCTGTTGTGGAGCCTACATCCCAGGAGCCCTGTTGGGGGGGAAAAAAAGGATTTTAAGTTGTTTTCTCATGCATACAGTTCAACCTCCACATCAAACCTCTTGAGTCTGGTGGTGGGGACGAAGGAGGGGCCCATAGACAGGACTTTCAACTCCATATCTGTAATTGAATAGTCCGAGAGATTAATTACTAAGTTATATGCGTTGCTCTTGTCACAGGAGGTGTACTTGGTACGATGTCTCCCCCTCCTGGTCTTCTGTATTTTGTACTTCCACGATTCACTTTGCCCTTCTCTTAAAAAAGCTTTAGATGTACTTGGGGCTTGTGTAGAGGCACAGCCGGCAGATGTACTTGCTTCAGAATCACTGGTGTTTCTCAGTTCTCTTCTGATAACCTTTCCCTCTAGGCTGAAACCTAATACGCTTTTTTTGTTTGGTCCAGATGTAGACGGAGCTATCTTTATAGTCACTGACTACTTTTGTAATTTATTTATTTTATTTTTTTAAAGTGAATTAGGTCCTCCTTAAATTTCTTTAGACGATCCTTAAGTTCATCCAGAGATTTAACCGTAATTTCACTTTGGTGGGTTTGTTCTATAATTATTTCTATCTTAAGAATATCGTGTCTACTCTTAGCTGTTTACCAACCTCTTCAATAACCAATAGTATTAAGTCCAGGAAGGCTTTATTTAGTATCCTACACCAGGTTTCACAGAATTCTATATTATCGATGCCAATCGTCGGACGATTCTTTGTTCTAAATCCCTTAGGGATAAGTCTCTGTTTATAATACTCTGTCAAAGTATTACCATGCGAAAAGAGCTCCATCTCTTTACGCTTTAACCTCTCAAGATCATGGATATAGTCAGCTGGCTTATCAGGGCCAAAAGCCTCCTCCGGCGTTGGTTTGAATAATATCTAGGAGGAGGGGTGATGTACCCTTCCTGGGAGGCCTTTTCAAAAGTTGTCTCTGTTTGATTTTAAGCTCACGGCGCATTCTCCGGCTCACTATTTATCGGAACTCCTCCTCTATTGTGGAGTGTCCATGGCTCCCATATGTTGTAAAATGGAAAAAGTTTCTGTCGAAGCATGGCCGTCAATTTCTCCATGAGCATCACGTCATTGACCCTCTTTTTTTATAGCCCTCATGGAGGGGGTGGATTGTCTCCTCCAGGCTGCCGCTATTTCACATCTCGCCGCGGTGAAAATAAAGGAGATTAATTTCCCGGTTGGGCGGTCAATTCCCGGGATTGGCCGTGCAAGCAGGTAGGTCAGTGGGTCTATAGGTAGCTCTAGGTCAGTGACCTCTTTTACTAAATTCTGGATCTTGGTCCAGTATTTTATGATTTCCGGACATGACCACCAGATGTGGGCCATGTCCCCTCTATGACCACAGCCTCTCCAGCATACATCTGGCACCAGAGGGTAAATTTGGTTTAGTCTAACTCGGGTTAGGTACCAATGATAAAAGATATTGTTGTGCACATAGATGTTCCCGAGGCGGCCTCCCAGATTTCTTCCCAAATCTCTCTGTCTATTGTAATGTTCAAAGCTGCTGCCCACTTGAGCATATAGTTGTGGTCTTTGGGATCCCCTGAACTTTCCAAAGTGGAGTATATTTCAGAGATGAGTCCCTTTTGGTAGCTATCAGCTTTGCACAGTCTCTCAAATTTGGTGAGTGGGGGGAATTCTGGGTCTGAACATATTTTTTGGGCAAAATGTCGAATTTGAAGGGGTCTAGCTCTCTTATTTTGTATTTGGTACGGAGTTCTTGGTAACTTAGGAGCGTTCCAAGGCTGAGAAGATACGCGATCACCCCAATCCCTCCTTTTCTTAGTTGCTCGTAAAGTTTAGATCCACAACCTGGGGGGAATTTGGGGTTATTAGATATGGGCGTGAGCTGTGGATTGGACGAGCAGAGCCCAAATTGGGTCTTGTATTTCGTCCAGACCTCCCATGTGAGTATTGACGCTTTCAATTTTAAGTTGTGGACTTGTCTGTCTCCTCTGTTTAGGCTCCAAAGGCAGGCCTGCAGAGAAGGCATTCTGGCGTACTGGGATTCTATTTCAATCCAGCAGCAACGGGCCGGATCAGTATTCCACATAACTGCTTGTTTCAGCTGTGCGGCTACGTAGTACTTAAGAATGTCTGGGACAGCCATACCACCTCTTCCCCTTGATGACAACAGGACCGATCTGGCCACCCTGAGTCTTTTACCCTGCCAGATGAAGTGAAACAGTCTATTTTGTATATTTTTTAAATCAGTGCCAGGTACATGGACCGGGAGTGTCTGAAAGTAGTATAAAAGTCTGGGGAGTATGTTCATCTTAATGGATGTCATTCTCCCAAGCCATGAAATCTGGTAACCTTCCCACTGATTCAGATCTTTTTTGATTGTTTCCCAGAGGGCTGGGTAGTTATCTTGATATTGGGCTCGATAGTGCCTTGATATATTCACTCCCAAGTATTTAATACATGAAGAGCACCATCTACAGTATAGCTGAAATTCAGTTTAAGGAGTTTCACTTTGTGCTCTGGTAGACTAAGATTGAGGGCTTCGGATTTTCCGCTGTTTATTTTATAATTAGATATTTTGCCAAAGTCCGCCAGTTCCTTTTGAAGGTTTGGAAGGGAAGTTTGGGGCTTGGATAGAGTTAGAATAATATCATCAGCGAAAAGAGATATTTTATAGTTTGTATCTCCTATTCCTATGCCCTGAAGGTTCACATTATTACGTATTTTGGCTGCCAGTGGTTCGATCGTGAGGGCGAAGAGAGGTGATAAGGGACAACCCTGTCTCGTTCCGTTGTTAATTTGGAATCTCTCGGCAGCTCCACCTGAGAGTCTGACTGCGGTGGACGGGTTCTGATAGAGAGCCCTGACCCCCTGTCAGATAGGTATCGTTAAAACCGAATTTTTCCAAGGTATTGTCCAGAAATAACCAGTCGATTCTGTCGAATGCCTTCTCTGCATCCAGGCTTAGTAGCATCGCCTTTGTGCCAGTCATGTGGGCGTGGTCAATTATATTTATTATTTTCCGTGTGTTGTCTGCCGCCTGGCGACCTGAAACAAATCCGACTTGGTCCGGGTGGATAAGTCTGGGTAGTACTTGGTTCAGTCTATTTGCCAATATCTTGCTGTACAGTTTGAGGTCGTTGTTCAGCAAAGATATCGGCCTATAGCTGCCACACTGAGCCGGGTCTTTTCCGTCTTTGTGAATGATCGCCAAGTTGGCTGTAGACATTGACGCTGGGATAGGGTTCCCTTCCATGAAGGAATTGAAGAGATCTAGCATGTAGGTCGATAATATTTGAAGGAATCTTTTGTAGTAAGTATTTGTGAAGCCATCAGGGCCAGGCGCTTTGGATGCTTTAGAAGCCTTCACTGCTGCTGTTAATTCTTCTAGCGTAATTTTCCCATTTAGTATGGTATTTTCTTCCTCTGTCAGGGAGGGTAAATTGCAGTCTTCTAAATACTTTACAATTGCCGCCTGGTCGGCCATATGTGAGCTAGCAGAGCGATTTCTCAGGTTATATAATTTGGTATAGAATTTAGTGAATTCGTCTGCTATTTTTTTCTCATTGTATATTATCTCACCAGACCTATTCTTGATCGCTGTGATTTGCGATCTTTTTTGTATGCCTCTTAACTTGCTTGCGAGAAGTCTGTCGGCCTTGTTTCCCTTGTCATAATACCTCTGACCTGTCCATTTAAGAGCCTTTTCTACATTTTCCAATTGGATATCCCTTCGTTCGCTTCTGGTTGCTGATACTATTTTGTTCGTTTTCCTTGAAGGGTTTGCTTTATGCTGCTGCTCAAGCTTTATAATTTTGTCTGTAAGTTCTTTAATTAGTTTTGATTTGACTTTCTTCCTGTGGGATGCTATTGATATGAGGTTACCTCGAATTGTTGCCTTATGGGCCTCCCACAGGATAGCTGGGGACTCGACCGTGTTGAGGTTCAGTCTAAAATAGTCCTTGAGAGCTATTTTAATCTCTCTTTCCACTTCCTTATGGTTAAGTAAGGAGTCATTCAGTTTCCAGCTATAAGATGTCATTTTTACAAATGGGGTCGAGAGGTTCGGAGATAGGGGCATGGTCGGACCATGTAATCGGCCCGATGTCAGAGTTGGCTGTTGCTTCCAGACTATTCTTGGTAGCAAGAAAATAGTCGATACGTGAATAGGTCTGGTGAGGGGCCGAGTAAAAGGTGTAGTCCCTTTGTCCCTGGTGCTGTGCTCTCCAAATATCCACTAGGGAAAATTCCTTCAAAATGTCGTTACATTTTCTCCCCAGTCGTAGAACCTGGGCTGAGTGTGAGCGTCCCACTATGGGAGATTTGTCTTCGGCTGGGTTAAGTGCCATATTTAGGTCTCCTGCTACAATTAGCGACGGCAGGTAGGTAGGATCAACTTCCTCCAGTACTTGTTGTAGGAAGTTTGCCTGGTTTTCATTGGGGGCATAAAGGTTGATTAGGGCAACCGCGGATCCTGATAATGAGCCGTACACTACTATAAATCTACCCTCTGGGTCGGTTGTTATTTTTGTTAGATTGAATGGAGTGCCCTGACGGATCAGAATAGCCACTCCCCTTTTTTTACTACTAAATGATGAGAAGTAACTCATGGGGTATGCATTTTGGAAAGTTTTGGGCGGGTCCTGAGATGTGAAGTGCGTTTCCTGGAGGAAAACAATGTCCCCCTTTGATTTTTTTTCAGTTCTTGAAGGGCGAGCCTCCTTTTCTTGTTGGTCTGTAGACCCTTTACATTTAGGGATACTATATTGATTGTGTTTTGTGTAGCCATATTTTCTCTTGTTTCTCTTTCTTTTTGCCCTCTTCGGGCCTTAGGACCTTACCCTTCCCACTAGGGATGGTCCGAGATCTGTTAGCAGGGGGTGTTACTCCCCTATTAGGGTCAATGAGCTTTTTGTTGCTCTGGCACTTCTGGGTGGCCTCCCAGAGGGGGCGTGAGGGTGGGGGAGGAAGGGAGAAGGGAGGGAAGTCCTGCTGGGACAGTATCAGAAGGGCTGAAAAAAGAAAGAAACAGACCTTGTCAGGGTCTTGAAAATATGTGACCGGTCTGAACTAAAGACCGGTAGTTAGGGTTTAGGGCCCTAGGGGGAGTACGTCCGGTTTCGCCCGCCAACAGGTCCGAGAGAGGTGGGGACCCTTGATTTGTCTGGGGCCCTTTTGCTCCTCCCGGACTCTTCCGTGTTGGTACAGGTGAGGGGAGGGGGGGGCTATGGAGGGGTGTGGGAGGGGGGGGTTGTGCGGATCTGTGAAACCCCTTTTTGTGGCTGGCCTCTCGAGTTTTCGGCCAGAGCCTTGGTTCTAGGCTGGGTTAGCATTGGGCTGGGCATTGGGGGGGGGGGGGGAGGAAGGGAGGGGTAGAGGGAGGAGTTGCCCGAGCAGTATGGATCTGGTTGGTCACAATCATTGGTATTCATGTATCACAGTTATATCACAGTTTTATCAGCAAAGCGTTAACAGTTATAATTCCTCAGTTTTTGGACCACTGCTCACGCGAATAAGGGGGGGGGAAGGGGGAAGTGCATGCGGGAGGCGGGGTAGGGGGGGCTAGGAGGGGGGGGGAGGAAAGAGTTGTCCCTTTAGTTGGGATCTTGTTGGTCATGTTCATTGGCTTTCCTATAATACAGTTATATCACAGTACTATCAACAGTGCATTAACAATTATAATTCCTCAGTTGCTGGTCTACCGCTCACTTGGGGGGTGGAGGGGGGTACAGGGGTGGTGGGGTGCAGGGGGGATGGGAGGGGGGGAGGGGGAGGAAGGGAGTTGTCCGTATAGTGAGGGTCCAGATGGTCATAATCATAGGTATTCAAGTAACAGTCATATCAGTTTTATCAACAGTACATTAACCATTATAATTCTACAATTTTCGGTCCGCATCTCCCTTGAGAGGGGGAGGGAAGGGGGGGGGAGTGTTTGTGGGGGGAGGGAGGAGGGGGGGGCGGGGCGGGTGATGCCTGTACCATGCGGATCTAATTGGACACTCACTTTGGTATTCATGTATCACAGTTATTTCACAATATTATCAACAGTGTGATGACGGTTCTAATTCCTCAGTGTGGGGGGGAGGGGGAGGAAGGGGGGAGGGGAGGGGGAGTTGCCCGCATAGTAGAGATCTAGTTGATCACATTCAATGGTGTTCATGTAAAACAGTTATATCACAGTTTTTCCAGTCGTGCGTTCGCAGCTATTCCCTCAGTTTGTGAACCACTTCTCGCTTGAAGGGGGGGAGGGGAGAGTGTGTGCGGGAGTGGGTGGGGATGGGGAGGGGTGGGTGGGGATGGGGAGGGGTGGGTGGGGATGGGGAGGGGGGGGTGGATGGGGAGAGGAGGTGGGGATGGGGAGGGGGGGTGGGAGGGGTAGGGGGGATGGGGAGGGGGGGTGGGAGGGGGTGGGGGGGGATGGGGAGGGGGGGTGGGAGGGGGTGGGGGGGGATGGGGAGGGGGTGTGGGTGGGGAGGGGGGAGGCGAGTACATGTATGTTAAAAAAAAACCTTTGGGCTTATACCTTACTATAATATAGATGTAACACAATTTTATCCTATGGTGCAATTATAACAGAGTTTTCTCAGTAAAGCGTTTACATTTGTAAGTCCTCTGTAAATGCACGACAGCGCGTTTGTGATATAAAGGGAGGGGGGAAAGGGAGCAAGGATGGGTAGGGGAGAGGAGGGGGAAGAGGAGGGGGTGGGAGTGTAAGGGGTGTTAGAACAAGTAATTCTGAATTCTCTCTGAGCACATATCCGAATGAACATCTCCCATTGTTGGCGGTTACACCTTAACAAGTTTGATTTCACAGCCTTTAGAGTGCAGGGGTTGACATTGGCCCCTTAGCTAAGACAGCATCTGTGTACTTTCCTTTTGAGCACTTCGGCTGCATGGGGTTCAGGTTAGGGGTTGCGCATGGAGGGGGGGGGGGTGACGCCCACTCGGCGGAGGGGAAGGAGTGAGCTGCATGATGGGGGGTGGGGGAGGGCGTATGGGTGATTGGGGGTGGTTGGGGGGGACCGGGGTGGGAGGGTGGTTGGGGGGACCGGGGGTGGGAGGGGGGGTGGAGGGGGGACCAGGGGTGGGAGGGGGGGTGGAGGGGAAGGGTATCGGTTGGGCACTCTATGTAGGGAACAGTCACTGACGTCATCAGCTTGTATTTACATGAAAAAAAGGGGTAGGCAAGGGTGTAGTAACTAAGGCAAGTGTACATAACTAGCAGCCCGTTTAGAACTTGGGATCAATAACCTTAAACATGTCTAGTTAACATTACTAAGGGGTGTGGGTCATGCCGCCGCTCCCGAACCACTGTCTTTGTGGGGTGGGTCACCTGGGTCACCCTCCCTAGGGTGGCTCTTCCGAGCGGGAGTCATTTTGCCAAGACCGCGCGGATCGTGGGCCTCCCCCCCTTTCCTTCCCATGGCACCCCATACAGACCGCTCGATGAGGCAGGGCTGTCTTCTCCATCTCCGCCGGAGTGTCCTTGTATCGTTCGCGGCCGTGCTTGGTCCTTGGACTTCACCAGTGAGATAGGCGCCGGAGGGAGTGGAGAGTTGGGAGCCGTCTCATCATCTCGTCCTCTGTTGGGGTTCGGTGCTCAGGAGGTAAGTGGTTCATCGTACGATGGGCCGTCTGCTCCGATCCTCTCGCGGTTTGGTGGGGGTTGGACCCGGCATTGCAGGGGTCCCACCGATGGTTCTCGGGTGTCACTCATGAAGGGGGTTCTGGGCTGCAGGGGGGTTCAGGAACAGGGCGACGATCAATCGGGGGTAGTGTCTGCCGGCCAGCAGTGTTCGGTTCAGGCTTCTCACTTGTTTTTATTTTGGGACTGCGCCGCTATTCTCTGTGAGGATCGTATAGATCTTTCCTCTTCTTCGGTGCCTCTCGCTGGGTGCTCCGTCCCCGACCACGAGGGCGGGGGGAGAGGTCCAGTGCTCTAGCAAATTCGTGCATCTCTACCGGTCTTCTCAGTACCAGGAATTTCCCGCTTTTAGAGACTATCAACTTGAACGGGAATCCCCAGCGATATTTGATCCCGTTCTCCCGCAACAGTATGGTAAGCGGTTGGATTTCTTTTCTTCTGTTGATAGTAGTCTTTGAAAGATCACTGAAGACTTGTATGGTCTCGTCCTGGAAAACAACAGAACCCTTTGCTCGGCAGGCATTTAGGATGGTCTCTTTCATAGAATAGCTATGGAATCGGACGATGATGTTGCGCCGTCTATTAGGATCAGCTGACCTGGGCCCGAGGGCTCTGTGCACCCGATCAATTTCCATGTTGCTCTGGTTTGTTTCACCGCAGACACGGGAGAGTGGGTCTTCTGGTTTAGCGTCTCCCTCGGGCTGTCGGGGCCTGGTTGCTTCAGCGGGCGGGCCGCGTGGACCAGGCCATCTTGCATCCTCGTCTCGGGACTTTTGTGTGCAGGGGGAAAGTATCTCGCTACGCCTTGATTTGTTGGCTTTTTGACTCTTGCCTGCATGCTTCCCTTGTTCCTCTGACTTTTAGTGGTCGGGTGAGCCAGGAGAGTTCGGGGTAAAGTGATCAGCGATTGCTATTGTGAGTATAGGTCCCCGGAACTCTCTCAGCAAGCAGCCATGCTGGAGGGCGTCACCGGAAGTCTCTCCATTCATGTGCTTCTTTAAGCAAGTGTATCTTAAGGTGTGTCTTAAAGGTGGATAGAAGGTGCCAATCAGGTATTGAGGGGAAAGGCATTCCAGAGGTGCGGGGCAGTCAGCGAAAAAGGTTTTAAGGTGGGAGAGGACTATAGATGCAAAGGGGGTAGAAAGAAGACATCCTTGAGCAGAACGCAAGAGTCGAGATGGTGCATAGCGAGAAATTAGGGCTGAGCTGTAAGGAGGGGTAGAGGAGTGTAAAGCTTTAAAAGTGGGGAGAATTGAGTGTGAGATGTGGAATTTGAGTACAATCACAGCAAATCACAGTAACAGAAAATAGCAGTACTGCACACGTACAGTATATATCAAATACAAAAAAGACTTGCGATATCACCGGTGCACCTGTCAGGGAAATCTGTGGAAAATCCTAGACTACCTAGAAAAATGGAAATCCAAATCCGCAGTGCCTTGGACCAGCCAAGTTGAGCCCAGGTGCTGAGGAGGATTCTAGGGCTGCTGCGAGCTCATTGATGTAAATGTTAAAGTGTGGGACTCGGGCTGCAGCCTTCTCTAACTCCATGACCTTAATGGAAGAAGTCTGTCCTTTTAACTTTCACGCAGCATTTGTTTTCAGAGTACATACTTTTGATATTGTCATATGTTCTCCCCCCTATTCCGCTCTCTAATATTTTCAGCAATAGATCTGGATGCCAGATGGAGTCAAAGGCATTTTTGATGTCCACAAAGCAAGCAAAGATTTTGCTGTCGTCCGGTATAGATGTGATCCGTGGTACGGTAATTTGGCAGGAAGCCAGTCTGGCTCTTGCTCAGTACACTCTGCTCTGTAATGAAGGTGAACATTCTGCTGTTAAGATGCTGCTGTTACAGATACCTCTGTAATTAGATGGGTCTAGCCTGTCTCCTTTCTTGTGGATAGGGGTTATCAGTCCTTCGTTCCACAGTTCAGGGAAATAGCCAGTAGTAAGGACCAGGTTAAACTATTTCAGTAGAGCTTTTTGTATAGATGGATTGCTGTACTTCAGCATCTCTTGTAGAATGCCATCTGGTCCACTGGCTTTCTTGGTTTTTTAGTTTTATTTTTTCTTTTATTCCCTGGATTGTGATTGGTATGTCAAGGGGGGTTTGGTTATCTTTTATAGTGTTCTCCAGTGATGTTTGTTTGGTGAGGATTTTTTTTGTTCTTTCGTCAGGTTTTCTTCTGGGATTTCTTGGTAAAGGTCCTCGAATTAGTTTTTCCAGATGTTGCCTTTCTGAATGGCCATGTGTCTGTTATTCTGCTTTGTATCCAGATGTTTCCAGGTTTGCCAGAAGGTATTTTCATCTAATGCTTCAATTCTTTTTAATTTTTTGGCAATGTGGTTTTGTTTTTGCTTCCTTAAGATGTGCCTGTAGTGCTTCAGGTGTTGGTGGTACCTTATTCGTAGTTCTGTATTGTTTGGGTCTCTGTGTTTTTGTTTGATATTGTTCGCAGGCTTTTTCTAAGGATGTTGCATTCATAATCAAACCATTTTTCTTTGAATTTGGTTGTCACTATCTTGTGGAGCTTTTGTTAATGAGGTTTTTTGTTGCTTTGGTGTTGCAATGTGAGCCTCTGGGTTTTCTTTCTTATTGGTTGATACTGCCATTTTATGTTTCTCTTCGAGTTTCCTCAGTTTGTCTCTGATCTGCTTATTGTTTTGTTGCAGGGTTATAATAGTTTTTTTTGTTCTTGCATAGTTGCCATGGCTTCTTCCCTTGGCTGATCTTGTATATTTGCCATGTATTCATTTTTTTTATTTTATTAATTTCTTCTTTTAGTTGGTCAGTGCTCATCTCTTGAGATTGTTTACTTAACATGTCGTCTTTGAATTGTTAAATCCCTATTCAGCTGAGACAAGCTGTCTGTGATTAATGCTGGTAGGTGGATATGGTGTGCTGGGGCTTGGTGTGATATCTTTGCTGGCTGTGTTTCTGACTCGATATTTATTTATTTATTTTTTATGTGTGTTTCTTTGTTCTGTCTCACTGTTTTCCTTATTTGAGGGAAGCTATTTTTCTTCAATTGACTGGACTTTAAGTACATGGAAAATACACTCAAATTCTTGCAGACTGCTCTCACTGCTTTGGATCATGATGGTGCCATTGTGAAAACCATTTACAGTTAAATATAGTGCTCTGTGACTCTTTCCCATCATGGATTTTTATTTGCCTTCCATGACACTGTGTGTGTTACATATTGTAACGTGCCAGGCTGCAGATGGTTCTGCAAACAAAAGTACGTTTGTTTTTTTATCTATCTCTCCCTTTCTTTCTTTTTTTTTTGCTCTTTTTTTTCTCTCTCGCCCCTCTGTGTTGTGCTGTTGGTCTGGTCACGGTTCTCCCTCTGTGTTGTGCTGTTGGTCTGGTCACGGTTCTCCCTCTGTGTTGTGCTGTTGGTCTGGTCACGGTTCTCCCTCTGTGTCTTAGTCTGTGGTCCTCGGTGTTGGTAGGTGCAGAGAACCCATTTCAATGTAATTAATTCAATTTATTGCATATAAAATAGTAACTCTACACTTACATAAAGTAATGGCCGCGTCGGCGCCAACAGGGTCCTTATTAGCGTTCAAAACAAGTTCATGTGATGGTCTTCTGTACCCTTCTACAGGAGTAATATATCTATAAAACTAATCCAGAGTACAATCTGTGTGGTATAAGGTTCAATAGCCTCCATGAAGATCAGTCGCTTCCCACCAACCTAGATAAAGATTGGCATAAGTTGGGGCGACTGTGGTCCCCATGGCCATCCCTTGTGTCTGGTGATTGATGTTCCTGTCAAATAGAAAGTAATTTCTGGTCAGGGTGAAATCTAGTAGTTTAATAACATTCGTTTATAAGCTTCCATGCAGTCATTTCTTGATCGTTAAAAATAATCTATCGCTTGTAGTCCTGTCGGATGAAGAATGCTCTGATGAGGAATGCTATTGTAGATACTCTCTACGTCTAATCCCACTAGTAAAGTCTGTGCACGAATACATACATCTTCCAGTTTTAATAAGGCGTCCTTTGTGTCACACGTAGGAAGGTAACGTGCACACAAATGGTCGTAAGAAATTGTCAAGATACATGCTTGCTTTACAAATAAGATTATCAATGCCTAATACTATGGGTCTGCCCTGAGGGGGAGAGGTCCCCTTATGAATTTTGGGGAGGTGATAGAATGTGGCTATTTGTGGTGTCGTGTTAAAGAGAAAATTAAGCTAATTCTTGGAGATCACTTTTTGTTCAAGACACTCCTTTAGTAACAGTGAAAGTTCTTTTAGATAATCTTTAGTAGGATCTGTCTTGAGTATCTTGTAGCATTGTCTGTCCGACAAAAGGTGCGTACGCTCCTTGACATAGTCTGTTTTGTCTAAAATTACTGTTGCTGCCTGTGACAGGACGGCCTGTGGCTGAGGTCAGACAATAGTCCACATGTATAGTTTCAGGTTTAAAGCAAATGTTGAGTGGTTTTATTTATCCACTGCATAACTCGACATGTGGGCACACTGTCCCTTTAAGGCAATACATGAAACAAAATAACATCTACTCCCCATTGGGAGAATTTACTAACAATCCCAGCCCTGTCTATCAGGCTGGCTGGCTATGTCCAGTTACCAAACCTTTAACAGCCAGGAAAACAATATTAACAGTTCTTACTGTGTTTGTGAATCCATCTGCATAGCAGCTTGTCTAGGATAGCTCTGTAGAATGAGACAGACAGCCACCTGCTTGCAAGCAATGGCTTCCTTATATCTCATGCTGGCTGTCAGGTGTGTCTGCTTAGTTCCTGATTGCCCAGCTATTCTTCCTGGGTTAACCTTCTGAGTGCTGGATAAAGGACTCAGATATGTTTCCCAGGCATAACTACCAGTCCCTGACTTCACCCTTTAACATACCTCCCCTGTTTGTGTGTGTGTGTGTGTGTGTGTGTGTGTGTGTGTGTGTGTGTGTGTGTGTGTGTGTGTGTGTGTGTGTGTGTGTGTGTGTGTGTGTGTGTGTGTGTGTCTAGGGCCCCACACGGCTGAAGCCCAACCCTCCACTCTTTCTCTTGACAAAAAAAATCATCATTTCCATGTTCCCTGCCAGGCCAATGCTATATATCAAAAGAGAAGGGCTGGAGGGCCATGTACCTTCGGGTCAACCTCGAGTTTGTGTCCTTCATGGTATTTAACCATTTCAAGGGTACGTGGTCAGTGACCATTGTGAAATGTACCCCCGCGACATAATGCCTCAAGGCTTCAATTGCCCATTTTACAGCAAAGCTCTCCTTCTCAATGGCGGAATACCTCACTTCCCTTGGTAACAGCTTCCGGCTAAACAATATGGGGTGTTCAACACCATCAAATTGTTGGGACAGAACTGCTCCTAGTCCTACCTCGAAGGCATCTGTCTGAATTATGAAGGGCTCTTTAAAATTTGGGCTCCGAAGAGCGGGGCCCTCTGACAGGCACTTCTTTAACAAGTCAAAGGCGTTTTGGCACTCCCAAGACCATCTAACTTGGGTTGGGGCACGCCTTTTTTTTTTTGATGTTAGGGGTGCTGTAATTTCTGAAAAATTGGATATAAACCGCCTGTAATACCCTGCTAACCCCAAAAGGGAGCGGACCTGCGTCTTTGTCTGTGGGGTTTGGACTTCCTTTATGGCAGCCACCTTGCTGGCAAGTGGCCTTACTATCCCTCCGCCAACGGCATAGCCCAAGTATTTTGTAGTGGCTTTTCCCAGGGCACATTATTTTGGATTGGCAGTGAGCCCTGATTCTCTTAAGCACGTTAGGAGTGCCTTTAACCTTTTTATATGGGACTGCCAATGCCTACTATAGATGACGGTCATCAAAGTAGGCAGCGGCATATGCCCTATGGGGTTGTAGCACTTTGTCCATTAATCTTTGGAACGTGGCTGGAGCCCCATGTAACCCAAATGGCATAGTGACGAATTGGTATAAACCGAGAGGGGTGGAGAAGGCAGTTTTGCATTTTGATTTTTCTGCTAAACGTATCTGCCAATATCCTTTCGTGAGATCTAGGGTGGAGATATACTCCGCTTTGCCAAGAGTCAAGCAATTCATCCACCCTAGGCATTGGGTATGCATCAAATCTGGATACAGCATTTACCTTTTGGAGATCCACGCAAAACCTCACCTTCCCATCTGGTTTAGGGACCAACACTATAGGGCTACACCATTCGCTGTGGGACTCCTCGCTCATGCCCAATTCCAACATGTCTATCTCCCTCTCTACAAGGTCTTTTCGGCCCTCTGGCAATCTATAGGGACGGGACCGTACTTTTACGCCAGGTTCCGTCTCAAGCCTCTTTCAATTACTTTTTTCTGGTTGTGTTAATTTTTGTTGTGCTGTGTAGTGCGCCTGCGCAAGCCCCTGCAGCATGATTAAATGTTAAAGGTTGCATAGCAATGTGATCACGCATCCAGCGTCTAAGTCTGAACTGTATGAAGGTAACGGAGTGCTCCGTGGCAGTGGCAGCGTGCGCAAGCACTTCCTGTGCTCCTGACTGAGGTCGCGTGAGTAAGCGTCCCTGGTTGCCAGGCAACGATGCCGTTGTCAGATAAATGCCCAAGCAGAAGCAGAGACGTATCTCCTCGGAGTTCTGAGAATGGTGCTGTAGTGTAAAAAAAGAGCCACTTTTTTGCACTTGACAAAGACCGATCGGGCCGAAACTTTGTGTTTGCTTCAATAAATATTTTCTATTTTTTAAATCGGTGTGCCTTATCCTCTATTTTCTTTGTATGCAGTGGATTGGATGCAGCTGATCGTACATGGATGGGAGCACCGGTAATTGTATCACCTTTGTTTATTTTCTTGGTGTGCAGCATTTATCCTCCTGTGCATTGCTGTAGTGTAAAAACATATGCAAAACCCTTACAATAAAGTGACAGGTGAATGGGGGAAACCGTATATAACATGTAACACATGATGATGCTAGAAAAAGACACTTTGCTACAGGGTCCAATGAAAGTACATGAAAGCGTTACTTTTTTACTTTGGTAGGAATCACTTCACTCAACACAGGGAGATTTTGACAGCACTCCGAAACACAAATACGAGCTCGGGAAGATAGGAGTTAGACAACAGGGCTGCTTCCACACTTCAAAGTTTTATTCAGTTGTGCCCTGACATTTATACAGAAAATCAAGGGCATGTTAATACATAACATCATGTTTAACAATGTGAGAAATAACTAGTTTCTGTAGAGGTTATGTATCTGTGTCTTTGGACAAAGCATTAGTGAATCATTACATCTTGCTTGTGTTTGGTCGGCAGTTTCTACTTCGACATTACAAAGAGAAATACAGTGGCGGCCGCCTTGAGTCTAAATCGGCCGCCACCGCGGGAATTTTTAAACTGCGTGCAGACGCGGGCTTTTTTTTTTTTTTTTTTAGTTTCGGCGCCTGCGGCGCTTTCATTGTTCAGTGCCATTAGCGCTGAACAGAGATGCGGCTGGCGCGCGGCCACGAGATGCGGCTTGCGCGCGGCCAAGTTCGGCTGCTAAAGGAAACAGCCCCGAACAATTCCGGGTAAGCTTTAGAATAAGCTTAGCCGCAACAGTACAG
Organism: Ascaphus truei; assembly: GCF_040206685.1. Classification (NCBI taxonomy): domain Eukaryota; kingdom Metazoa; phylum Chordata; class Amphibia; order Anura; family Ascaphidae; genus Ascaphus; species Ascaphus truei. The sequence continues at coordinate 16,397,632 of NC_134499.1, forward strand.
AGAATGTTTATCAAGAGCATGCAGCTGTCTTGTTTGGGACATTTTACAGCTCTTGCTATTGTATGAAAGACAAACTGAGAACAACAGAAGTAAATAAAGATTACAACTAGCATAGTGAGTTAATTCTCTCAGTACTGGAACAGCTCATATAAGAAGGATAAAGCTAGCAGATTATATTAACTCTTTCAATCCCTGAGACTTGTAGAGCTGACATATAATTTTAACCCCTTCAGTACATAAATCCAGGAACTGGGGAGGATACTGGTGAAAGATAGTAGTGATGTAAGCCATCCCCAATGGGTAGCATGTGTGAGCTCCGTGTGGGTAGATCTGTCCATTGATCTGGAGTCACAGTGAAATCCTTTATTGCATAGTTGCTTCCAAGTCACTGTAACCATAAGTGCATCCAAGAGGATGTCCCCCTCTTTGATTGTATTCTAAATGGCCACATCTGGTTGTGACATGTTAGGGTCAGGTATACCTCAGCGGGACCGAAGACCATGTGGCATGCTACATTGTGTCGTAGCTCCAGAGTCCTTGTGTAAAGCAAATGATGTCTCCTTCTTAGTTAGGCCTGGGACATAGTGGACTTGAAGCTCGCTGAGGCGCGCTCCTGCTCTGCCTCGCCTGCTGAAAATTGAGCTTTTTCCTGTCCTTGCAGGCGAGGCAGTGAGCGCGCTCAGTAGGCGGAGGTGTGCCGGGAGGCAGGGCTAGTCCCCCACTCCCATTGGATGGGAGCGGTCACGTGACCGCTCCTCCGCTTCCCCGAGCGGCAAATTTCAAACCTGCCTGTCCCAAGTTTCTCAGGGGGAAACTATAGCCGCGCTGATGACAGATGCAGGGGCTTTGTGCATCTGCTCAGCGTGGCTCAGCCCGCCTCAGCGACGCTTAAACTCACTATGTCCCAGGCCTTAGGTTACCATATGATGACAGCATGTGACTTGCATTGTGGCTTGCTGAAGTCAGATGCCCCTTTTGGACATACTGATGGAGCGGCCGCTATTAGAACATTTAACGCGGTGTGTAGATTGGAATACCCATGCGATGACGCGCAATTTATTTGAATCGCGTTGACTTAAACACGCAGCTTGTTTATCGTTTTGTCCGGGTCAGAAAAGGGCATTTTAGCGTTGTCTGCAATATCGTCAACTCAAGTGGGCGATCGCGAGTTGTTGTCATAAAAATCCAATAGCAATTCAATGTCTGTATTATACACAGAGCAGCGTGTGTACTGTGCAGTATCTGTAGTATACAGTACGCAGAGCATCGTGTGTACTGTATCTGTATTATACACCGAGCAGTGTGAAACGCATAGGCGTGTCACAGTATCACATTCTGCGCATTAAACATTATGATGACCTTTTGAAAATATTTATTTGAACTGATAATCCATCATACTGTATAGCGCTCTCGCCCCCGCATACGCTCAAGGATTTCAACTTCTTATCTACAGTACACCTCTCCCACACCATTCATTTGTAATGGATGGCTTTCTGGCTTGAATCTTCCCGAGCGTGGCGAACGCGGCATAAATAGTGGTCAAAATGCAGAAATACCGAATTGAATACAGCGGTCAACACAAAAATTGATTTGAGATCCGTTCGAATAACGGACGCTCCATCAGTATGCTGGTGCCTGCACAGCACTAATATTTAGAGGAAGCAGCTTAGTGAATAGTCTTCATTTAAACCCCTGGGTTTGACCGTGTCCAATCCATATATCATTTTCGCTTCTAGTTGAAGTAGGAGTTTGTTCCGGTCACCTCCGCGTTTCGCTGTATGTGCTTTTGAATAGACGTGCACCTCATAGTTGCCAGACTGTGATGTTTTTCTTTGAAGTGTCTGGGTACTGGTTGATGTTTGAGGTCCTCTTTATTTTCAGTGTCCGCTAGAGCTTTTCGTATTGATGAGCGATGTAGACAAATCCTTTCCTTGACCATTCGCAATGTTTTGCCCACATAATAAAGTCCGCACGGGCAGCGTATGATGTATCCGACGTAGCGTGACTCAGTTTAAATAATGCTTGATCTTAATCTGATTCCCACTATGGGGATGTGAGAGTGATTGATTTTCCCAAAATCAGGAACTGGCAATTGATTCAGCCATGGCATTTGTGCACACCAGCTGGTCTTTGTAGCCATGAAGGTTTGGTAAGGTATTTTGAGACTGGATCCGCCTGGGTAAGGTAGCCCCCCCCTCCCCCAGGTTTCCGACCCCTTAGGTAGCAAAACCATTGGGGTGTCTTGAAATGTCGTCCGATGGCCTTGTCATTGGCTAGAATGTGCACATGCTTTTGAATGCTCCTTTTGATCAGGCTAGATGCAGTGCTGATGTTGAATCTGTCGTCTGTCACTGGTTTTTGAGGTTGTTGGAGGAGTAGAAAAAATGATCAGCAGTCCTGCCGCTCCTGACAGAGATACAGAATCACCAGTGAAAAAAGTTTAAAAAATGCATTATTAATCTACATAAAAACGGATACAATCCATGAACAAAAAGGAACCTCCTCCCACGCGTTTCAACCAAACTAGTCTTTCTCAAGGAGTGTAGTTTGCAGAGGGGGGTAGGGTACTATTTAAGGGGTGTGTGTGTGGTGGCAATCCAAATATGTTTGTTATTTAATGGAGATTATAATAACTACTCTATAAATAAGGTATATAACTAATCTATTGCATCTCATGTAAAATTGCTGTTGAACATGAACATATCCAAACTATTGACATACTACAGTACATATGTTATTTAAGTGAATATCGATGAATGGTTCAACAAATCTTTTGAGCAACCAAATGGGGATTGATGATCTCCAATATCATTTTTAGACTATCTGTATATTGAGATATTACTGAACACAATCTAAACATACAAGAATTTACATTTATGGTTTTCTAGATATATTTTATATTAGTCAATCTCATAAATTTCAGCGTTTCATCTAGCAGATAGAAAAACATTGAAAGCAACATATAAAGTCTCTATAATGAGAATAGGCTGTCACAGATTTAAAGGAACATGTCATTAAAAAAATAATGAATGCTGAGGTCATACAAGAAAAAACCTTGCGGGGGAGGGGGGCATCCAAGAACACAATGGGGGCAACCAGGAAACAATAATGCGACTGAAATTCAGGGACTATAGAAAACCTCAAGTCCTATTCCTTGTTCAAACCCTGTGGCATCAATGTGCCCATAGTGAATATCCAGAATGTTTCTCTTTGGTTTAGTACCCTGGATCTGTCTCCCCCCTCTCACATGAGGTTTAATGTGTTCCAAAATTACACATTTAAAAAATTTCAAACTACAATGTTGACATAGTTTAAAATGATTGGAGACAGGATGTGCAATGTCTAAATTCGTAATATTTCTCATATGTTCGAGCATTCTAATTTTGAATGCTCGTGTTTTTAAACCGATTTTATCTTTGTCACATCCACACGTGATCATATAAATAACGTGATCAGTGTTGCATGTGACAAAGGATAAAATCGTAAACTCTTGTTTGATCACTATTGGTGAATATTTGTTGGCGTGTCTGTTAAAACCTCTTGCTCTATTTGGTGCCGTATCAATCTCCTTGATGTCGTAGCCTCTTTCTTTGACGCGTGATGCCATTGTGAGTAGAGCTTGCTCAACTTGTTCAGGATCGCTGGTGATTCTCATCACTTGTACTAGTTGAGAAAATGGTAGGCCTTTCTGAAGTGAAGTTGGATGGTGGCTGGTTACGTGTAATGTATTTTTGTCAGTTTATGAAAGATTCGCTTTTGTATACTATGGTGTCTAGGAACGGGACTTCTGTATGAATGAAACTGGCCGTGAAGCATATCGTTGAGGGTATATGATTTAGATAATCAATGAACTCCAGAAGTTGTTTCTGTCCCCCCCAGATGAGGAAAATATCATCTATGTATCTATAGTACACGAAAATATGTTCTGAGTAGGATGTCATTCAGGATATGTGTTTGTTAATAGCTGTCCATGTATGTTTGTGTAGGAAGGGGCCATGTTTGAGCCCATTGCTGAGCCCATTGTTTGCAGGTAGAATTTATGTTCGAATCTGAAGAAGTTTTTTATTTATGTAGGATAATGTCAATGAGTAGGAGCAGGAACTCAGGGGGTTGGCCCGTGTGACTGTCAAAATTACTGAGATTACTCCTGATGGCGTCAATGCCTTCTTGGTGGGGGATATTGGTGTATAAGTTTGCTACATCAAGGGTAACTAGGATGGTGTTTTTCTATGGGAATTGTCAATCCCTGTATGAATTCTGTTGTGTCTCTGATGTAAGATTTCATGTTGATCACTATAGGCTGCAAATAAAAATCTGCATATTGAGAGGGTGACACAGTAACCCCCTGGCCTGCCCGGTTGTGTTGTAATTGATTTATGGATCTTTGGTTAAATATAAATCACCGGTACTGTAGGGATTTTTTTGGAGTGAGAAATGTTGCTGTGTCTTCTAATATTAATCTATTATCAGTGTCTAGTTGAATAATTGAGTCAATTTCTTTCTTGTAAGCTATTGTGGGGTCTCCTTGGAGTAATTTGTAATGAATTTTGGTGTTAAATTGCTTCAATATTTCACTTCTGTATGTGTATGCCATGACCACTATACCACCTCCCTTGTCCGCTGCTCTGATTATCTCTTTGTTGTTTTGTAATGATTTAAGTGCCCCTAGTTCCTCCTTTGTGCAATTTGAAAAACTTGTAGGATGTTGCTTGATGGCTTGTTTCGTGTCACCTTCCACTAGTTCCATGAATGTGGAGATGTTGTGATTTAATGGTCTGTGGATCAAATATGCTTGCTGGTTTGAAGGTGCAGGATAAAAGTGTGTTACAGTACAGTAGGTTGAAGTATGGAAGTGTTGTCTGGGTTTTTGCTGAAGAAGTCTTTAAGTCTAAGGTGCCTATTCAATTTGTACAGATCTACCTCCCATTCAAAAGACTCCTGTGAGTGTGTGGGTACAAATGATAACCCTTTGCTCAGTAATTGTGTTTCTGCTGCACTCAGGGTATGTTGGGAGATGTTATATATTACGTTTTCTTTGCTTGTCCCTGTTTGCCTCCCTTGTATTTGGATTGGCGTGGAAGGAATCTGGTGTTTCCTACCCCCTCTCCTGACCTTTCTCCCCCGTCTGAGTTTGGTAGTGGAGGTTTGATGTCTGTTTGCCTATCTCTAAAAAAGATTCTGTTGGTGCGTTCTCTTGGTTGTTTGATAGATCTGTGTCACTGGTGTTGTATGTGGTGCCTGAGACCCCTGCCCTTCTGCTCTTTGAAAAATGTTGTCCTGGGCTGCTGTTTACCTTGTTTGTTTCCCCAATCCAAGTAGCCACCTGTATACCCGTCTTTCCTTAGTCTGTGGTGACCTGCTTAAGCTTTTGTTTTTTGTATTTCACAATGCTGTCTCTATACGTGTCAATGGATGTTTGAATTGTATCTAGCCAATTCGTGCTAGTGTCCTCACTCAGTATGTGTCCCTGTTTGGTGTTTATGGTTTCAATGTTTTGTCTGATCTTAACGAGCTCCTTGATTGATTTGACTATACTAGTTATAGAACAAAGGAGCATTTGTTAAGGATGCCAATCCACCTCTTGCAGAAGTCTGGGTCACTTCTGCCAATTGTGGGTTGGTTCTTGATCCTGAACTCCCGTGGTAGTAATTTCTCCCGGTGATAGTGTGAGTGACCCTGTGTAAATAGACGTCTACTTCCCTTTTTTTAATTTAATTAAGTCGTTATAAATATCAGCAGGCTTGTCAGGACCAAAAATGGCATCAATGTTTTCTGAGTATCTGATTTTCGCCATCTCTGCGTCACTGTAGCAAACCGTGTCTGAGAGGTTAGGAAAAATACTAGCAGTGTCATCAAATTCTTCCATTTGCACTAATATATATTTTTTAGAGCAATGATGTGGTATTCAAATAATCCAGGGCTCTGTGTTCCAGACAGTGTCCTAGTAGAATAAATGCTGGGTGCTTGGACTCAGTGAAAGTCATATGGTAAAGCAAGTCAGTCAGCACTCCAATAGCAATTGATATTTGTAGGTGCAAGTCCCATACAGAAAGATAAGGTAATGATACTGTGTTTGGATCCACGAAATCAGGAGACCGCACTCGAGGGTTTGAGAAATAAAGCTGCATTAACAAATCATGGCACAGTACATCCAACGTTTCGGTCCCTGGAACGGGACCTTCCTCAGGGTGGTGAAGTCGGGAAGTGGCACTACATGCAGCCTTAAATACCCTTAATCACCATTGTGACACACCAATAAAGCAATTAAACCAAACATAACGGCTCCCAATCACTAGCAGCTGATGGACTCCCGCCTAAAGTACATTTGAATTAGTTGCGACGGCCATCTTGGATTGCGGAGATCCGACAGCACCAGAGACACTGTAGTGCGCCTGCGCAAGCCCCTGCAGCATGAGCAAATGTTTATGGTTGCATTTACTACCCCTCCCCCCAAATACAGACACCACTTCCCCCACCCATCCAATTCCCCACCTCTCCAACAAACACAATTTCCCACAAATATACTTACCACTTACCTCTGGTTGCTTCTGCCACCAGGTCCTGGCTCTCCCCATCTGCTGCCTTGCCCCTCTCCCCACCTGCTGCCTTGTCCCATGCTGGGCCTCTCCCTCTCTCCAACTGGTGCACCCGGAAATCAGGATCCGCTTTAGTCACTCACTAGTTTGAGAGAGGGGAGCCTGGTGTGGGACGAGGCACCAGCTGGGGGGGCACCAGGACCCAGCGATGGCAACCAGAGGCCTGGCAGCTGGATGCAGAAGTTGGGCCCGGCCAAATTCCAGTGCTGGCCCCCCGCAGCCACCGGGCCCGGGACACTTTTCCCGGCTCTCCCCTCCTGTCGACAGCCCTGATTATGAGCACCAGTCCCATGCCTCCCGTCACGGACTGCAGGAGAGAGAGGTGACAGCGCCAGGTTCCAGCTTCCTGAAAGTGGTCACTGCATCTGCAGTACACAAAGTGACCACGTAGTGTCAGTGTGATTCCATATAACCCACAGAGAATCTTCCCTGAAATACATACAGTGAGCACAAGGTGTCACCATCACTCCCTAATAACCACATGTTCTAGACTAGAGACCAGAAGAATATTTCTTAAATAATCCTTTCATGGAAGAGACCTGCAGAGAATTGCTTTATTAACAGAGTACATGGTTAACCTGGTTGGCGTAATTAAAGACAGGAGGTGTGGTATAGTGGTTATATAATCTGCACAATCTCCTCACCCCTACCACATACAGCACTTATCCGAGATCTGACTCCAAAAGACTGTTCATGGTCCCAATGTTCAGCAAAGTATCCGGCCGCTCCTCCTTCTCTTACCGTACACCCCAAAACTGGAACAATCTACCAGAGACTCTCTCGGCCGCCACCAGTCTAAGATTTTTCAAAACTAAAGCTGTCACACATTTTAATCTAGTCTGTAACTGTTACATACGCCTATAATATATATTATCTCTAACTGTGAATGCAATGTCTTGTATATAATGTATACCCTGTTCAGTTATGTAACTATTTGTAACCATTTATTTGTCATCATAACTCTGTGCCCAGGACATGCTTGAAAACGAGAGGTAACTCTCAATGTATTACTTCCTGATAACACATTTTATAAATAAAATAAATAACTGCTCTGTATACTGTACTCATCGTGTTGCTTCATTTGACTGCTCCCTATAACTCTTCCTATTACTTTAAATACAGTAACTGGCTCCTATAACCCCTTGTGTATCTCCCTATAACCTCAGTGATGCAAATTACACCCAGAAATGACATTAAGTGATGCAAACATCTCATGACGCTTACAGAATTTGACACCCGGCTCTGGCGGTATTATCCCACATTGAGTTATATGATTTAATAATAATGGTTACTTATATCTCCATTAAACACAAACTAAACTAAATAGCAAGCTGCATATGTACCAGCCAATCAGATGCTAGAATGCTCTGCTTTATTATCTGGTGGATAATAACAAGCAGTTCGGTCATAAAATTACAATACAGGGTAATTCATCCAGTTATTCCAATGCTTTTTATATTGCATCAGGAGTCTATCTGTCCATAGCAAACCCACTCAGTGACATTATCCCTTAATGATCAGAGCCCAGGTTACATTAGCCTGCACGCATAACATGCTCTTAGCAATCCTTGGCAGCCTGCATGTGACGTTTGTAGGGACATAACCAGGTTATATTTGTATGTTGCTTGTGTGCCTCTTATTTCTGCCCGCTGCCCTGTAGACTTTTGCAAAGCTGTATTTTCCTGATATTGTGGAAGCGCAGTTTAGTTAAAAAGATAACAATAAACCAGAAGAATTCAAGCCTGCAACAGCCTCTCCCCCTTTATGTAATAACTAATATGGTTCTATAATAATAATAATAATAAAAGGTGCTGATCCCATCTTATCAAAACACTTTTTCTTGGAATCATGTTGAGTACCAACTTTATCCAACGATGGTCATTTCTTCTTGCGAGATGCCCAGCCCACCGCCATTTTTATTTCTTCCCCCATGGGATGGTCTTTTTCCGGGTAATACCCATAATACACTGCTTCATACTTCTTTGAGTGGTCTGAAGTTTCACATTCTTCCGTGCACGAGCACGGGCAGATAACGCGTGTCGAACACTTTCCCTTTGAGGCACAGTGGAAGAGAAGGGTTCCCTTGCAAAGGTGTCCCGTTTCTTCCAAAATTTCCCATCCCATATATGCTATCCTAATAAATATATTTTTTTGCTACCACTGAATTAGATTTTAAGCTGTGTATTCTAATGCCTATTATTTTTAAAGTACTGCGTACACTGTGCTATAAAAATAAGCATACATAAATTTTAACCCTAGATATATCTTCTGCCCTTCCATTCATATTACAGCCTTTTTGTGCAACCCTTATATTTGTATGCAATATCCATTGCTGCAGGAGTTAAATTAGGAGCCATTTTATTTCCATTTATTTTATTACGTTTTAATTAATTTCTACCAAGAAAAGAGATACAGGAGGAAAAATTGGATGGGGAGAGGAAAAGGCAGTGACAAAATAACACTATTTGTTTATTAAGTGATTGCTGTTATTTGGCTTCTTGAATTCAAAATCTGTAGACTATTAGGTTATAGAGAAGATGGAATTAGTTCATCTGTACAAATGTTGGTTTGATATTGGTACTAACAAAACAGTTGTATCCTGTGCCCTACATCCAGTGGCATGTGTCCAGCTTCTTCCTCTGTTCCTGCCCATCTGCAGATCTAGGACTCCTGCCCCAGGCTCACCCCGTGGAGAGACTTTAGATTAAGACCCATATGTACTAAATGGTGCTATTGCATAAGGCGCCTTCCTATGTTAGAAACCAACTTAAAGCCCATAAATATGGCCGCATCGGCACAGCTTGTTAAATATGGGTCGAAGTCCTGGGTCGAAGTCCTGGGCCGAGAAGGTGTAATTATTGATCACGTTCATTTTACGTAGGAGTAAAATGCAGGAATCAAGATAGTCCAAAATGGGGATAAAATAAGAAGGATGTTAGGGCCAATGTATGGATCCTTAATGTTTGCATCCTTCGTTAGGTTGGGGTATTAGCTTTGGTAGGACGACCATGGTAGCCATGCTTCTTGGAATTTATTAATGGTACCGTTAACTTGCTGGTTATATTCTCCATGGTCCTGATGTACCATAACTTGTTCTAATGTCTGATATTGGGCGGGGCGAGGTAGAAGGAGCGGGACAGCTGTTGACCCTGTTTCTTTGCTATTGAGCACCGGGAAGCCAACACAAGATACATTGTCCATTTATTTTTGTTTGAAGTGGGATACAGGTTTATTTAATATATCAATATTTAATAGTTTGTGGGAAATCTCTTGTTTTATAAAGCAGCAAATGGGTAGAAACAATATATTTATTGCATAACTGATATGTAAAAAGGTAGCTTTCAGGAACTCTTCCTCAGGAGGTTTTCTCACAGGATGAGTTGAACAAGGAGAACAATTACAGTGGGGTTATTTATAAAGGTAGAAAATAAGCATTAGTCGCAGATGGTCCTCTGTATTACATGTTACGTGTGTTTGTCAAAACCAATTTCCTTATTTTTTTTTTGTCTGCTGGGGGACTCGCACGTAAACTTAAACAATCGGGGAGGTTTATGCAGGTTTAGAGGTCCTTTTCCTGCTCGTTATTTAAAACTGAGACTTATTTCAGTAAATATGAGATGCAGAACATGAGACATCCTGTTATATTATGTACGTTGGGTAATTTGTTCTCTAACTTCCCGTATTACTCTATAGCGCTACAGTACTGCCAAACTCTCAGACTGATGCAAGTGGAGCAAAATAGAGACTGACACATTGATACACATGTTCTAAAGCAGTGATTCCCGACAGGGGCTTTGTCAGGTGTCTGCAAGGGGTTCACCCCAAAAAATATGTTGTCGGGGATCCCCGGCAGAATAGCGGGTTCCTGAGCCGGTGTGGGGACTGCACACTTAGCATTGGGGGTATAGCTGTCACTTACAGCAGGAGCTGCCAAAGTCATTCCCTATAATGGGCACCCACAGCAGCAGGGCATTGTGGGGTGTGACTTTGGATGCTCTCGCAGTAATTGACAGCTATACCCCCCCATGCTGCCTACACGCCCTGAGGGGCAGTGTGGGGCCTTATTGTGTGTGCCCCCCCATAAGCTCAGGACACTTTACTGCCTGAGATTGGCCACAAGGTTTTGTTACAAATAGTCTGATAAGGCGATGTAATGAAAATGGTGGGGAATATTATGCATTTTAATCAATCTGGTGCTTAAGGTGGTGAACGTTTCTCTTAAAAATACACAAAAATGGGTTTGACAGACCAAGACCCTTCCTGGGTCTGTGCAAATATTTAAAGAGGGCTTAATTGGGGGGGGGGGGAAGAGTTATCACTGATTGCTCACTAAAGTGACGTCATTTAGAGGCTATGAACGATGGCCAGATACTAGGCTGTCGGCCTCAAAGAAGACGAAACATTCTATAATCACTTGTGCATCCCAGAGAGAGGTGACCGCTTAACTGGAGGACTTTGTTAAAAATGAGAATACCATGTGATATTATACAGAATAGATAACGGGTACATATGTGGCATTGTGATGAATCAAATCGTACCACACATTACATTCTGCGAAAATAGATGTTGGGCTGTCACATTTTATAAGAGGGTGGGTAGATCGATGAGACTGCCGCTCCAACAAAAATTGAGGAAACTCGTCAGCAAAGTTGAACTAAAAACTATTTAACTACATAAAAACATGATCAAAACAGAAAAAACTCTCTGGAGGAGAGTTTTTTTTTTTGTTTTTTCTTCTGTTTTGATCATTTTTTTAAATGTAGTTTAATAAACAGTTTTTAGTTCAACTTTGCTTGTGAGTTTCCTCAATTTTTGTTGGAGCGGCAGTCTCATCGATCTATCCACCCTCTTACCTGTTCATATGATTGAATTGACACCACCGGGGGACAAAATAACAGAGGATTTTCTAGCAGCTGATCTTTACCAGATTTCCATCAGCTGAGAGGAGCAAGACGGTGAGTCCATCGTGGGCATCAGTTACTCCACACAGAGCATACCAAGACACGGGATGAATTGGAGCTGCATGTCTTTGTGAAGTAACATATACCCTGCACAGGCATACAGTACTACACCCCATCATATTCTCACCAAACGCCACTTTTGTGTCTCCTCCTACTCACTATCATCTCACTTATCAGGGTTATATTAATCCCTCCACAACCCATTTACAGGCTCTGTTTTTTTATTGTATATATTTTTCAAAAATTTTTGTCTGCTCTCCTGGAGCTTATACTCGGTTTTTCTTCAAGTTATATGTTTTTATACAGGCGTGCGTGTGGTGAGCACGGCAGACGCGGCCATTAAGATGGTGTCTGTCCAAGTATTAGGGAAAGGCAATTATGTTTGCGTTTACATATTGAGGCAAGAATTTAAACGTCTTTTTTAGACGTTTTTTTTTTTCTTCTAAAGTTGTGACAGGGGTGGGCTCATGTTTCAATGGGTCGGGGGGGTAGGGAGGAGGATGGTATATAGGTCTTGCCCTGGAGCTGGGAAATCAGAAGTCAACAGAGGTGTGTTTGGGATCAAACATGTGTTTTTTTTAATTTTTCTACGCCAGTGACCCCTCTCGGGGAAACCTATGGCATATGGTAACGTACTGTATAGGGATTTCTGTTTTATGTTTTATCCTGTTATTTTAAGAAATTGTTCTGCATTTGTCACTGTATGCTCTTGTAATACTTTTTCTGTACTCTAAGCACTGAATATGTATATATTAAACAATTCTTGATGTTTTTGGGGTTTTGAATGAACTGTTGCATGCTTTGTAGAGTGTTTACATTTTATTTTTCTAACAGATTTGTGTGTGTTCAGTGCATAGTTTTTTTTTTTTCTATAATAAACAGGGACCTGAGACCCTGGCAGATATATAGTAATTATACCTATATTTCTTGGGTGGTGGCAGCCGATGGATATGATTGCAATTGAGTAATGGGGTTAATATTAACTAATTGAAAGTACCTTGTGCAGGCGAACAGTGAGTTTGCTAGAGTAGCAGTGTTTATTAACCCTGGTTGGAGATGTAAATCACCTGCCCACTTGTGTGCTGTTCATGACAGATGATATGTGGGGGATGGATTGAGGGGAGATATTGTTCATGTGAGGGACCTTTGCGAAAGTGAAAAGTGGGCCAGCTAGAGAGCTGTGTAACCCTTGTCCCCTATGCAAGTCACGTGCTCACAGGTCTGCTGTAGGTGACAGTCGGCAATAAAATTGATTAATTAGGGGTACTCAATATATAATAAAAATTGGAAACTGAGTTTAGATACTGCCATGTTTGGAGCTTGGTGTGTAATTCCCATGGTGTCTGATGCACTCAGACCAGGAAAGCATATAACTGTGAACTTTATTATATGAATGTGTATCCAATGTATTGTACGGAGGTCATGTGGTGAGGTCTCCCTGGCGGAAGAATAACATTGAGCATCATTCCGGAGACATTCTGTGACAGCAGCAAACCCAATACATGGGAAAGACGCCCCTACCACTTCTCATACAGCATAGGAACACGGACGCAGTGACTATGAACAGGAGCCCGGCTGTAATTCTACCAAAGGTCTGTAATAGCTAAGAATGGGGGAGCAGAGCTGTCAGAGAAGAGAGAGAACATGATAACGTTTTTCCATTTCACGAGTAACCAAAACATTCAATTTTATTTCAGCGCAATGTGACTTGAATACAAAATGTACGGCAGCTGATAATACCGTTATAAAGCTGAATAAATAAATCAGCCCTTTTAGTAGCATGTATTGAGGAAGGGCAAAAGATGTTCCCCAAAACTTGAAAACTGGAAAATATTTAGTAATTGTAAGAAAAATTAGCACCTGCTGTATAATGCTTATCGTTATATTATCTGAATATTTCAACCCAGTTTCAAAATGAAACCCCTTATTTACCCTTTTAAAAGGCTGCTGACTTGTAATATATTATTACTTTGATCTCAGGACAAGGGATTGGTATCTCAGAAACCACAGCTGACAGATACATTTGTGTGAGGGAAGATGATGAATGTCATGTTACTATCCTGATACCACGGAAATGAAAGCGGCGATAAAGAATACGTTTCACTACAACCACACAAGTTTGGAATAGTTTTACTTCTGCTTCTTATAGCACCATCATTGTTTTTTGTTTTTTTTTCCCCTCTCCCCCCCCCCCCCCCCTCATTTTCTATTTGATAACCTGATGAAGTTATTATCTCACCGGTCACGTTGCGGAATGTCCTGATATTATTTCTTTGTCTTGGAACTCAGCATGACAGATATAAATCCCAGTGTGTGAGATATTTACTCTGTGCAGCTCAATCTGAGACACATACTAATTCACTCGCGTATCCTGTCCCGCCATGATTATTGCAACAGTCTCCTAGTTGGCATTCCCTTCCTTTACCTGCCCCTTCAAATCATCAAAAATCCTGCTGCCAGACTTGTCTACCTCACTCACCGCTCCACTTCTGCTGCTCCACTACGCCCATTCCCACACTGGTTCCCACAGCCTCTAGAAATGTAAAACCTGAGCTGGGACTTACAAAGCTCTCAATGATGCTGTCTTCCCCCTTACATCGCAGCCCTCAACCCCAAATACATATCTAAACGCCCCCTCTGTTCTGCCGACAACAGCCACCTCTCCTCCTGTCTTATTATCCCCCTCTCACTTCCGCCTGCAGACTTCTCCTGTGTTGCCTCTTCTCTCTGGAATTTCGTACCACACACCGTCAGACTCCCAGCTTTCAGTCATTTAAAACTCCCTGAAAACTCAGCTTTTAAAGGAAGCCTATCTGGCATACATCTAACACCCACACCCCCCCCCCCCAACCTTATTGGGACAAGATGTGAAGCTGGACCATACTCCATCCTGAGGCACACACCGTCCTAAATGAGCAGCCACTTTACTTTTTGTTTCAATATTGACCCTTATTCCCTCTAGATTGTATGCTCTGAGGATCAGGGCTCTTATTAACTTTTGTATCTGTTTGCACTTGATTGTCCTTATAGTTGTATGTTATTCTGTTTGTGCTGTCCATTACTCTGTCCATCTGTTGTGCCGCCCTGTGGAATATGATGGTGCTTTTACAAATAAATGGTAATAATAATTAATAATAATAATGTCTAGTGTGACAAATATGGCTGCCGGGATCATCCTTGCTACGGCATCCATTGGAAGGATGCAACGTCATTGAGAGACTCTGGTGGCCATATCCCATTTTAACAGCATTGAAAACATCTGAAATCTGGGGAAGTGGAGGGTCCTTAGAGGTTGAACTGCTAGATCCCCCTAGTTCAGGTAATATAAGAAAAACAAATAGTTGTTTTTAGATTGCTGCTTTACCTTATTGTTAAGAGAGTTAGCGTTCTGATGTGCCACCTAGCATTGATTTAAGAAGGTGACCTGGAATAGTTTGGTGTCACTCAGAGACAAGTTAAGCCCTTGAGAACTGGAGTTGCCCACCCCAGGATTAAATCCAGCTGGCGTTTACCTCTTTGTCTGAGAGATCGGAATCGCATGGAAGAAACGAGATTAACAATTTGGAAAATGTGAGCCTGTTATTTCTCAAGCGCATTATAACTAATTTATAGTAACAACATGTAGCTCATAATAATTCAACTCCTACAAAGGCAGTTCAGGTTATTAATGCTTGAGATCAGGCAGACCAAAATATTGATAATAAACTGGAGAAATTAGGCTTACAAATATATACATATATTGATTCATTTCGTAGTAATATCCACATCAAATAACTCCCCTTATTACTCACTGACACGTGGAAGAAGCAGGTACATTGGCAAATTGATACAAAGAGACACGTTCCAATTAACTTATAATTAATTAAACAACAAACTGATTATTTTGTGTGTTCCATATTAAAGTGGATTGATGTAGGTGTGCAGAACAAGGCTATGAAAGGAGTACAGTATGATATTTGGGATCTACAATCAAAATAAACATGCAACATTTTAAAGCTTCACATATGGGAAATTACACCTGTCTTGTATCATTTTTTTGAGTTGGTGTAGACCATTTTTCCATGGTCCTAAGAGTGTGGCCATCGCTGACACATAGTGCAAGTTATTATTCTGAGTGGGTATGCTGAGATCCAGACTCTTCTATACTGGACACAAACACAAATGGCGAACAGAGTCACCCAGATCCCTATTAGCACACCCTCATAGTGCACAAGTACAATTAACAAGGATGAATATCCACTGATTTGACCAAAATCCCACTGCCCCGATGAGGGTATAACAACAGTAACGGACTGTATAAAAACAGAAAATAACAAAACTTTAATGTTGACAAATAGCCACGCCGAAACAAGTGTAAGTATGTACATGTGAATTAAAAGAGGAATAAAAATGATCCCCTGAGGGGGGGTGTGTCAGGTGGGAAGCTGGTAGTGAAATCAATCAGCTTAATAGCTATATTGTGATTATCTTAGCCTCACTACCAATCAATCCATATACAATAATGGTACGGTATAGTGGTGCGGTATAGTAAATACTAATATAGCCCTATATTTGCTTTGAATCATGTTAATCACCCATAGAACATATCGCTGCCATTAGTGCACTTTGGTCCTAGGAGGTACTACTGCCTGTCACGGTAGCTTCAGGGTTATGATATACACCTTCTAATCTGGGTTGAATTGAATGAGACTGTGATATAATAAAGAGAATTTATTCCTTACAATTCAGGTGGACTGTATTGAGCAAATAACAAACAGAATATAACACTTACTTGGGAAGGGGACAGATGAAATAGCCCAGGACACAGGCTAGCAGTTCATCAGGCATCAGGAAACGAAGACACTGGGCATAGAGCTTGCAATCGTTTATATGGGATTTGGGCTCTATCCCTAACATTGGGACTCGGGTATTGGATAATAATTACCTGGACCCAATTACCTCTTGCCAGCTCACGTGGGAAGCAAGGTAGTACCTGCCCACAGGGGGTTGGCATTCCTCTAGTAAGAGGCCCATTTCCTTAGCCCCACTCTAAAAGGTTAGCGTCTCAAAGTCTGCCATTTGGGATTCTGTACCGGGAAACCCTGACCAGAGGTGAGAATTATGACACTTAATGTAAACAGTCATGTTCTGCTCTTTTTCCACCCTGAATACTCAATCTGGGCGAGTGAGCCTTTGTTCGGAGCTTGCTCTGCAGACAGGTAGGCGCCCTCTGTCCATTAGCATACCTTATGGGCCAGTAACTTTCGCGGGCTTTACAGTAGGCACAAAATACAGTAAACAGACAACAATTTATACATATTAAAATACTCCGGTTAATCTGAGAGGGCTGAAAATTGCCATACCCTCATGCCGGAGGCATGACTACCTGGTGGCCAAATTTCAGCCCTCCAGCCATCACCGAACCAGAGATAGCAATATTGGGTTTTAGAACCTCATGTTACATAAACCACATTTCTCCGCCATTGGAATCAATGGCGGCACCCACACTTAATACAGTTAACCATACTCTGTTCGGTTAGCCTGAGAGGGCTGGGAATGGCCATGAAACCATGCTGGAGGTGTGACTACCTGGTGGCCAAATCCAAGTCCTCTAGCCCTCACCGAACCGGAGATAATGATTTCAGGTTTATACAATTTTACACTTGGCATCTTTTTTCCGCCATTGATGTCAATGGCTGCGACCCTCGTGGCGGGCACGACCCTTTCCCGCGGGCATTGCCCATCGGACCCGGTTGGGGTCGAGAGAAGGGGTCCCCACGAGCTAGGGGCAGAAAGAATTTTATCGCTAGCTGCCCCAAAACCAGAGTTATAGACTTTAATAGGTGTTGAACTTGGCCATAACCGAGTTCCCACGGCAATTGAGTGATCAAAGCTCCTTCAATGAAACAGTAACGGTATTCGGATACTGCGGTTTGGCATGCATCCAACATGGTTACAATGTATCACTGATTCCTTGGAACGCGGACTCTAGGCATTTCCTATAGAAAGGCATGGCTCCATTCATTTCAATGGGGAAACTCCGCGCAGACTCTCGGGTTCCATCTTTCTCGATATACTGTAGGGCCCAAAACCTGCTCAATCTCCATTGAATCCTATGGAGACCCAATGGCGGCCTATGGGACCGTGCCGACAATTGGTGGGTGAAAAGGCGGGAAGGGGAACAAAGAGCCATAAACACTCAAACACAGTTAACCCCTCCCCCCCGACCTGATCCCAGTGTATGTGCTTGGTGTAAACACTGTATGAGCAGGAACAAGTAAGACCTTATACAAAGGGGAATACATTTTGTGCTGAAGCAGGGCGCCTTGTTGCCATGGTAACACGACAGCATGACATCATTTGACGTCACGTTGTCGTAGCAACGAAACGCAGTGTGACATCACATTGGTGACATCTGCGGCGTCATTTGACGCTGGGATTTGAATGGAGAAGGAGGGCAAGCAGCCGACACAGGTAAGTGCTTTCCCATCAGGCCCGAGAGCGTGGCAAATTGTGTGTGTGTGTGTGTGTGTGTGTGTGTGTGTGTGTGTGTGTGTGTGTGTGTGTGTGTGTGTGTGTGTGTGTGTGTGTGTGTGTGTGTGTGTGTGTGTGTGTGTGTGTGTGTGTGTGTATTTTTTGCCACCCCAAAATTTTGCTGGCCTATGCCTACTGTAATGGGAAAATTGCCACTGGCGCTCGCATAGAGAGTGCGAGATTTCCTCCATAGATGTTCATAGAAGCAAGTGCAGGAGAGCAGCATGTTTAGCGAGGGTCTGGGGTTAGAAGGGCGAGAGCAAAAGAGGAAAAAGAGGGGCATGTAGATCAAGAGAGTAGGCGAGGGCAGAGTTGTAGTTTCCGACCAGGGGCTGAGAGGGAGGAGCGTAAAGTGGTGTAAAGGGCTGAGAGGTTAATGGAACGCAGGTTTCTGCAGAAATGAGGGGTAAATGGAGGTTGAGAAGGAAGAGAGAAAACGAGATAAAATGATGGTCAGAGAGAGGAAAATGAAGAGAGTGAAAACTTTTTAGTGAAAACCAGGTCCAGCTAGTGGCCATCCTTGTAGGTGCTGGCTGCAGTCCGCTGTTGAAGGCCAAAAGAAGAGTTTAGGGAGAGAAAGCAGGAAGCTAAAGGGAGAGATGTGTCATCAATATGATAGTTGAAGTCCCCAAGGAGAAGAACAGGGAGTCTGAGGAGAGAAAGATGGAGAACCAGGATTCAAAGTCAGAGAGAAAGACCGAAGGGGGATTAGTAGAGGTAGGTGGGCGATAGATGACCGCCACGTGGAGAAGAAGAGGAGAAAAAAAGCTGGATAGTGTGAGCCTCAAAGGGGGAAAGAGAGGGAGGAATAGGAAGGGTTTAGTAATGGCAGATACTGAAGAGGAGATAGCCCCTGCTATCAGAGCATGAAGTATGGAACAAAGAAAGGCCACCATAAGACAGGGCCACTTCCAGTGCATAGTCGGACTGAGTCAGCCAAGCCTCGGTTATAGCAAAGAGGAGCAGAGAGTGAGAGAAGTTATGCACAGAGAGGAACATGTCAGAAAGGGAGCGAGCATTCCAAAGGGCACAGGAGAAAGGGAGAGGAGAGGGAGGTTAATAGGGTATGCGTATGAGGTTAGAGGGGTTTACTCCACAAGGACGGGAGGTTGCATGTGAGAGGCGAAGATGGGAGCATGTAGAAATAAGACAGGGACCAGTATTGGGAGAGATATTGCCAGAAGCAATGAGGAGAAGCAGGGCATTAAAGTGGATGTGTGAGGAGGATTTGTAGGGGTGGATTTTAGAGCAGGAAATATAGCTGTGAGGAGTCAAAGGTAATAAAGGAATTCATGTGAACTGAGAAGTGAAGAAGGAAGGAGAGATAGAGAACTATGAATGGAGTTAGCGACATAAGGCGTGTTGAAAGAAAAGTGTCATTTGGAAAGAAGTGTGGTTAGAGCGAATATAAAGAGCAGAGGAGGCATGGCAGTGTTACAAGTTCAGTGTTGAGTAGCCGGAGTGCTGGGCACTCAAAATTGAGTTAAAATAAGAGCAATGTGCTAACTGTCAGAAATGCAATATACAGAATTAATGACGGTGCTGCAGAGTGGAGGGCGCTGTGTCTTGCGTCTGTGATAGACAATGTCCTCCTTTCCAGGGCTGTTCGAATCCAGGGCCAGTACATGAAAAGTTGTCCGCTTCTTGTTCCACTTTTGTAGAGCTCCCTGTTAAACTCCAATTAAAATGGTCCGCTTTAAAGATGACACTGCCTGCCTCTGCAGTATGTATTTGTATGTTTGCCCTAGAAAGGAGGATTTGAGGCTCCACGGATTTCATAAATGCAAATATTTATTGAAGCCAAAGAAGTGTCCAATGTTTTGGCTGTCACAGCAGCCTTTGTCAAGGAGTGGCATGTGTCTGGACCATGAGGGTCCACTATATGTAGTCAGTGTATTACGTAACAGTCCAGGTGAAAATACTAATAGTCCAGGTTATTTTGATTAGTGGTGTGCAACATTTTCCTTATTACTTTGTATGTTTGCCCCCCACGGCAGCCCCTGTGCATTTTTTTAAAAAGTGCCAAGGGATTGAAGGACATAAGCAAAGAATGGTTCAATAGGAACTGCAATATTCAGTGGAATGACAGAAGGAGAAAGATCTCTATGGTTGTCTTGTTGTGATAGACAGATGATATATTAAAGTATTTTACTGTGTCCAGTTTGTTCAGGATGTCATAGTTATCCAAGGCAGTGTGTTCATGTCACGGGAGACAAGGTTTGTTACACCTTTTTTACCGGGATCATTCAATGAGCAAAACAAGGTAATGAAATAAATTGTAATTTATTCGGCATAAATTCGCTTGCACACAATGATACACAAAATACAGACAAAAAGACACACTACTATGGGGCTGGGAGTGAAAAACGAGACTTACCTAGGTGCAGGGAACTCTATGGGAGAGTTTTACCCTGACCGGGACTTAGCACGGAATCTCCTGGAACCAAAATCTGCATGAAATTCCATACGCCACCGCTACATTCTCTTCTGAGAACCTGTCCCTCCTGACCGCGAGTTAGTCCAAATCTCCTGGAACTCAAATCGGCATAAAATCCCAGCCGCGTCCGCTACGTTCGATTCTGTGAACTTGGGCGCAAAAAGCTGGACTTAGACTCTGGAAGGCGGCTTTTCAGGCTTGAAATCGAAGCCGGTTGCTCTGCTATTCACACAGGAGCAACTTTGAAAAGCCCGCCCCTGCTCTTACTACAGGGAACTTCGAATCTGATTGGCTCATCGATTCTTATAGTATTTTTAGTTTCATTCACAAAACTGAACAGCCAATCAGCGAGTGGGAACTTTCCCAAGCAACCAATCAGAGCCAAGCCGGCTAGAAAAGCCGGATCAGCGGGAAATTCAAACTAGCCAAGAGACATTTGCAAGCCTGCCACCTCTCTCCCTGGCTATCTCAATGCCACCTGCTGGGCAGGCTCCACCAGGTCTGGCAGAACAACTGGTATACGGAGTACTGGCATTGATCTCTGGACCTGGTATTCCTCCTTTCCCTGCTGACCAAATGCTATTCGCACCTCTGGGCATCCTCTGGTTGCTTTTAACTCCGATGTCAGCAGACTTACCAGCGCCTATGGGTTAGCTCGGGTCACCTGTTTGGACATCGGTTCCAAATGTAAAAGCATGTTACATTATATTAAAGTATATTTTTATACACTTCTGAGTCTCAGGGTACATGGGACAGAGAAGGAAAAAAGCTGTAGTTTTATTTCTATCTGCCTTATTCCCCACACACAATCCCTTGGACTCTGAGTCCCCCCTCAACCTTATATACGGTTGGGGCACCCACAAGCCCTATACTGGTTGTGGGTCACCTTGGCACAAGCTGGGGTACCCCCCTTAACCAAGGGAGACCCTCAGCTACAGGAATACTTTTTATCCCTGTGCCTGGTTCTCCTTTCTGAGCTATGCTGAAGCAGGGTACCCTAGTGGTGAGTTGCGATTGAGTTTTCAAGGGGAGGTATTGCCGGGACAATGTGCCTACAGGTATCTGAGAATCAAGCATGATTCCCTGGTTCATTTATTGGGGAACCGACAACTCTGGACTTCGGCCTCCTCGGCACATTCTGTCAACGGTTCCTCCGCAAACCCCCTTAACCCCCGCTTGAAACTGATACCCTAGCAATCCCTGCTTGGTTGCATGCCCGGAAAGGGAAAAAAACAAAAAATACTTTTAATGCAT
Organism: Ascaphus truei; assembly: GCF_040206685.1. Lineage (NCBI taxonomy): Eukaryota > Metazoa > Chordata > Amphibia > Anura > Ascaphidae > Ascaphus > Ascaphus truei. The sequence goes on from NC_134499.1 coordinate 16,419,393, forward strand.
ATAGTATAACCCAGTGATACATTGTTACTGGGTCCAAGAGCTGACTCTCTGGGACCCTTATACACGGATCAGGGGTAAACAAAACTTAGAGAGCCTGGTTACCCCCTCCCGTCACAGTGCATTTTATGTTGTTATGACACTACTCCACATAAAAGCAGGCTTGAATGAGGTGTGAACATTCTTTCAACTGGAGATGTTAAAAACCTTTCAAGTGGAGATCCATCAAGCTTCCATGTGTACAGACAGCACGGTTTGTAGTACAACAGCACTTTTCTTGTGACTTGTACAATTTTTCTGGAGTTCTGTGTGTTGAAAAGTATCTTTATCCCATTTGGATAAATGCAGTGAAGGGTGGTTATTTGCTGGGTGGTGTCTCTGTACATATGGAGTATAGATCCTGAGATGATTCTAATTTTCACAGTACCTTGATTTGGTAGATTTCACTGCACAGGGCTTGTAGCCATTGATGTTTTTTCATTACAGGTAGATAGGTGGAGCAGACAAACTCTGCATTGTTCATAGTATACACACATCTGTGGCAGGAGCTACATAAATGCAGAATTTGTATTTATACTAATGCAAAATATTAATTTCCTAAAGTTAATTGGGAGGGAGGGGGTTGAAGGTTTGCCTAGGGTGGTATTATACTATACCTTTCTGTCTTGTCTCTTTGACCATGGAGGATCCTTGAGTTCCACCACATGTTGTGAGTGGAAAAAACTATCCGATGAATCCAGCTAATATTATCACACAGATTTGCATTTTATTCTCTCTCTGTTTTTTTTATATGTACCCGGGAATCATTCTGTTTTTCCGCCATGTGTTTGTTGTATAATCCCCTTGAAAGGATATAAAGTACATGATGGTCAGGCTCTCTAACCAATGACTGTGAATCTAAAGGAGGGTTCATGTGATTTGGTATCAGGAGAAGAAGAGTGAAGAGATGAGAGGCCAAGTGTAACAACCAGAGTACGAGGGGGGCAGAGCTACAGAGACTTGGAGAATAGCGGTCCCTATCCCAAGGAGTTGAGGAGACCAAGATCAGCACGGGAGCGGAGTCATCACAGATCAACTCGGTTTGAGCGGCGACGGAGAGAACAGCAAAGGTCCAAAGACACCCTGCAGTCTACTGTGTTCCAGGATCCATGAGTAACTGTGACGGGAGAGGGTAACCAGGCTATATAATAAAGGTCAAGCCCATTTGGTTACCCCATGCTCTGTGTATAATGGTCCAAAAGAGTTAACTATTTGGACCAGTAACATTGTATTACTGCATTATACTGTCTGTAATAAAACCATTTTTGTGTTTTTCCCTTTCCGGGCATGCAATCAAGCAGGGATTGCTAGTGTATGAGTTTCAAGTTTTTTTGTTTTTTTTACGGAGCAATCATTGTCCGAATGTGCCTAGGAGGTTGGGGTCCAGAGTTAACCGGTACCCCAATAAATGTACCCGGGAATCATGCCTGATTCTCGGATGCATGTAGGCACATTGTCCCAGCAATACCTCCCATTAAAATCGTAAGCGCAACTCGCCACTAGGGCGCCCTGCTTCAGCACAACTTGGAAAGGAGAATGAGGCACAGGGATAAAAATGTATTCCTTTAGCTGAGGGAATCTCTAGGTTAAGGGGGATACCCCAGCTAGTGCCAAGGTGACCCACAAACAATATATGGGGGGGACATCATGTAGATAAATAAAGAGTAAATTTTTCCTTTTTTTGTTCCCTGTACCCAGAGACTCAGAGTGTATTAAAAAGTTGTTCTAATATGTTTTAATCTTTTGGAACCCATGTCCAAACAGGCAGCCAATGCAAACCCTCAGGCACCGGTATGTCTGCTGTTCATCTGAGTTCAAAGCAGCCAGAGGATGCCCAGTTGAGTGAACGGCATTTGGTTAGAGGGGAAAGGCGGAGTACTAGGTCCGGAGATCAAGAGCAGTCCTCCGTGAGGCCACTTGTTCTGCCAGATCTAGGGGCGCCTGCCCAGCTGGTGGCATTGAGATAGCCAGGGAGAGAGGTGGCTTGCAAATGTCTCTTGGCTATTTTGTGAAAGTTTCCACATGCTGATTGGCTGTCTGGACTGCTTCTATTTTCTGAATGAAGCAGAGAATAGTATAAGAATTCGTGAGCCAAGCAGATGGTTTGTTCCCCTTGAGTCCGAGTCGGAAGAGCGCGGACGGGCTTTTCAAAGATGCTTTGTTTGTAATAGCAAAGCAACCGGCTTCAATTTAAAGCCTGAAAAGCCTGCCTGTCAGAGACTAAGTCCAGCATTTTGCACCCAAGTTCTCAAAATTGAACGTAGCTGTCGCAGCTGGGATTTTATGACGATTTGAGTTCCAGTAGATTTGGCCTGACTCGTAGTCAGGAAGGACCAAGTTCTGAGAAGAGAACGTAGCAGTGGTGTATGGAATTTTATGCCGATTTTGGTTTCAGGTGTCCCGGTCAGAGTATAACTCTCCCAAAGAGTTCCCTGCACCTAGGAAAGTCTAGTTTTCAACCCCAGCCCTAAAGTAAGTGTGTCTTTTCATCTGTATTTTGTGTTTCACTGTGTAAGCAAATTTATGCCGAATAAATTACAATTTATTTCTCTATCTTATTTTGCTCAATGAATGATCCTGGTAAAAAAGTGGAAATAACCTGGTCTCTCGTATGTATGTCTTTATTTGTATAGCACCATTAGTGTACATAGCGCTTCACATTAGTACTACACGTGACAATCATATAAATAACAAATAATACAAACAGATCATGGGAATAAGTGCTTTAGACTTAAAAGTAACATTTCGGATGAGTTCCTGCTTCGGGAAGCTTACAATCTAATTGGTGGGGAGAACATACAGAGACAGTAGGAGGGCATTCAGGTAAGTGCGTCTGTAGGGGGCCAAGCTTTATGTATCGTGTATAGTATTAGCCACGGTGCTACTCATATGCTTCTTTAAGCAAGTGGGTCTTAAAGGTGGATAGAGAGGGTGCTAGTCGGATATTGAGGGGAAGGGCATTCCAGAGGTGCGGGGCAGTCAGTGAGAAGGGTTTAAGGCGGGAGAGGGATTTAGATACAAAGGGGGTAGAGATAAAACATCCTTGAGCAGAACGCAAGAGTCGGGATGGTGCATAACGAGAAATTAGGGCTGAGATGTAAATAGGAGCAGAAGAGTGTAAAGCTTTAAAAGTGAGGAGGAGAATTGCATGTGTGATACAGGATTTGATAGGAAGCCAGGAGAGTGATTTCAGCAGGGGAGACAGATTTCGGAAATAGTAGAGTGATTCTGGCAGCAGCGTTTAGGATAGATTGTAGGGGAGACAGGTGAGGTAGAAAGGCAGTATGAGGAGCTCATTTTTTGCCATGTTAAGTTTAAGTCAGCGGAGGGCCATCCAGGATGACATTGAAGAGAGACATTAAGAAACTTTGGTCTGTATAGCAGTTGTAAGCTAAGGGGTTTAAATGTAAATTTGTGTGTCGTCAGCATAGAGGTGTTATCTAAACCCAAAAGATGGAATGAAACACAAAAGCGCACCAAGGGTCAAGATTTAATTAAGACAAGTTAATAGTAACAATAAAAACTTACATGTAGGGTAAGTACATCCAGTAGAATAGTGCAGAGGAACAGTCCTGGTGGTGTCCTGGGCATAGAGAGATGGTGCAGAGGCTAACAAGGTAGAGCCGCGCGCTGGGGCTGCCTGGCTCGGCACCACGTTGTATATATATAACCTCAGTCAGTTAGAACTCTTTTCTTCCTTTGCATCAATATAATCAGAATCATTTGTACCTTTAGTGATATATAAATGGGTAAAAGTGCGGTTTCCTGTGGCTTTCGGCTGCTGCGAGCAGTTAGTTCAGGAACTTGGTGCACTGAGTCCACACTGAACAACAACTTTGGCCTTTCAGCTCTCATCTGGAACAGGTGGAACCCACTTTTACCCATTTATATATCACTAAAGGTACAAATGATTCTGATAAAATTGATGCAAAGGAAGAAAAGAGTTCTAACTGACTGAGGTTATATATATACAACGTGGTGCCGAGCCAGGCAGCCCCAGCGCGCGGCTCTACCTTGTTAGCCTCTGCACCATCTCTCTATGCCCAGGACACCACCAGGACTGTTTCCTCTGCACTATTCTACTGGATGTACTTACCCTACATGTAAGTTTTTATTGTTACTATTACTGCTGCGGCCAAGTTTATTCGAGCATTTGCCCGTTCTTGGCCGCAGCAGTAGCCTGGCGCGCGCCCGAGGGTGACGGGCGCGCGCCGAAGCAGCGGAAGAGCGCCCTCCGATCGGGGCGCTCTCCCTACCGCTGCCGGGTCCCCCGGAACCCCCTGCCGCCGTCCCGCAATCGCGGGACACCAGGGCTCCCTCGGGGAGCCCTGGACGCGCGTGCAGGGGGCGCAGGCTCCCGAAGACGCGTGACCGCGCGTCTATGACGCGCGGCACGCCGAGGGGCGGCCACTAGCAAGCCGGGAAATCTCCCGGCTTGCGGATCTGGCCGCACTGCAATTAAGTGTGTCGGCAGTGTAACTTGTCTTAATTAAATCTTGACCCTTGGTGCGCTTTTGTGTTTCATTCCTTGCTGTTGCCCGGCGTTTGGAGCCATCCTGCGACGGGACCTGTGGAGGAGGGGTGCCTTCACATCGCATCAGCTGCAAGAGGGAAGAGTTGATCCACTACAAGATCCTGTTAGGAAGCAAGAGCGCGGTTTGACGTTATCATCCATTAAACCCAAAAGATGTGATTAGGTCACCTAGAGAGAGTGTGTAAAGAGAAAAGAGAAAGGGTCCCAGGACAGCACTGGGGTACCCCCACAGAGAGAACGATAGAGGAGGAGGAGGTGTTGACAAAAGAGACACTGAAAGTACGATGGGAGGTAAGAGGAGATCCAGGATAGAGCTTTGTTCCGAATACCAAGAGTATGGAAAATGTGAAGGAGAAGAGGGTGGTCCATGGTGTCAAATACTGCAGAGGTCACGTAATATGAGCAGAGTGTAATGACTTCTGTCTTTGGCAGCATGGAGGTCATCAGTTATTTGAGGGCTGTTTCAGTTGAGTGAGCAGTGCGGAAGCCAGATTGTAGAGGGTCTAGAAGAGAAGAGGTGTTGAGAAAGTGTAGCAATCGAGAGAATACAAGACGTTCAAGGAGTTTGGAGGCAAAAGGCAGGAGGGAGACAGGTCGATAGTTAGGATAGGTAGGGTCAAGCATGCTGTTTTTGAGTAATGGTATAACGGTTGCATGCTTGAAGGAGGATGGAAAGGTACCAGAGTAGAGGAAGAGTTAAAAATCTGTGTGAGCGTATGGATTATAGAAGGAGCAAGTGACTAACACATTTGGGGATACAGCTATGGGATAGACCCTACAAACCTGGGCGGTCTGGATCGTAATAAAGCTTTTATAACAACAGTCCCTCACACAGTCGATGATACAGCCCTTAACAGAATGCTCGGAGCTGCACCTCAATGGGGAAGGGCTCAAATCAATGGGAAAGTTTTGCATTATGATACCAAAAATGCAATTGTACTGTGCATGTGTGATGAAAATATTGATTCTGCATGGATGCCTAGCAGTCTAGCGGGCACAGGGGGAAAAGGAAGTGTGGGAAATCCCTTATGGAAACTTTTTGAAGAGCCCTTATCTTCCAGGGTTTTTTGGGGGCGGGTCTTCTTTGTAGATCCTGATGTCACCGTATATAAACTGGAGAGAAGTCTGCACAGTGGGTCTTTCACAAATGGCTTTGGTTTGATACCAACATCTTCTCTTTGCATCAAACTTCCAAGTTTGTGAAATTTTTGTCTCTACTTATATTTGGAATTTGGGTTTTCGTGTGCCAGACGAGGACCTGAAGGGGGGAGAAAAAGGCCCACTCTCTTTAATGTACTGAAGTTCAAATGGTGGCGTCTTTGAAAGGTACAACAACGGGTTAAAATCTTACTGGTCCAACCATTATAAATGTATCCATAAGGTGTTAAAATGTATATTCACATAAAACAAGTAGCACAAAATGGACTGGAACATAATTACACATTCTTACAAGGGAACTTTAATTTGTTATGTCATTTACAACCTTTCAGGTAAAGAGAGACTGCAGTGTCCTGAGATTCCTCACTAGATCTTGTTTTTTTTTTTGTTTTTTTTTAGAATAGTCAGTCCTGTCGTCTCTTTCACTGTTGTTTTTACAAGAAAGCTCGGAGGAACCCGCCAGATGAATTAGTGCTCTGCAGCACATTGCACCCATTAAGGCAAAAGCGCTTTTTTTTTTGCCAGTAGTGGTATTCACAAAGCAGTGATAAGTTTATCGGCCTATAAAATCTCTCAATATTTTAGCACCAGCTAAAGGCTGATGCTAAAAAGATTGAGAGATGCATAAAAGCATTTGTTTTCTGCACAGGATTGATACCAGAGGCCGGCGGGGGTCACTGGGTGGTCCCTGCGGTGTGTCCGGGGGCCTCTGGGTGGTCCTCATGGGTGTCCGGGGGCCCCATGGGTGGTATCCAGGGGTCCATGGTTTGTCCCCACAGGTGTCCCAGGGATCCTCGAGTGGTCCCCGTGGGTGTCCACAGGTCCCCGCTTTCCTGCGGTATCAATCCTGTGCAGAAAAAAAATTGTGCAATACATTCAAATACTGTAAATACACCCCTTACCCCCTAATACATACAGTATAGTAATGGGCAAAATTACTATTATCCAGATATGGATAATGGTGGATTTGCCCATTTAAAAATAAAACGTCAGCCAGCATAAAGTAATTAAAACTTGCACTTACCCCTGCCATGATGAAGGCTGTCCTCATCCTCATCACTGTCCTTGTCCTTTGTGGGCAGCAACAGAACAAAAAAAATACAAACCAATGGCCCCTAACCCCTTAATCAGCTTAGCGGTTAGTAACCGCTATAGTCATTTAAGGGGTTAACCCACTCTCCCCTGCTACCCACCCGGGAGGCCTAACCACCCACACTGGAGACACTACCCCCACTACCCATTGATTTACACAGTGTTAAAGCATACCTGTATAATATGCGCATGCTTTGCCACTATAGCAATAAATGGGGAAGCTAAAAACAAAACAAGCACAAAATAAAACACATTACATAAAAAATATACACATTACATATGCCAAGAAAACAATTGATTTGCACTGTGGTACATCATGCCCATATAATTTGGGCATAATTTACCACTGTTGGTCAATGGTCAACCTAAAAAAAAACAATCATTAAAAGAAACACCAAAAATAAAGACAATTAAAAAGCAAACACCAAAAAACTAACAGAAATAAAAAATTAAAAATACAAAAAATATATACCATAAATAAAACAAAACAACCAAAATACATTTGAAAGAAATAAAAGCAAGCATTTGCCAAAAAATGCATCGCTTGTCACTGTATGTATAGCCCTACAGGGGCATAAATAAATACTTTGGCAATCAATGGGCAATGAAAAAATACAAAGAAAAAAACCTGCAAAATTAAAATAACATACATTCAATGGTTTTGTTTACCTTTTAGATGTCTTCACCATCTGAATCCAGGGGTCTCAGAAAGCTCTCGAACATAGAACCAATGATCCTCAACAGAAACGTCCTCAGATACAGTAAGTTATTTCTTAGTTCTTTTCTTCTTTATCTTCATCTGTTAATTGTAATCCAATTGGGGGTCTTCTGTCTTCATCTTCTTAATCATCTTTATCACCTTCATCTGTCCATTGTAATCCAATAGGGGAGGAAATGTTGCTTCTTCTCCTTGAGACGGTACAGGCCTTATATAAGACCCGTGACATCACATTTGACTGACAAATTGTTCCCAGGCAATCTGATTGGCTGGGATAACCATGTGGCAGGTTTTTATTTATTTTTAGGATATGACGTCATGTAAAGGGAGTGAAGCCAGCCAATTAGAAAGGCTCTGCTTCCATTCCCTTAAGATGACGTCACCAAAACCAAGATGGCTTCCATCACATGTTACTTCAACCAATCAGATTGTGATATGTATATCCCCAATTGAAGTGGTTGTATTTAACCATGTGACTGTCAATTTTTGGAAAGAATGTGACGTCACTCCCTTTGGATGAAATTGCATGTGAACCATTTTTCAGTCAAATGTGATGTCACAGGTCTTATATAAGGCCTTTACTGTCTCATTTGATGCCAAGAAGGTGAAGAAGCAACATCTCCTCCCCTATTGGTTTACAATAGACAGATGAAGATGATGAAGGCAGAAGACCCCTAATTAGATTACAATTAACAGATGAAGATAAAGAAGGAAGGAAAGAAAAAAAGAACTAAGAAAATAACTTACAGTACCCGAGGACCATGGCTGTTGAGGATCATGGCTTCTTTGTTCGAGAGCTTCCTGAGACCCCTGGATTCGGAGGGTGAAGACATCTAATTGTAAGAAAAACCATTGAAATGTATGTTTTAATTTTGCAGGTTTTTTATTGTATTTTTTTATTTTTTCATTGCCCATTGATTGCCAAAGTATTTATGTATGGCCCTTTAGGGCTATACATACAGACAGTGACAAGCAATGCATTTTTGGGCAAATGCTTGCTTTTATTTCTTTTACATTTATTTTTGTTTGCTTTTAATTATTTCTGGTATTTCTTATGTTTTGATTTTTAATGATGGGATTTTTTTTGTGTTTTTCTATTTTTAATTGTAGTTTATTTTTGGTGTTTTGATTTTTAATTCTGGTGTTTCATTGGTATTTGCTTTATTGATTTTTGGTATTTTTTAGTGTTTACTTTTTTATTTTTATTTATTTGGTGATTGATTGTTTTGATTGCATTTGTTATTGTTGGTGAGTGTTTTATTTTTTAGGTTGACCATTGACTGTCAGTGTTAAATCATGCCCATAGTTTATGGGCATGATGTATCACTGTGCCAATCAATTGTTTTCTTGGAACTTGTAATGTGTGTTTTTTCTATGTAATGTGTTTTATTTTTTGCCTGTTTTTTTAGCTTCCCCATTTATTGCTGTAGTAGCAAAGCATGCCCATATTATTTGAGCATGCTATAACACAGTCCTAATCAATGGGTAGCGTGGGTGGAGGGCGGAGGTGGAGGGTGGGGGTGGAGGGTGGTTGGCAGTGTCCCTGGGTAGGGTGGTAGGCCACCTGGGTGGGTAGCGGGTGAGGGTGGGTTAACCCCTTAATTACTATAGCGGTTAGTAACCGCTAAGGTGATTAAGGGGTTAGGGGTCATTAGATTGTATTTTTATTGTATTGTTGAAAGGTGACAATGCTGAGGATGAGTAGGCCCTTCACCCCGGCAGGGGTACAGTAAGTATAAGTTTTATTTACTTTATGCTACTGGTTTATGTTTTATTTTAAATTGGCAAATGCACTATTATCCATATCTGGATAATAGTATTTTGCCCATTACTGTACTGTATGTGTTAAGGGGGAGGTTGTTGGGGGTACACGGGTAGGTTGTGTATTGGTGGGTAGTAGGTATTGTAATGTTTATTGGAGGGGTGAGTGAAGGGGGTACTTGGCCCAGGGTGGATGGCTAGGCCTACTGGGTGGGTGGCGGGGGGTTAACCCCTTCATTACCATAGTGGTTACTACCGCTGTGGTAATTAAGGGGTTAACTCTGCTCGCAACCTTACCGGTAGGCCTAACCATCAACTCTGGGACATGTACCCCCATTTACTCACCCTCCTCTGCCTCTAATAAATCTGCTACTGTGCCTTAACCCCTTCATTGCCTTATCGGCTAGCCGCTAAGGTATTGAAGCTGCTTTAATGTCATTTTTAATACTAGTGTGCAGGAGCAGGGGGTACCCTGACCTGAACTGCTTTGATTTCTGCCTCAGGGACCCCTTGCTTCCCGAGTTACAGGCCCTAGAATGAGGTATCGGGTGACGGTATCGCTGCCATTTTTAAATCTGCATCACCTGACTGGGGGATTTAAATACTGGAGGAGATACCGGCACCCCATACTGAGGCCTGTATCTCGGGAAGCAGGGAGGCTGAAATCAATGCGGTTCAGCTCAGGAGACCCCCTGCTCCCGCACACTATTAGTAAAAATTAAAGCAGCTTCATTGCCATAGCGGATAGCCGCTACGGTAACGAATTTGTGAACGTGTTGATTTCAGCCTCGTGGACCCCCTACTTCCCGAGATTCAGGCCTCGTCATGGGGTGCCGGTGTCCCAGTGCAGGATTTAAATCCCCCGGTCATGTGACGCGGGAGATTTAAAAGCACAGGGGATACCGGCACCCCATAATGGGACCTGTATCTCATGAAGTAGGGGGTCCCAGAGGCTGAAATCAATGTGGTTCAGCTCAGGAGACCCCCTGCACATGTACACACTTATTAAAATCAATATTTTTACTGCACGATCGCCTGTAAGAGCCGTTCATGGAGACGCAGCGTCTCCATGCAGCCCTTCCAGGCGCAATTTTTTCTATCTGTTACCGCTCGCTAGGATTTATTGCGCTATAGCACTGATAAAAAAAAGGCACTATCGACCGACCAGTTTTTTGTGTCGGCTTTTAAAAAAATGGCGTTCATTCTTAGTGAATACCATTTTTGCCCTCATGTTTTAGTGCTCGATAAATCAATGCAAAGTCAGGCGACAATGCACTGATTTTATCACCGCTTTGTGAATAGGCCCCACAAGGTCCTCTTATTTCTAGTTTAAAATGAGCCCTTCTGTCGTTCTTACCTTGGTGCAGTTGTCCGCTTTGGGTTCCAGCTCTTCCATGGTCACCAGGTCCTGCAGCAAACTGGGCTCCTGGTACCCACTTTTTACGTCCAGACGGAAGAAAGCCCTGGGCTTCTCCAGGATCAGCCTCAAGCTAATGGCAAAACCCGCCATGTCTATGGCAAAAGGCCGGGAGGGGTCATACTTCACTTTCCAGCCACTGACCTTCCCTGCAGCATCCATCTTCACTGATTCATAGCGTAGGCCTCCAACAAAGCCTACAGGCCAGACACTGACATTCTTAGTGTATCTCATCTGTAGGGAAAAAGGTCAGGGTGAGTCTACTCCTAGTAGGCCTCTGAGTCTAGGCATTCAAAAGAGAAGCACACCAAGTATATCATTGTTTTACAAGGAATGCGTCACGCTTTTGCTTAAATAAGGGGTGGCCAACTCCAGTCCTCAAGGGCCACCAACAGATTTTAGGATATAACTGCTCCACCACAGGCGGCTCAATCAGTGGCTCAGTCAGAATGACTGAGCCACCTGTGCTGAAGCAGGGATATCCTGAAAACGAGACCTGTTGGTGGCCCTTGAGGACTGGAGTTGGCCAGTCCTGCCGTAAAGCCTTGCGTGTTTTTATTTCTTATGTGACAACAAGGAATATCAGAGCGACCAATTACAGCGGCTCTTCTGTCTCATATAGAAACTGAAAATGTTCGGTGTTCTTTTTAATAGTCGTCTGATAATTTGGCGTGAGTTTGTTGGCCTTGCAAATGTGGGTGCAAAAAAAAAAAAACTATCTTCGTATGGCACAATAACACACATCACATCGATTACAAAACATGTAACTTTTGTAAGCTCATCATTAGGGACTCAGAACTAACGAAGAAACGGTGCAGCAACGATCCCAACGAACAAGACTGTTCGAATGCAGAGATCAAGGCTGTGTTACTAAACAGGATCCAGCAATTTCTAAAGAAGCGCCTGTCAACACAATGTTTTTGCACCAATTAGAAGTACTTTTGTCCTCAGTACTGGTATAAAGAGTTAAGTGTCCTATATATGTGACTACCTGTAACATACACAGACTGCTCCTCAATAAACTATTAGAGAAGAGAGAGGAAACGTATTGTTCCACCAATGCGACGGCTACAACCCGCCTTCCACAATTATCCCCTCCATTTATATCGCAATTTACATGGTGGATATGAGCACACTGCAGCATAAAATGGTCTTACAACCTGTTACAATCCCATCGGGAACAATACAATTTATGGGTCAGTTGACACCACAGTGTGTCTCTGGAGTCAGGGAGCAAATGAGTAGGTTGCATGACTCACCTCATCGAAGAGCTCCAAACTGTAGGTGTTATCATCATCAGCAAAATAAACTACTCCTTGGGGAGCATCATCCACGTAGAAGACTTCCCGCAGCCAGGACATAGCCAGGTTCCTCTGTAGGGTGCCCTTTGCGTGGGTCACCCCAGTGGGGGTCCTAACGAATAATTGGGTGTACTGTATCCCAGACAGTCTTAAGAAGTTGCTGACCAAATTAGTCTTGTTGTGTGAGTCTTCCACCACGATCCAGTGTAAAGCGGACACATGGCGTAATGTGTTGGCGAGACGAGTGAGTTCCGCTTTCTGCACTAGTCGGGCGTATGTTGGGGTGATGGCGAAGATTACGGGCAGTGGGGGTGAGGGCGTTGTGCCTACGAAAAGACCAAACACTGGAATACAAAAGAGGGCATGAATCAAGATCCTGGGTTTAATGACCTTAAGAAAGTATATTACGATGCTTGTTATTTACCAGATAACCGGGTTTTAAACTGTGGGGTATATTCACTAAAGGTCAATTATGCTGCATTAAAATGTAGCTTTACTAAGCATTACAGTATGTATTCATCAATGTGCTGCGACACTCATTCTCATACCTGAAATATGCGTTACGTTAAATAACGCATAGAAATCTGTGTTAATCAGCTCTATGGGAAAAATAGGTTTACTTGACTGGATTTCTTACAGAACTCTAAGGTACCAGCGAGCAGTTTTATTTCACTGCAAAATTTACAATCCCGCAAACCTCAGAAACAATTAGTCAAAGGTTACAAACGCTTTCAGGGAGGCTCTCACTGTTACACAAACTGAAGGAGCAGTGAGGGAGCAGAGGGGTGCATTACACACAGGTCGGACACAGCTTTGTGTTATATATTAACAAAAAGCAGAAGTTCATGCCCCATAGTGTATTATAATTTAATACAATTGGCTTTTTGAAGAAAGCTTATAAAGGCGCACACTGAAACATAAGGGTTAAAATCGCATTGTTGAAAAATCTACAACAAGTAAGGGTTTCTGCGTAGCTGGATCTGCCAGGTTCCACTTGGAGCAAGATGATCCAGCTCCCTGGGGTACTCCAATCTGGGTGGTCTCTGCTGGGCTCCAATCACGCTGTCATGTGTGTGTGTGTGTGTGTGTGTGTGTGTGTGTGTGTGTGTGTGTGTGTGTGTGTGTGTGTGTGTGTGTGTGTGTGTGTGTGTGTGTGTGTGTGTGTGTATATATATATATATATATATATGTATGTATGTATGAGTATATATAGTGATGCCCACACCACGTTGTAGCATCTTTTAGTCCCAGATTAAGGCAGGAAACATAGTATTTATCTATATTGGGTTTATTTGCAGGGATAAAGAATATACTAACAGGCCCACCGTCCCTTTAAGTCAAAATTAAATCATAAAACAAACTCCTACTCCTCTTAGGAGACAAACTACACGTTCGGCTTCAACCCTTACTACCTGGATTGACAGCTAAGCTGGTTAACACCCCAAAACAGCAACTGCTATAGCTGAATATATAAAGTCTCTGAACACAGCAATAAAGTGTTTCGCTTATCTGTTATTCCATGGTTTGGAGTAGACGTCCCAACTTCAGCGCGGTGTCGCGTCCTTCCTTTCTAGGGGAGCTCGGCCTCATGATAGCTCAGAGAATCTCTCTTCTGTAAGTCCATTGTTAAAGATAGAACATCCCTGCTTCAGCACGGTCTCGTGTCTTCCTTCCTCTTTATGGGACTAAGAACCAGACAGTCCCGGCAGACTCCGCGACCACCATCCAGTGGGTCTAAGGAACTGTGCCAGCCTCTTTTTTAGCTAGGCAGCACTTCATATCTCCCCACTTCTCTGGGGAAAAATCAGTCTCTCCCTCAGCATGGCAGCTTCCTTTGTCTGCCTTAAAACACTTCCTTGTTCATTCAGACCAGGCTGATTAGCTGCACCTGAGGGTAGCTTATTAAGGGGGAATTAACTCCCTGTACGCTGGAAAGTCCCATATCTGCCCTATTCCAGCACCTATCTATCTATATTTCTATCTATCTTTCAATCTCTATATATAGCAAGTTGAAAGGAGGCAAAACAAACGTCTCCCGCAGATCCCTTTTTCCACTGCACAGACAGGCTAGTATGTGTAATATAATAGCAAGGATAAGGTGCTCCTTGATACAAGTCAGAATAGGCTGTAGGGGAGACCCTGGTAACCGCACCCAATGCTAGGAGTGAACAATTACCTAAAATAGCCAAAGCGGCAAAACAATAAACTTTTATTCAACATATATGCATACAATACAACGACGCAAGATCAGTAGGTATAAAAACAACTAAAACACAGGTATGGGTGTATACAGGAGGCAAATATAATCAATATATAGTGATAATACTAGTTCTAATGTGAAACCCTCCTGATGGACTGCTCAGAGGCCGGTAAAACTAATAAAGTCATATCTCAGAAGGAACTAGATTTCCTGTATATCAAGAAACCTAGGATATCTACCTTTTACCAATTGCCTAAGATACATAAAGGGAAGACTCCATCCCCCGGGAGACCAATAGTGTCTGGCATTGGTAACCTCACATCAAATGCCAGTATCTATGTCGACCAACTACTCCGTCCATTTGTGAGCGCACTGCCTTCCTATCTGCGGGATACGAAAGATGTGCTCCGTAAACTTGATGATGTCACAACAGACCCCAATACACTTTTGGTCAGCCTAGATGTCGAGGGCCTGTATACGAGCATCCCCCATGCGGTCGGTATGCGAGCAGTGTCACATTTCCTTAGATCTAGAGGCCAGGACTTAGTGATGCACAATGAATTCATCCTCCAATTGTTGGACCTTACCCTGACCAAGAACTACTTTATATTTAACAACAAGTACTATCATCAAATCCAGGGCACCGCTATGGGGACCACCTGTGCCCCCACCTACGCCAATTTATATCTAGGCTGGTGGGAGGAAACGGTGGTCTTCACTGATGCCCTGGACGAATACACTAAGTTCGTTGAGTTATGGGTAAGGTTCATTGACGATATCATGGTCCTATGGACGGGTACAGTAGCATCCCTGAGGGAATTTGTAGATATATTAAATTCCAATCTACTGCACCGACACACTTTATTCGAGCAAATACCCGGTATGTACCTGGCAGATACCTGGAATGCGCCGCTCCTCACCTCTGACAAGCCCCGTTGCGTTTGCCTTCCCAGCCTGGGTTCATGCCTGGCTGATGGGCGGCTGATTTGTTAAATGATAATGATTAGGATTTAATAGGCTGCAATGCTTCGCGTGTCTACCAGATGGCATAAATTCATGAATTGTAATGCAGTATATATATATATACTGTGCAGTATTGCAGCCAGCGGGAATAAAATGCTTCAATCCCTGCCTAGAAAATATCCCAATATACTCGGGCAGAAAACAGTCACAAACCTCAATACACCCGGGTTTACCCAAATTCGTGGGACTAGCCGAGCTCGAATAAAGTGTGTCGCCAGTGTACATAACCTTAGACTTACCATGGTCTCAAGTGTATTCAAACTTGACTTTCTAGACATCACAATCACCAAAGACATCAATGGTAAATTGGACACTACGATTTTTAGGAAACAGACCACCACGAACAGTTTACTGAGGGCAGACAGTCAGCATCCTAAACATGTAATTAAAGCCATCCCTACAGGCCAATATCTTCGCCTTAGGCGCAATTGTTCCACCCTAAGTGAATTCAAGGATAAGGCCAAAGACATGACCCAACATGTTACTGAACGTGGACACTCAAGGACAAACTTAAGGAAAGCATACAATAGAGCCATTGACACAAGTAGGACACAACTCCTAGTGGATACATCACACAACGATAACACCAGTGAGTACAAACCGATCCGCTTCATCGGCACTTTTAGTGATCAGTGGGGTTCTATTTACAGGATATTCAACAAATACTGGCATATACTACTTGATGACAAAGATCTACAGGGGGCCATATCAAATATACCCAAACTCACCAGTAGAAGAAGCCGTAATCTAAGGGATATCCTGGTTAAGAGCCACTATCAAGCAAAACTACATACTACCTGGCTCGATAAGAAACCCACGGGCTCATACGCATGTGGCAGATGCAGGGCCTGCAGATATGTACCTAAAAGAACCGACTTTATGGACTCTCACAAACAGCGGACATTTAAAATTAATGAATGAATTAATTGCATCACAGAGGGGGTGATCTACTTGATAGTTTGCGCTTGTGGCAAGCTATATGTAGGCAAAACCTTTAGACAGTTTAAAAGGAGAATACTTGAGCATTTGGGCTCCATCCGTAATGCCGCGGACACTCCGGTAGCACACCACGTAACCAATGAACACAATGGCAACAGTGACCAATTAATTTTTATTGGTATCCAGCATATTCCTTGGGGCCAACGCAAGGGCGATTGGGACAGGATATTGTTGCAGACTGAGTGTAAATGGATCTACACACTAAATACACTCAGCCCTATCGGCCTCAATAAGGGGTTTATTTATAAATCCTTCCTTTGATTATTAACACCATTCACCTGCACCAACCCAATGCAACGGAGGGGGATCCGGGTATACAGCTAATTTTAGCGTCCGTTTTGACCTACGGGGCGGACACCATAGGTTAGTACAGTCCTACACTTCTATATCCATCCATTACCATCATCTGAGGCTCTGTATATACCCTTGTATCTTGCTAGTGATATCATTGTCCTTGCAACTCCCATTATGCATTTGGAGTTTGGCCCCAGGGTACCATGCATGGAGCACTGTATGAGCATAACTACGTGATATGCTACAAACCAGGTATGTCTACCCAGTACATCGGAGTGTACCCAGTTATCAGGCAATAAGGACCACTACGACTCGTGTAATCGATTTCCTGCATATCACCTATACTTAGCCATTAGCTTGATATACATATCCAGTATATCCAGGTGTTCCCACGTATTCTGCACTGGTGATCCCAACAAACCGTGTTTTCTATATCCTGTATACTATACAGTATTATATGCACTTAAGCCGCTTATGTGGCCACAGCTAGTTCAGGGTTAAGTCACTGTTTATCCCTTGAACCCCTCGAGCATTTGATTCACCCCCCAGGCTGTCAATCACCAGACGTGAATTGGATATTTAGTAGTGACACAGTCAGCCAGTAGGTACCTCCTACCTTGAGAAAGCGCCAGCCCCCGAGCGCAAAACGTACGTTGGGATGACGTCGGAGGTTACGGGTGAGACCTCTCTGATACTGGGGAGGGAGGGAGCGAGTGTTTACCGGAGGTTAAGGTTATCTCAGCGGTACTGTTGGGCAGTGATGTGCACTTACAACTGCTGGTAGCTGTGTACCGAACGGTGTGGGCTGCCTATTACGTACTGGTGGCGGTACTATCACAAGTACATTACCACACGCATCCACTTTCACTGTATGGTTGATGCACGCTAAGATACCACACTCTGGTAGTATTCATTTGTGAGCATTTATATACCTCTATACACCCTCCCCTCTGATCTAGGGGGGCGGATACTGCCATTATCAGCTATACTGACATTACTAGGCACACTTCCCCCTCCTATACCTCCCTTAGATTCTGAGCAGTCCATCAGGAGGGTTTCACATTAGAACTAGTATTATCACTATATATTGATTATATTTGCCTCCTGTATACACCCATACCTGTGTTTTAGTTGTTTTTATACCTACTGATCTTGCGTCGTTGTATTGTATGCATATATGTTGAATAAAAGTTTATTGTTTTGCCGCTTTGGCTATTTTAGGTAATTGTTCACCCCTAGCATTGGGTGCGGTTACCAGGGTCTCCCCTACAGCCTATTCTGACTTGTATCAAGGAGCACCTTATCCTTGCTATTATATTACACATACTAGCCTGTCTGTGCAGTGGTAAAAGGGATCTGCGGGAGACCTTTGTTTTGCCTCCTTTCTACTTGCTATGCCAGTACTATCCCTTTGCACCGGCTACAATATTTGCTATCTGGCGAGCGGTATACTATTAGTTATTCCTATCTCTATATATATAAATATATATAAAAAGAAGAGAGAGCGCACGCCCCATAGCGTAAAATTGTACATTTATTGGAAAGAAGGGGAGGGGAGGTGAAAATTCACTCACAAAGGTAAATATAAAACTGGCAATTTATGATATATATCACCGTCACTCTGGTCAGTCAGCATCTAGGATCCGCAGTCCAACTTTCACTTGAAGCTGCAGGAAGATGGTAACTGGTGCAGGACTCCAGAGGCTCCATTCGGCAAACAAATCCCATCTTTTGGAGTTCAAACAGTGTCTCCTATAGCAGCTGGCCGCAATGTTGATCTGCGCTCGATGCGGCCCGTCATGCGCATGCGTCGTGACGCAATACCGCTACCTGGCGCGTTTCATCACGTAACCGTGACTTTCTCAAAGGGTTGCTGATTGGTAAAGCGCTGGCTAGGATTTTATGTAAATATATATATATATATATATATATATATATATATATATATATATATACACACATATATATATACACAAACACAAAAAGAAAAAGAGGGTTTGTTGAAAGCACACGAAAAATATGTGAAAGTACAAAATGGATTTTATTAGCAACTAGCTGAGAGACCCGGCGTTGCCCGGGAGAGGGGGGGGAGGGACAATGGACGGGAGGGGGGGGAGGGGGGGGAGGGGGTGAGGGGAGGGACAGTGGACGGGAGGGGGGAGGGACAGTGGACGGGAGCGGGACAGTGGACAGGAGGGGGGGGACAGTGAACAGGAGGGACAGGAGGGGGGTACACTGGACAGGAGGGGGGGACAGTGGACAGGAGGGGGGGACAGTGGAAATAGGAGGAGGGGGACAGTGGATAGGAGGGTGGGGACAGTGGACAGGAGGGGGGGACAGTGGACAGGAGGGGGGGGACAGTGGACAGGAGGAGGGGGACAGTGGACAGGAGGGGGGGTGGGTTGCTTACAATTTCCGTGTCCCTCCTCTCCACTCCCCCTGTATGTTTCTCCGCTCCCCCCTCTCTCTCCGCTCCTGCTCCCACCCCACATGCGTAGCTCTGGTCCCCAACCTAGAGTGTCTGACACACACACAGTGACACACACGCACACACAGTGTAACACACACACACACACAGTGTAACACACACACACACAGTGTCCCCCACACACACACACACACACAGTGTCACACACACAGTGTCCCCCCCCTGCACACAGAGTGTCACACACACACACACACAGTGACACACACACACACACACGTCACCTCTCCTTCCGTCCGCCGCCATCATACTCCGCGAGGGAGGAAGGGGGTCCTTCCGGGCGCCGCCATCTTAGGCACCGCGTGTCCACTGCATATCGGAGCAACGGGGGGGAGGTGAGTGGAGCACCGGGGGGAGGTGAGGGGAGCACCGGGGGGGAGGTGAGCGGAGCACCGAGGGGGAGGTGAGCGGAGCACCGGGGGGGAGAGCTGAGTGGAGCACCGGGGGGGAGAGCTGAGCGGAGCACCAGGGGGGGAGCTGACACGGGGAGAGGAGGAGAGCACGGGGGCACGCGGCGCCTGCTCCGGGGGGAGAGCTGAGTGGAGCACCGGGGGGGAGCTGACACGGGGAGAGGAGGAGAGCGCGGGGGCATGCGGCGCCAGCTCCGGGGGGGAGAGCTGAGTGGAGCACCGGGGGGGAGCTGACACAGGGAGAGGAGGAGAGCGTGGGGGCACACGGCGCGTGCTCCGGGGGGGGGAGAGCTGAGTGGAGCACCGCGGGGGAGCTGACACGGGGAGAGGAGGGGGGTGCGCGGTGCGTGCTCCGGGGGGAGAGCTGAGCGGAGCACCGGGGGGGAGCTGACACGGTGAGAGGAGAGCGCGGGGGCGTGCTCTGGGGGGGAGAGCTGAGTGGAGCACCGGGGGAGAGCTGACACGGGGAGAGGAGGAGAGCATGGGGGCGTGCGGCGCATGCTCCGGGGGGGAGAGCTGAGTGGAGCACCGGGGGGGAGCTGACACAGGGAGAGGAGGAGAGCACGGGGGCGCGCGGCACGTGCTCCGGGGGGAGAGCTGAGCGGAGCACCGGGGGGGAGCTGACACGGGGAGAGGAGGAGAGTGCGGGGGCGCGCGGCGCGTGCTTGAGAGCTGTGGGGGGTGTCCCGGGCGCTCGCTCCGCTCCCCCGCTGACTGTAGCGGCGCCGGGGGGGGGGTGAAAGCGCGGGTGAAAGAGGGTTAGGTGCAAATCTCTCAGAGCAGTGAGGTTAGGTGCAAATCTCTCAGAGCAGTGAGGGTTAGGTGCAAATCTCTCAGAGCAGTGAGGTTAGGTGCAAATCTCTCAGAGCAGTGAGGGTTAGGTGCTGGCAAGCATTCC
Source organism: Ascaphus truei (assembly GCF_040206685.1). Lineage (NCBI taxonomy): Eukaryota > Metazoa > Chordata > Amphibia > Anura > Ascaphidae > Ascaphus > Ascaphus truei. The sequence continues at coordinate 16,439,719 of NC_134499.1, forward strand.
CAAAGCTCAGTGAGTGAGTGGTGGGAGAGTGTGTCAGTGGTGTAGGTCAGTGAGGGGTGGGACAGTGTGGCAGTGGTGTTGGCCGCAGACCAATGAGAGTTGTGCGGGGGCGGACCGCAGACCAATGAGAGGTGTGCGGAGGCGGGCATGGCCTGAGGCGGAGTGACAGGCCAAAGGTGCAATCAGATTGTCCGTAGGGACACAGGAAGATGCAGACAGGCATACAGTGCTTTCACTAATATATAATAAGATACAAAACACAAAAATAATATTAAAATATACCGAAACACATACTAAATGAACACTGCTGAACCAAAGAATACACAATAAAAATGTAGAGACCCAAAAGATGTAACATGCAAAATACATAGGTATGATAATGCTCCGGGAGCAGCCTTACGGCGAAACGGCCGTTGGAGTATCTATACCCCTCACTTTCCTGTGTCCCACCGCTGCACCGTGCTGACCATCTCCTTGTTTGGAGCTTTACTGCTGATGCTGTTTTGTCCGGTCTCTGTGACTGCTGTATGATCGCTGCCTGATGCTAACAGTGAGCGGGATGCCGGGGGCTTGCATTGCCTCTTACTTACCTCTGTCTTGGACTCCCCTTCTCCTCTGGGTGTCTGGTGCAGCGTCATAGCAAGTATCTGGACATTTCCTTGCTCCACGGTAGCCTTTGGGACACTATCACTTTTGTCTGCCACAGCTTATATCAGTAACACCTAGCTGTGGCATTAGGGAGTTATTTTCTCATGTTTTTCTCCCTTGTTTTCTCTGCTGACTCATTGTTTCCATTTTAGTCTTGAGGGGACCCCACCTCTGCATATTTTAGACATTTATTTTCTGTCTTTCTCTGGCTCTTTATTATAACTGCCAGGGTTTAGCCACCACCTTCTGGCTACACAGCATCTAGGGTATTCATTTATTATAATTTTATTGTTGCTCTTTTTTCTGTGTTTACTTGGGTTTGTGTAGATATTGTTTTTTTTCAGTCATTTGTATTATCATGTGTTGCTGATCGGCCGATCTCCATTGCATTTCCAGGGGAAATTATTTTCCCTTGGATTTGCATTATCATACCTATGTATTTTGCATGTTACATATTTTGGGTCTCTACATTTTTATTGTGTATTCTTTGGTTCAGCAGTGTTCATTTAGTATGTGTTTACTGTATGTATATTTTAATATTATTTTTGTGTTTTGTATTGCTAATAAAATCCATTTTGTACTTTCACATATTTTTCGTGTGCTTTCAACAAACCCTCTCTTTCTTTTTGTGTTCGTATATCATATTGGGTAAATTTAACCCCTACATCTGGCCTAGTGATTTATTTTGATTTATGGGGGATGGTTTTGATTGCGGCACCAACTCTGTGTGTTTGATATATATAGATACATATATAACATGAAAAAGGGAAAAGTAGGGTCAAAAAGGTGCACTCAAACACTGTATAATGAAAAATAGAAAAAAATGGACTTTATTAGCAAAAAGTATAAAAAACACATAAAACAGACCCACACAGATGTATAACAAATCGCTATGTGACACAGCGTAGAAACACCAAAGAAGTACAATAAGTCTGGTAAGAACCAAAACAAGGTAACAATATGTTGTTGCAAATATACCATAACAAAACCAGGGGAAAAAAGGTTTTTCCCCCAGTAGTGTGACTAAGATCGGCCGATCCAATGCAGTAGATAATAATTAATATGAATGGTAAGTAAATCCAGACCACAGAAAAAATATATAATAAATATACATAAACCTCTTAATAATGGTGAGAGATGGTAAAACACATAGCTGAAAATGAATGAAAATTTGACCCTATAATGTGCTGCAAGTCAGCTCTGTATACTGATGCCCGGACTAAGCTGCACACATGGAATAAGCAGCAGGAGAGAAAAGTCCAAATAGTGCACTAATAGCACTCATGTGAAATCCCCAGAGATGCAGAGCTCAAAGGTAATGAGCAAAAATTCTATGAAAATAGCCCAGGGACATAGAGCACTTCAGATAGATAGTGTACCGGGCACTGAGGAAGTCCTGTGATAAAGACCAGCGTCTCGCAATAAGGCAGCAAGAAAGTCCTGTGATACAGACCAAAGTCTCATGTTATGGCATCAGCGACATCACAGAGGAGAATCTCAAGCAGTCTGGTGTTGCACACGGGTCACAGGGTGGTGGGGGTGCTGTCACAGCTCTGCTCTGTGTCTCATAGATATATATATATATCTATATATATATTTCTCAAAATCTTGTTTGTGAGTGTCTGGAGACCATTTGCTTGGTCCGTCGGTCTGCCCGCCCTCCCACGGCTCTCATTGGCCGGTGTGTCTGCCCCCCCCCCCTGTGTCCCGCATCCCCACAGCTCTCATTGCCCCCCAGAACATGCTCTCTCCTGCTCTCTCCTCCCACAGGCCGCTCCCTTCCCCGGCTCTCACCTCCCTACGGCTCTCACCCTTCCCCGGCTCTCACCTCCCTTCTGCTCTCACCCTTCCCCCGGTGCTCTCACCCTTCCCCCGACGCTCTCACCCTTCCCCCCCCCCGTCGCTCTCACCCTTCCCCCGACACTCTCACACCCTTCCCCTGGCGCTCTCACACCCTTCCCCGGCGCTCTCACCTCCCTTCTGCTCTCACCCTTCCCCGGCGCTCTCACACCCTTCCCCCGGCGCTCTCACACCCTTCCCCCGGTGCTCTCACCCTTTCCCGGCGCTCTCACACCCTTCCCTGGCGCTCTCACACCCTTCCCCGGCGCTCTCACACCCTTCCCCCGGCGCTCCCACACCCTTCCCCCGGCGCTCTCACACCCTTCCCCCGGCGCTCACACACCCTTCTCCCGGCGTTCTCACACCCTTCCCCCGGCGCTCTCACACACTTCCCCCAGCGCTCTCACACCCTTCCCCAGCGCTCTCACACCTTTCCCTGGCGCTCTCACACCCTTCCCGGTGTTCTCTCATCCTTCCCCCAGCGCTCTCACACCCTTCCTGCCCTTTGCCCCCCTCCCTCCCTGCCCTTTGCCCCCCTCCCTCCCTCCCTGCCCTTTGCCCCCCTCCCTCCCTCTCTGCCCTTTGCCCCCCTCCCTCCCTGCCCTTTGCCCTTCTCCCTCCCTGCCCTTTGCCCCCTCCCTCCCTGCCCTTTGCCCCCCTCCCTCCCTGCCCTTTGCCCTCCTCCCTCCCTGCCTTTTGTCCCCCTCCCTCCCTCCCTGCCCTTTGCCCCCTCCCTCCCTGCTCTTTGCCCTCCTCCCTCTCTGCCCTTTGCCCCGCTCCCTCCCTCACTGCCCTTTGCCCCCCTCCCTCCCTGCCCTTTGCCCCCCATCCTCCCTGCCCTTTGCCCCCCTCCCTACCTGCCCTTTGCCCCCCACCCTCCCTTCCCTTTGCCCCCCTCCCTCCCTTCCCTTTGCCCCCCTCCCTCCCTCCCTGCCCTTAGCCCCCCTCCCTCCCTGCCCTTTGCCCCCCTCCCTCCCTGCCCTTTGCCCCCTCTGTCCCTGACCTTTGCCCCCCTCCCTCCCTGCCCTTTGCCCCCCTCCCTCCCTGCCCTTTGCCCCCCTCCCCCCCCCTTGCCCCCCCACCCTTCTGCTCCATGCCCCCCCCCCCGCCCTTCCACGCCTCCCCCCCTGCAAGCCCGGGCAACGCCGGGTATATCAGCTAGTATATATATATATATATATATATATATATATATATATATATATATATATATATATATATATATGTGTGTGTGTGTGTATAATATATATATATACACACACACACAAACGGTTTCCTCAGGGGTTCCGCCGTTTGTCTGGGCTCGCTAGAACATGGTCTTTTAGGGTGAGTAGATGAAATGTACCACAATGTTGGCTTTACCAGGTTTATGCCTGCTTTATTCAGTCCCAGGCACTGGGACTGCAACACGTTGAAGAAAATACAGAACAAAATCCCTGCTCAACTGAGTGCTGACTAAACAGAATGTTCTCTCTGACTAAGGTTGAGCGGCTTGCCTGCTTTCAGCAAGATAACATAACAGACTTAAAAATAAACCTATGATGAGAGAGAGAGAGAGAGAGAGCAAAAAAAAAAAAAACAACAAACACCTCTCCAACCTTCATAGCCTGAAAGCCACCTACAAATGGACAAAACAGAGCCTCGCGACATACACAGAAATAATCAACAGCTCAGAAGTTGGAAACTTACTCCAAAGCTTCCAGGACACAAACTACGAGCAAAACAAACACGGTGTAAACCTGGCAGTAAGAAATCTCAGCAAAATATTCCATCTAATAGCAAAGAAATCAAACCTGAAAAAACTAGCCCTAACAGACCAATGACAAAATCAAAGAAAAATGGTTTGATAAGGAATACAACACCCTTAGAAAAAGCCTGCGAACAATATCAAACCAAAAACACAGAGACCCAAACAATACAGAACTACGAATGAGGTACCACCAACACCTGAAGCACTACAGGCACACACTAAGGAAGAAAAAACAAAACCACATTGCCAAAAAATTAGAAAGAATTGAAGAAGCATTAGATGAAAATACTTTCTGGCAAACCTGGAAACACCTGGATACTAATCAGAATAACAGACACTTGCCCATTCAGAATGGCAACATCTGGAAAAACTACTTCGAGGACCTTTACCAAGAAATCCCAGAAGAAAATCTTCACCAAACAAATATCACTGGAGAACACTATAAAAGATAACCAAACCCCCTTGACATACCAATCACAATCCAGGAAATAAAAGAAAAAATAAAACTAAAAAACCAAGAAAGCCAGTGGACCAGATGGCATTCTACAAGAGATGCTGAAGTATAGCAATCCATCTATACAAAAAGCAATACTGAAAATGTTCAACCTGGTCCTCACTACTGGCTACTTCCCTGAACTGTGGAACGAAGGACTGATAACCCCTATCCACAAGAAAGGAGACTGGATGGACCCATCCAATTACAGAAGAATCTGTGTCAGCAGCACCATGGGAAACTGTTCAACAGCATCTTGAACAGCAGAATCCTCACCTTCCTGACAGAGCAGAGTGTACTGAGTAAGAGCCAGATGGGCTTCCTGCCAAATCACCGCACCACGGATCACATCTATACCTTACACAGCCTGATTAATAAGCACGTCCACAACACCAACAAGGGCAAAATCTTTGCTTGCTTCGTGGACTTAAAAAAAGCCTTCGACTCCATCTGGCATCCAGGCCTATTGCTGAAAATACTAGAGAGCGGAATAGGGGGGAGAACATATGACACGATCAAAAGTATGTACTCTGAAAACAAATGCTGCGTGAAAGTTAATAACAAAAGGACAGACTTCTTCCATCAAGGCCGTGGAGTTAGACAGGGCTGCAGCCTGAGTCCACACTTTTTAACATCTACATCAATGAGCTCGCAGCAGCCCTAGAATCCTCCTCAGCACCTGGGCTCAACTTGGCTGGAACTGAGATTAAGTCTCTACTATACACAGACGACCTGCTCCTGCTGTCTCCAACAGAACAAGGCCTCCAACAGAAACTGGCAATACTAGAAAAATTCAGCCATACCTGGGCACTCTAGATCTGTGAACCTAGAAAAAAAACAGAATAATGGTATTCCAGAAAAAATCTAAAAAACATCCAACCATATCGCAATTCACACTGGACGACAATGCACTGGAACAGACAGCGAGCTACACATAGGTCTAGGTCTAACAATCAGCTCATCAGGGAAATTCAACCTGGCCATAAATACACTGAAGGAGAAGGCCCGCGGAGCATTTTATGCAATAAGGAAAAAGATGTACCACCTCAAACCACCAATAAGAATCTGGATGAAAATATTCAACAGCATCATCACACCCATCCTTCTGTATGGCAGTGAGGTGTGGGGCCCTGTAACATACACAGACTCCACAAAATGGGATACTAGCCCAACAGAAATACTGCATCTGGAATTCTGCAAACACCTTCTCCAAGTACACAGGAGTACATCAAACAATGCATGCCGGGCTGAGCTGGGCCGCTTTCCTCTACTGCTAACTGTACAGAAGAGAGCACTGACATTCTGGGCCCACCTAAACAACAGCCACCCACAGTCTTACTGCTACAGAGCAATGCGAAGCCAGGACCTTCTCACTAAACCCTGTGCCATCAAACAACTTGTCCTCTCACTCCAAGGACAAAACCCCACACAGATTAACAACCTGCCGAAAAAAGAAATTAACTCAATCTTCAACGAAATGAAGAAGCAGTATGTGACAATGTGGGAAAATGATATCCAACGCTCAAAGAAGCTGGAAACCTACCACAGCCTACAGAGAGAATACACTCTGGCACCCTACTGAAGGTAAAAGACCCAAAACAGAGACAGACCCTGGGCCAGTACAGAATAAGTGCCCACAGCCTAGAGATAGAAACAGGCAGACACAGATAGAACTGGAAGCCCCGGGAGATGAGAATATGTCAAAGATGTGAGCTAGAAGAGGTAGAAGATGAAACGCACTTCCTGTTGCGTTGCACACAATACTCTGAAGTGAGGTGTGCCCACCTAGAGAAACTAACTGCTGTTATCCAGAACTTTAATAATATAGAGGAGAACCAAAAAATAGCGATCCTCCTGGAAGAAGATGAAACCACAGCAGAACTGGCTGCACACTATATCAGCACCTGCCACAAGCTGAGAGACGTCCACTAACCCCCCCTATCCCTGTGTGAAACTGTTACCCATATACCGTGCAATCATTATACCCTACCCCCTAGTATTCGTGTAATTATTGTCCCCCACCCCCTATTATTCACGCTTTGGCAATATTGAAATGTTCTTTCGTCAAAGCTGATTTGATTTGATTTAAGAGAGAGAGGGAAGAGAGAGAGGGAGAGAGAGGGAGAGGAGAGAGGAGAGAGGAGAGAGGAGAGAGGAGAGAGGAGAGAGGAGAGAGGAGAGAGGAGAGAGAGAGACGGACGGAAACCAGCTTTAAATACCTGCTTTCCCACTTAGCAGGGCAGGTGAAAGAAACCAGGCCAGAAGCTAATCTCTGGTCTGGATTTTTCATCCATCAGTACCATCACCTGTGAAACTGTGGGACAGAGCACATCCATTCTGTGGCTACAATTTCAACCCTAAACAGGATAGAGGCTGCCCAGTATCCTGGGAGCCCTATATAATGCATTTATTACAACTCCTTGGTCTGTGTCTGTGTGACTTTGTCTCTGTCTCTCTCTCTGAGTGTCTCTGTCTCTCTCTATGTGTGTGTCTCTCTCTCTCTCTTTGTGTGTCTGTGTCCCTGTGTGTGTGTGTCTGTCTCTCGCTGTGTCTCTGTCTCTGTGTGTGTGTGTGTGTGTGTGTGTCTCTGTCTCTCTCTATGGGTGTGTGTGTGTCTCTCTCTCTCATTATTGTATATGCAGTTCCAAAGGGTTTGATTAAATCACCCATATAACTGCATATCCTCTCCTCCAAGTTCATTTGACTCTGTCCCCTCTCACAGCGACTAACTATATTTTCCAGCCACTGTGCAATGTGTACAGGAGAATGCCAGACTATCAAGGAATATCACAAACTACATATCGACTGAGTGAGAATTCTCACAGTTGGCAATATTATGAACCTTTATACCAGACTCTCAAGAACAGCAAGTTGAGAAGAGGATGATAAACACTGTGTTTAGTGTTCCAGACACCACACCCATTAAATACAAGTTGTATAACTACCAACTGCACTTCCAAATGTTTAAAGTATTTAAACCGTTCAATAATTAACAAAAGGGCCGTATTGTCTGGCTATATTGCTTCATATTATTCGTTTTAATATATACTTTTGGGAGGCAAGTGCTTTATTTGAAAACTTTTGTTACAAAATTCAAATGGCAGTAACAGCTGCCATTATAATTCCATTAAATACAATTTAAAAAATAACAATCAATCATAGGGTATAAGCAAAATAGAAGGGGAGAAATGTTATGTCTTAATATTGTTGGGGATTGTATATGTGACATTTTTATGTTCAGACTTTAATTCTTTAATGACTTGAACCAAGTGCTTTTAGCAAATAAAGACAATTCGCAAATGTAACGTGAACATTAATTATTTAAAAAAAAAATGGTATCATGGTATCTAAGTTTATCTAGAACTAGCTAATATACCCGGCGTTGCCCGGGATGTGCTGGTCACGCGGTGTCCCTCCCTCCTGTCCCGTCCCCGTGGCTGGTATTCCTTCCCCTCCCTCCCCTCCCCCCGTTCCCCGCCGCTCCTCTCCCCCTCCCCCCCCCTTTTCCCCTTAAAATAGGTTTCCCGCACCTTATACTTCCACTTATCTATATGAGGTGTGTTAAGTTTTTACAATGGTTTTATCAAAGGATATTGGCTCATTAAATGTTTTTTTGACACAGGAGACGTTGTGCCTCTACTATCATTGTAGCTGATACTGTATATATCAAAGGACGTTCCCCTTATGGCCCTTATTCTGTAAGGTGTGATAAGCTCAGATGACGTGCTATCACATGAAAAGCCCTATTTTCTTTAATGCGGCTTTTCCCTGCGATAGCACGTCACCTGCACATATCACATAAGGGCATACTGTATACAGTATGTGTATTATATATGCCTTTGGAAAAAGACTGTAATGTGTCTGGTGCATAATACCATTTATAGGGATTTAAATAAAATTGTAAGGTTTTGATGGAGGAGCGAGTTACAGTAATTCCCATATTTTCGTCTACTTATCCATGGATATCTGATTTCATTTATTTCCCCCATGATCTTATAAAGTGCAGTTTATCTTACAATTAGTGTCCCTTAAACGTGCAATCCCACATACAGTTTTTGGCCAGAAAACGTACATGTAACAGTCTAACTGGCTTCCCTAAAAAAAAAATCTAACAATGCTAATAGCCATGATTTGGCTGCTTTCATTTTGGGGGGAGATTAGTTCAATTTTTTTCTTGGCCTCTAAATGGGGAAATGTTTATCAATAGGGTGTTTTTCTTTACCTTTATCCCATTCTGTCCTTATCAGAGAGGCAATAAAAGTAAGTTGAGGTAGGGAGGGGGAACTCTGGCTGTACACACGCTTGCTGATCACCAAAGGGAGCGGCCAGAGGAAATCTAACCCCTCATGAGTCTAATGTGAAGAAATACATTTAAAAAATAATTATAGGGTCAGATCCGTTTGTATATGTATATATACAGCTCAACCCCGAATCCGCTTATAACGTGATGCAAGTGTGGCATCCAATTTTTGTATTTAAGAATACTTTACAACACGATTATTGGTATCTTAAATACTTTATTGTACAATGCATACATTTGTACATTACTTCTAACGCGATCTGCTTATAACGCGATGTGATTCTTTGGTCCCCAAGCACAGCGTTATAAGGGGGTTAAGCTGTATGTATAGACGATACCGTTTACACACACACACACACCGGAAATAGCCATGTTAGTCCAGTTGCGATAGTGCAGAATAAATTAGTTCTTCTGTATTAGGACTAACCTTATTTTATTTGAACTAACAATTTGTCATAGGACAAGCTTTCGAGAGTTCTCTCTTCTTCAGGTCAGCAATACTGATATACACAGGAGTCTATGGCTAAAACAGAGGTTAGGAAAGCAGGAGAATAAAAACAAGAGATGTAGATAAGCTAGGGTGTGAAAGGGATGTCTGAAGACATTGGAAGGGTAATAAAACAGTGACAAGGAACAGCATGGAGGGGGAAGGGGATGCTGTGGGGGGGGGGATAAAGGTGTGCATAAGAGAATTGGCAGAGAGGCAGGCAGGAAAATTACAAACAATAATGATAGTGTATGAGAAACCCCATATCCGTCATAGGATGGGCGTGAAACGTGCGGGAGGAGGATTCTTTTTTGTTTTGTGATTTATTTATTTTTTGTATCATTTTATGTAGTTTAATAAAGTGTTTTTAACTTACTTTTTGCTGGTGAATTCTGCAACGCCGCAGGGGGACAAGGATTATCCTATCCAGGGTGCACAATGCTATTTCCGAGGAGAGGGGACGGTGATCAATTGTGAGTAAAAGAGTTACTCCACATGTGCATTCGCGGCGGGCCAACAAGATGGACGCCTAACACGGAGCTCCTCCGATCCCCGGGCAGGGAAGTTAAAAAAAAAAACAGTTGATCGCACGTCTGGGCAGAGAACAAAACTGCCAACATTAGCTGTGAACCACCCAGGGAGATGAAGCCGCGCAGTGAGAAGAAGAGTCAGGCAACCCCAGCAGCATCAAACTTCTTTGAAGAAAAAAAAATGCTGCAGAATCAACCGGATTCCTAAGGTGGTGGCTGCATAAGACCCCCTTCAGTATCAGAGTGAGAGCCAGAGGCTGAAGCAGGGGCTGCAGGAGGTATGGCTGAAAGTACCAGACCACTTTTTGTAGTGGATCTTGACAACTTACTGAAATGCATGGTACAAAAGATGCAAATAGAAATGACCAAAGTAGTGTCGGAACTGAGGATAGATTTGCATGGACTAGGCGACAGAACTGACTGTCTAGAAGGGGTAGCTGACGAGCTGACATCAGCCCAAAATGTCACTGACCATGAACTGCCTAACAGAGGCCCTGGAAGACTACGGAATATACCGGAGACGGTATTGCCTGAGGCGCTAACAGATTTTGTCACAAGACTGCTCCAGAGCATCCTCCCCGACAAAACGGAAGAGAACCTGCTACTGGACAGAGTGCATAGGGCTCTGGGTCCTAAACAATGTGACCCCAATAAAACGAGATGTTATATTGCGGCTCACTAGTATTCAGTGAAAGAAGCCATTATGCAAGTCTCCAGAACGCAACAGTGGATTGGATTTGAAGGACACAAGATCCAAATATTCAGTGACCTAGCTCCCTCCACTCTGCTAAAAAGAAAGGAACTGCAACCGGTCACGAAGACGTTGAGGGAAAACCAAGTCAGATATAAGTGGGGTTTCCCATTTTAAGCCAGTGATCTGGCATAATGGTTCAACAATGGTTCAATAGTGGTGAAGATTTCGGAAGAAGGAGAAAAAACACTGATCAAATTGGGTCTAATACAAAGCTCTAAATCACCTCCAGCTGCGGGGTCACCCAGCAAATCTACCCGGATACCCGTCTGGACACAGTGGGCGACCCAGAAAGGAAGCAAGCAAAAAGACCAAGAGGATCGAGAAAGTATCCAAAAAGTATCTGAAAAATGACTACTGGCCCATCACCAAAGGTTTTACCAGACAGAAGAATTCATACAAAGAATGAAGAAAAGGACTCGATATCTGATCCCACACAGATCTTTTTTCCTCCCCTGCCTGGGAGACGAGTGTGACGATAGTGAGGGTTTGGCCCGGGATTAACGGGGTTACCCCCCAAGGGCCCCCTCTAACCTCACCAGGGAGACAAGGGGTTAACTGGGCTGAGGCCCAGAAATGTGATTTGACCCTTGTTATAACATGAAAATGCTTATTCCCCTGTGTAAATGATGTTGTTGCTGGATCAGTGTCTGCATAACACACCCACTGGGTCATAAGGGGTTAGCTACCGTTTAAGAAAATTCCACTGTATGGTGTCTTTTCAGGAAATCTGGACTTCAATGGGCTTAATTGAAGTTGAATGTGAAAAGCAGAAGGGTTTTTTTAGTGTACAGTATGTTAATACCTGTTTGCAGCCAGCCCCTGAGTCTTGGGGTGCAGCCTCAGGGGAACCCCCCAAGTACCCACATATTAAAAATATCACTTTGTCATAAGAGGGACATATATTTTTGATAAAGTGCTTTTCTGGGGCAGTTTTTGAAATGTACAGACAGAATGCTAATGGTGTGCTAATGCTAATGTACAGGCAGAATGCCTGCCCTTTTGTAATGCATGAGGAACCAAATGGTCTTGACACCTTAAAGCTGGGTTACCTCTGTATGCTAGATAGGACATCTTGCTAGGTGTGATACATAGTGATCAAAAAGTAATTACCTAATTGTTTATGCGGGGAGCTAAAAGCCTGCTTCAAAAGTTTTATTGATGGGGCCAGGGTGGGGCTAACCCAAGCAGGATATCTGAATGGGTGTCCTTATTAAATATAAGAATATTATGAGATGTCCTTGGCTGACCAAGCTAAGAATTACATATTTGTATTAGTGGGAGTTAGCCCATCCTTTTGAGTATAAACACTGTATATGTAACTGCTGCGAAATGCCAGATATTAATATCTCTATTAATTTTCATATTACACCGTAATGTTTGGTCTCTCTGCGAGCGTCAGGTGTGATGGAATGTATTAATATATCGCACCTGCCAGTATGTATTACTGAACTCAAGTTAGGGAGTGATTTGCAGTAAATATGAAATTTTGGTTGAGTTCTGAGAAACTGCAGCCCCCCTGCTATGATAATGAGCAGGAAAGGCTAGAATTTACATTGCCTGGTCTAAAGGCTAAATTGCTAATTGCTTATGCTTGGCCCAACTGACCAAAGGAACTAACCAGATAAGTGTAACATTTCACACTGGTCAATGGAAGTCCCAAGTCAGCTTCAACCGCTTCAAAGGGACTTTTGCTAGACGGCACGGCGCCGTATCTGGGAAAGAGGGGGTTAAAATGATATATAAGTCAGAACCACCCATTGTTCTTCATGTTCCTCATGCAAAGTTCTTCATGCAAATGTTCTTCATGTTCTTCATGCAAATGATCTTCATGTCTGCATGTCATCAGGCCTGTGTCTTTATGCAAGGTCTTGGGATGATGCAGGTTTTGCTGTATGACCTGCCTGTCTTGCTGTGATGTCAACTGATATATGGGAGAAGTGGCCCAGTCTGTATCCTGATGGCCTTCTGTCCTAATCTTTAAGTAAGTGTCTATATTTTGCCTGTTATTTGTATAATCTGTTGTGTTCACCTTTATCAAGGAATAAATTATATTTTATCATATCTAAGTCTCGTCCCAGTTCAAACCCAGGTATACTGTATATATATTTATATATAGTTTTGGTGTAAATTACAGCCTGTCACAAGCTACCGTGACAACGAGGAAGGCCGTCTGGCCTCCATGTGGAGTGACATTGGAGCCGGCCTCCAGCTCCGACCCATCCAATACCCTGATCCGAAGAAGAAAAGGACTCGGGAGCTCTGGAAGCTCCCTAAAAGTTACTTTCTGGTGGTGTTTGATGGTTTTCTTTTTTTTGTTCAGGGTCCCAATCTGTTCCCCTTCTCCCCTCCTCCGCCTTTCTTTTTTAGAGAACGGAGAAAAAAGGGAACCCCCGCCCTCATTTAGACTTCCTTCCCCCTGGAAGTCTATGAGGGCTAAATTACTGTCCTTTATTCTCTGTAAATCCCACAGGGATAGTTTAGTTTAGTTAGGTTAAGTAAGTTTAAAAATGTAAGTAAATGTGGATATATATAAGTATATGTTTTTGTTTTTCCACTTTCTTCTCTTACCCCTCCCCTTCCGTCATATACCCGAGGCAAGAGAGAGCCTACTCAGACAATAAATCAAAGTCCCTGTGCACATACAGAATAACAAAAATTGCTAGGGAATATAGATCAATTTTAATATGTTAAAACTAGGTACGCTAAATGTTAAAGGTTTAAACAATCCCAGAAAAAGGAAGCTAGCGTTGCAAGATTTTAATAAGCAAATGTCGGAAGTTGTTTTCATACAGGAAACTCATTTCAGGAAAAAGGATCAACCCAGATTTTTAAACAGAGTCTTCTCTTCGAGTTTCTTCACATCGGCGCGGGTGGAGAAAAGAGGCGTGGCTATACTGATCAGAAGGTCGTACCGTTTGCTCTTGAGGAAAGTGACTCTGACAAAGAAGGTTGTTTTTTGTTCTTATGGGGCAAATTAGGAAACACAATGGTCCCACTGGCTAAGATTTACGCCCCGAGTGAGAAACGGGTCGATTTTTATTAGACAGTCTTCCCTAGGTTATGAAAGATTGCGGAAGGGGAAATCATTATGGCAGGAGATTTCAATGCTGTTTACAATATAAAGCTAGATAAATCAAACCCCCCCAGATGGACTCTGAAAGTGCAAGATCCTAAAGATACAGATTTAGCAAGATGTATACAAGATATTGCATTATGGGAGAAGGAGTGACTCAGGGAGTAAAGACACTGACTGGCACTGAGTTTGAGCAGGGGTACCTGGTTCAATTACTGTTGTAAGCTCCTTGTGACCTTGGGAAAGTCACTTTATCTCCCTGTGCCTCAGGCAACAAAAAAAACCATATATCGAAAGCTTCAAAGGGCAGGGACCTGTGCCTGCAAAATGTTTCTGTAAAGCGCTACGTAAAACTAGCAGCGCTATACAATAACATGCTATTATTATTATGGGATATATGGAGGATTCAACACCCTAAAGAGAGAGACTATACATTTCACTCGGCACCCCATCTAGTATTCTCAATGTTAGATTATTTTTTTATTGAACACTCACTAATCCTAGCTGTGACAGTCAAAGATCTATCCAATTACCTTGTCTGATCACGCACTTGTAACATGAACGCTAAAAGATATCACTCCTACTATGGTGAGACATATGTGGAAATTTAACGATTCCTCTCTGAGAGATCTTGATGTCATTAACGAAATAAACTCACATTTAATAGAATTTGTTTCTATTAACGATACACCGGGAATGGCTCTCTCAACGATTTGGGAAGCACAAAAAGCATGTACGAGGGGAACGTTTATTGCTATTGCTTCTTTGAAGAAAAAGCAAAGGGAGTATAAACGGACTAAATGTTCAATAGACCTGATAATTTCTATAAAAAGAACCCCACAGATGCAAATGATCAAACATTGCTTAAAATAAGGGGTGATTTGAGAATTCTGCAAATTAACAAAGCAGAAAAAGATTTAAAATGGACCAAACAATTGTTCTACCATAAAGGTGATAAAGTGGACAGACTATTAGCTCAGAAACCGAGAAAGATCCAAATTTCCTCAGATATTAAATCAATTAAAATGAGAAATTGAGAAATATCATTTGACCCAAAAGTAATAGTGGATGAATTTATAGCATAGTACGCATCTTTGTATAATTTACAAAATAAACCAAAACAAAACCCAGATATATTAAAACAACAAATAGACACTTATTTGGACTCATGTCAATTACCAACTTTGAAAGATGAGAATAGTGTTTTATTAAAAACAGATATTTCACAAGAAGAGATACTGGCAGTGATTAAGGAACTCAAAAATACAAAAACTCCTGGCCCAGACGGACTCTAAAATAATTATTATAAAATATTCAATGCACTTTTTGTACCCTTTTTGGGAAAACTTTTTAACTCTTTTATGAAGGGTAAAGAAAATCCTCCCTCAATGTTGAGTACAAATTTCTGTGATTCCAAAACTAGGTAGGGATCATAATTGCTATAGTAATTATAGACCTATCTCACTGATAAATATCGATATTAAAATTTATAGTACAATTATTGCAATAAGATTAAATAAACTGTTACCTAGAATAATTAACCCATATCAGGTGGGATTAATTTTAGGGAGACAAGCAGCCGATAATATAAGGAGAGTAATAAATCTCACACATTTAGCACATATATAAATAAAATACCTACGCCACTAATCTCACTGAATGCCGAAAAAGCATTTGACCGAGTGGACTGGTCGTATATGTTTACTACCCTAGAGAGATTTGAAATCAGGGGAAATATACTAAATGGTATTAAAGCGCTCTATAACCAACAAGGGGCTATGTTAAGGATGGCCGGGATCAGCTCTGGTGTAATTAATATAAATAATGGAACCAGACAAGGTTGTCCATTGTCTCCGTTATTATTTGCACTGAGTCTAGAACCGTTATCAAATAAAATTTGGATTACTAAAAATATCA